>NC_135535.1:182007523-182310553 GCF_045843805.1 Urocitellus parryii | reverse complement strand
TCTGATACACAGTGATCAGATACCTCCTGTAGGAAAGGATCATGCTAGGTGTTGGCGGCCTGGATGGAGAATGCAGATGTTGGGGACATTAGCTCTTGACTTTGGAAGGGGGGCTCTAACCACAGGAAAGTTGTCACTGACACAGATTAAGGGCGGGACTGGGAGGGCACTGCTGGTGAACAGAGTTGCTTCCATGGGCCTGAGTGTCGGGCTGTGGCCACGGGAAGGTGCTCCTTGAACAGATGCCCGTCGGTGCTCGTTTGCTTTTGTGACCAGGCTGTACCCCGCATTGCTGCTGCTGCTGGAATCCTGAGCAAGGTACAAATCCCATCAGTCGCCACCCACAGGGCCACTTGGCATGTCATACTAGCTCTGGGAAGGACATGAGGGCCTGACAGTCCCCTTGAGGATGGGAGGAGCCCAGCAGCTTTAATTGACTACAGAAATGTCTCAGGGTGACTTGGGACAAGATTGGGACCCCTGGGCCAGGGGCAGCCCAGGATAGAGAGCCCTGTACAGAGCTCTTGGCAGGACATGTTATAGCTCAGTTTTATGAGCTCTTAAATCTCAACATTTTCTAAAATGAGGGAGCCCGGCAGGAAGATTAAGCACTGCTAGGCCCTTTAAATCATCGGCACCAGCCATCCTGGGGGCTAGATTTGTTTTAGGCCCTGGCATGATCTCCGTGTCAAAGACCCAGGGAAATGAGCAGTGGTTAAGAGCCTGTGTTTCTGGCCATGTTCTACCACTGAGCAGCTGTGTGACCTTGAGCAGGTGATCCATTATCTCAGGGACTCGGTTTCCTCTTCTTTACATGGGGCTGTACGCACTTGAGAGTGAGCTCAAGAGCATTGTGCAGGGTCTAATGGGGACTCTTGAGGGCTTCTAGCTGCAAGAAGCACCCTCTACCCCCACCTCACCCCCAACTGCCCGGGCCCAGGACTGATGCTTCTGTAAGGAGCCTTCAGCTTGCAAATCAGCCAGAGTCAGAAAGAGACGGCCTGAGTCAGCTCAGACAACCCAGGCCCAAGAATATTCTGTAATTCCTTGAGGATTCCCTGAGCCCAGCCATTATCATGCTTCTAACTTGCTGAGTGACTCCAGACAAGTCACTTAGCTTCCCTGGGCCTCTGAGAAGCATCACCATGCTCCCGGGAACTTCAGTGGAATAAATGGCACATGGGGCATGCAAGTCCTTTGAGATCATAACTCTCTATGATACTTTCATTCATTCAACAATGACCCCCAGGCACCCAGAACTTTGCTGGCCCTGGAGCTAAAAGGTGAGTGAGGCTCCATCCTTGCTCACCAGATGCTGATGGCTGTGTGGAGAAGGAGGGGGCCAACAAGCTCTGCAAGATCAGAGTAAAGAGGACCATGTGGCCACCATAGATAGCCACAAACTGTGCCCTGGAGTCCGTACCAGCAGCAGGGAGGACAGGATGGAGGAGAGGGTAAGAGCCAGCCCGGGAAGGCCCCAGTGGCCCTGCTAAAGGGTCATGTTCTAAAACAAAGGCAAGGGGTGGGGACAGTTGGCAGCAGCAGCACCTTCAGCTATGGCAGGAGCCCACTTGCTCCAGGGAGGGAACCAAGGGGTGCTCGCAGCCAGCCCTTCCTGAGCTCCTTCCACAGCTCAAGCAGGAAGGGAGGCCAGCATTCACCGTGTTTTGCAGGTGAGATGACTTTGCTCCAAACCCGAGGTCACCCAGTGAATCAGAAGCAGAGCTGCCTCCAAGTACCTGCTCCTCATCTAGATGGTTTAGCATCTCTCCAGGAGCCAGGATGATATACAGACTCCCTGCTCTGCCACCCCCAGGGAGCCCCTAGAAGAGTCTCCCCACTTGGATGTGCAGCATAAGCTCGCCCACCTGTATCTGAGCACCCCCATTCCTGGCCCATCCGTCTCCTTCCCTGAGCTGGCACCACCTGCCCTGCACTCACCCTCTTCCCCATGGACGAGCAGGAGCCTGCCAGTAAGCCCTGTCCCCAGAGAGTCCACTCTGGAATCCTCTTCATTAGCCTCCTAATATGGGAAATTAAACTATGAGGTTGAAGCTTTTCAGGGCAGCAAATAATATTTACGGTCATACTGTTTTAGAAGATCAAATATTTATAATAGGGTCGACTCCATCATATTGCCCGTTGTCTGGGTGGCTGGGGCTGCAGCAGCTACATTATGAATGGGCCCAGTCATTAACATGCTTTCAAAACCATTTGTGCTCCTAGTAGCAAAGGGGGTTGGGGGGAGAGAGATGGTGTGTCCCAGGGTGGGAACTGCCGCCCAGGGCTAAGTCAGCCAGGGTTCCTTGTCTCCCAGTGATCACAGGGATGCCCCCACTCCCCTGATCTGGGGTAGATGACCCTTCTCACTGGGACCTTGGGTTTCCCACCACAGCCCTGGTCAACTGGTGTTGCAATCACCACCGTCTTACTAGATCACCCACCAAAGAATTTGTTCCTTAAAGGGCAAGACCTCTCTTCCAAGCAGCTGTTTCTGCAGGGCCTAGGACAGTATATATGGAAGGGTCTGAATAAACTATTGCTGGATGCACAGTATGTCCCCCACACTCACCATTTCCTTTAAGAGCCAGTTGTAGTTTCGCTGAAGAGGGATCCTGTTCAAGCTTCCCACCCACCTCTAGCTCAGGTTTCTGTTTGAGCTCTTGTAATATACTCCTTTGATTGATTTAAAGTCATCTTTTTCAGGTCTAAAGTGTATCCCTTGCTTTCTTGCTTTTTATAAACATTTTCTTCTTTCCAGTCCTTTTCTTATGATAGTACCATATTATTATTAAAGGGATCCTGTTATTACTGTATAGTAACTATTTTACTGTCTTCTTATCCCAAATCACAAACTTCTTCAGCAAACTTCTCCAAACTGTCCCTGGCTTGGGGATGTCCAGCGGCCAAGCAGTACACACATTGTAGTTGTGGAGAGTCCATTGCTGAGTTGAGAGGCAGAATAAGGTCTTCTGACAGAAGGCCAGCACCCAGGCTTCTTGGCCTTCGCAGAATGTCCTCCTGTCAATAACTGCAGAGACGTTCTCAGGGACTCCAAGTCCCCTCTGTTTTCATGCTCAGTAGGATGCAATTCAGTCAGGGAGACAATGGCCCTGGTCCCAGAATGGACCTTTCTCTTGGGAGGCCCCCCAAGGCAACTGAATGAAAGGTGGGCCACATGAATTCTGGCACCTGGAGCCAAGATCTGTGATGTGGCCTTCACACATACAACTTCTATTTGCATGGCCAAGCTGGGACAGACAAATCCAAGGGTGGCCATGACATCATGGGATTATGTTTGACTCATGATGTAATAAATCTGATTTTCTGGCCAAGAGAGTTCTAAGGCGTATTTTGTGTCAACCCTATTAGAAATGAAGGGTAATCAAATTCTTGTTTGAAAAATTCAAATAACTTACATTTATCAGATTGCCTATACAATCTCCCAGAATGCTGATAGATTAGTGACAAATGGCTGCTTTCAAACATCCTGCTTACTTATGTGTTCAATGATTTTACCCTTCATTATAGATCAGTGGTTCTCAAACTTGTCCATGTGGCTGAGCACCTGGAAGTTATGGGGCTTTTTGCGGAACACCATGAAATACTGATATATGTAATCCCATTATATGAGCCAGGAACAATTTTAGTAGCAGAAAATATGACTGTATTAATGTGTGCAATATAATATCACAACCACAAACACACGTGTCCTAGAAGAGGAAAAAAAAAAAAAAAACAAACACCAAGCTGAGGTTGGCTGTGTGAGACTTCTTAGCATTTGCTCATTCATGCTGTTACCTCCTAAGGCTGCCCAGTACGTATCAGAGCTTGAGGGAAAAAAATTATGGATTGTGGAAAATGACTGACAGTTGTGAGTAGGAATCCAGTCCTTGAGGGTTCAGAAAGCCACTTCCAACTGCCCAGACCTGGGCAGCTCCCAGAGAGCCACCAGCACCGTGCTGAAGCCCTGCAGCTCCTAGGACATCTGGCTGAAGTACTGGATTCCAATGGGACCTGGCTGCTGTTGAGGGGATGTCCCTGTGACCTCATGTTCTCATGCCTCCTTAAGTCACCTGGGCATGTCTCGTCCTTGTGACTGACCATGAAGAGCTAGGGAGCATAATTAGAAGGATGAGAAGTGAAGGTCACCCAGGAAGGGGCTCACCCAGGCCATCCAGGGTGACTCATCCCTGGCCTGAGCTTATTCTGCTGGAGGGTGAAGACAAAAGGCTCTAAATGTCTCCTCCCACCTTGCCCTCAACAGCCCACCCTGTCCCCTCTGCCTCAAAAGTTCCTGCCTGTTTAGGACCCACCATCTTCATGGGTTCAGCTTTTCAACTGATGTTGTCACCACTTAACTTCTTCTAGACCCATGTTTACATAACAAATTACCCCACACTTAGGATTAAAAAAAAGAGAGAGAGAAAAAAATTTATTCTCTCACAGCTCTGGAGACCAGAAATCCAAAATCTCCCTCACCGGGTGGAAATCAAGGTGTCAGTAGGACTGCACTCCTCCATGGAGGGGTTGGGGGAGCCGTCTCCTCCCCCACTTTCGGGTGGCCCCACCCATTCCTCAGCCTTTAATGGCATCCCTACGGGTTCTGCCTTTGTCCTCACAGGGCCACCTTCTCTCCTATCTCATGGAAGGACTGGGAGCCCTCTTACATAACCTAGGATGATCACACATTAATATCCTTAATTTATCATATCTGCAAAGACCCTTTTCTAAATAAGGTCACATTCTCGGGTTCCAGGGGTGAAGGTGTAGACATGTATGGAAGGGAGGGCCATCCAAGCCGTTCTGCCCACCAGGACAAGACCATCCTAGCGGGAAATCTCCGCACTTGGATGATGCTAGTTCACTCACATGACCCCCTCCTCTGTGGTTCTCATTCCTCATCCAATTCTTGCCCAGGATTACAATTCAGCATCGCCGCAGGGACAAGATCGGCCCTTGACTCTGTCAGTAGCACCACCAGCGGACAGACCTAAGAGTCACATTTGGCTTCAGTCCTGTCTCATCCTAAATCCAGCCCAGTTCACCTCCCAAAGGAGGGCCTCTACCAGACTAAACCACTCCAAGATGATACTTCAATTTAAAAAAAATGTGTTTTTCAAAGGTAGCTCCTAGCGGTGACCCTTTGGGGTACAAAGTTGACAATAGTAAAGACAAAATTCAAATTGATTTCTGTAAGTTGGGTCAGAGAGTAAGATGGCCACAGGTTTGATCAAAGCTGAGAATTTCATCCCTAAGAACAATATCACCCCTAAGATCACGAAGTCAATGAAGCAGGTGATGCTTAGGGACGGCTCTGCCTCTGGGTGAGTCTTTCAGGTGAACTGACCTAAATCTATACAGCTGTTCAGACCCCTCCCCCAGAGGAGCTGCCCTGAGCCAGGGTTGAGAAACCCACTTTACCCCACTTCACCCCCCCCCCATCCCTTTCTGCTTTGTTGCTTCCAAAATTCTTATCACCTGCCCAGGGATGCTCACTTCACGTGCGGCTTGTCATCACGCCGTTAATTTGCTAAACTTCTCGCTTTTATGTGTTCATTTGGGCCATTTGGATTTTCCACCTCATTGTTTCTTGTCTGCAGTGCAGAATTGTAGAGGGGCCTCAGCCTTCCTTCCAATCCTACAAGTATCTCTCTCTTTTCAAAAGGTGAAACCAATCACCAGCAAAGGTCGGGGTGCTGTGCTGGTTGGGCCCCACCCCCGGGGGGCTCAGGCAGAGGGGCTATTTGCTGCTGGACTCTGGATCCAGAAGAAGCCCAGAGTGACCTCCACATTTCACAGAGGGGGGAGACAGGAATTCTGACCCCGTCACTCGGAGGACCTTGGCCTCACTTCCTGGCCCGAGTCATTAGGAGATTATCTGCTTCCTTTAATGTCTGTGTCTCGCCAGTGAACTCCCAAGGACAGAGACGATAATAGCGCTAATAGCCACCATTTATTCTGCTCTCACCATGTGCCACGCACTGTCCTGAGTATTTAATATACATAAGCTCATCACAGCCCAGGGAGCTGGGTGCTGCTGCCAGCTCCAGTTCTGAAGCGAGGACACTCATTTCACAGAGAGGGTTAGTGACTTGCCCAGGGTGGAATTCGAATTCAGCCCAATAAGCTCCCCAGTCCCTGTTCTTCACCCTAAGCATCAACGACAGTGCCCGGCACACAGTAGATGTTTAATAAAATGTGCTAAGAGGAACAAGTAGGTAAGTGAATGACTTCTCCCCGCGTCCCCGGGCTCAGCCTGTGCAGACACCTCCACACCATCACTGCCCTAGCGGCTTCCTCCCAGCCTGGCTCTTCCAGCCACACCTCCCAACTGTGCCCTGACGTTCCCTGTGAGGTCCTGGGCCTGGGCCCTTGTGTGCTACAGCGTATCAGGAAGGGGCAAGTGGCTGTGAGCAGTGAATAGCAGGGTGTCGATTCTGAACAGGGAAGTGGCTAGAAGCCAAGAAGAAAGTCTCTGCAAAGACTGAGGGGTGCAGCCATCAAGGGGTCAGACGGGTGACGTGGTTCCCTGTTAACACATGTCCCCTTTTCTTCTTTCTACCTGCCTGTGCCCCTCGGCAAAAGCAAGTGGGCGAAGTCCCCTCTATTATGAGGATTCGTGTGATGTAAGTACGAAAGGGCCCACCTCTTCCTCTCCAGGCCTGGACCGGCCACTTCATTCCCTTGGGCCCTTCCAGGGACCCAAAACACCGACATGATGTAGAGGGAGATGGGCTCTGGGGCCAATCCTCTTGGGTTTGGGTCTCGGCTCTGAGGCTTGCTCGCTGCGTGGTGGGTGCTGCACGACCTTTCCCAGGCCTCCGTTTCCCTGTGAAATGCAGTGCTCTGCTGTCCCTCTCTCATAGCTGTCGTGAAGGTGAAATAAGATGAAAACAAATATCCCTACCACTAGTGATTTCTTCACCCGACACCCCCACCTCCATCACCGGGAGGCAGGAAGGACCATGGCCTGCAGGGCCAGCGTGAGAAGGCTGCTCTTCACTCCCCACGCCTCTCTCAGGGACACCTGACAGAAAGACCCCAGGAAAAAATCTGGAGCCCCTAGAGGCCTGTGCCCTTCTTGCACATCCCCTCCTAGTGGAGAATACTTCTTTCCTAGCAAAAAAATAGAAGAATTGAGGTCCGGAGCTCTAAAGAAAAACAGACCTGGGCAGAAATCCCAGTGCCTCACAGGTAACTTTAGCAAGCCACTTAACTTGGCTAGGCCTCAGCTTCCTCATCTGTAAAATGGGGAGAATGATATCTTCTCTCTTAGGGTTGATGTGAGTCTTAAGTGAGATAATGCATTCAGAACCGACTAGCAAACACTGAACACTTGTTAAGGTTTAGCTAGAATCCTTTCCATCTGCATAGCACTTTATAGTTTACAAAGCATTGTCACTTACTCATGACAATCCAATCCTAAAAACAGAGCCCAGGGGGTCTTTAAATTCCCCAAGTGGGACCTTCCAAGGTGGAAATATCCCTGTCCGCAGAAGAGCCCAAGGCTCAGAAAGCTTATGTGACAGCCCCAGGGCAGGACACAAGAGAGTATCCTCTCTGTCACTGTGCCAGGCTATTTCCCAACTAAGGAAAAATGTCACCACACCCATGAAGGCATTTAATTTTGCCACAGGCCTGGCAAGTTAAGTGACTTCCTTGCACTGCCGTGCTGGGTAAACAGCCCTAGCTACGTGTCACCTTGGAGAAGGGCCACAGTTATAAGGCACAGCTTGAGTGTTGTTGTAAACAGCTGCCCTCCCCCCCCCAGCCTGCAAACAAATGCCTACAGTCTGGCTGGTGGGTAGGGTGACCTCAGGAGAGATGAAAGCAGGGCTGTGGACCAAGCCCCCCTTGCTGGAGGCAAATGGTCCCTCCTCTGTTGTTTTCCAGTCTGTTCTTCTTATTAAAATTCAGGCTGTGTCAACACCCTGCTGGAAACTGTGCTCTTGCATATGTTAGGAAAGCCATGCCGGGACTCACGGACTCACATGCCCCAGACGCTTGTTTGGTGACCCGAGGGACCCCTTCGCCCAAAGGCTGAGCGGCCTGAGAATCCTCCAGTCTGGAAAGACACCCTTTTCAGAAAGCAGCCCCAGCTAAGCCCCGGCATTAGCAAACACTTTTTCTACCTAAGAGCAAAGAGAAATACTGACGACCCCCAACCACAGAACCTTGTGGTTTCCTGAAAGATGAGGATGTGTCCATCAGCCTGCTAGGCCCCCCCATGAGGCTGCCCACAGGCCAAACTGGACTCCATGAACTATTCCAAAGGTGCTAAGAAATAACTACCAGGAGCAAGAGGGCGCTGGGGAAGGGGGACCCATGGTCAAATAAGCTCAGGGAACTTGGACTGAAGGAAATCAAACCACTGTCCTTCCTTCAAAGGCCTCTGAAAATGCCAAAGCAGGTGATCTAGAAGAGAAGTGCCCAGAGGGTGGTGATGTCAGAAGTGCCCCAGCCCCACCCAGAGTGTCCCACAAAGGCAGCAACCTGGGTGCCTCATCTTTGCTCCCCCCCCCAAAGCACCTGGCTCAGGGTGGCAGCAATGAAAGTTTGCTGACTTTAATTGAATTCTAAAGCCCCTTTCTGGGTGTTTGTCAGCAGCTCTCCAAGGTCCTTGTCCTTGGAATTCTAGAAGGAGATTTCAATGCCCCCACATGTTCTTGGTCTTTTGGAGCAGTTTCTATCTTTGCCTGAATGTGACTTAAATTCCTGCCCTGGATATTTCTGGCTTCTGAGAGCTGCTCCCTGGGATCTACGGCCTTTATTAACAGGCAAAGGAAAAGCCATCGGCCACAGGAGCTCAAGACCCAGGTCCTGCCTTCCCCAGTGGGTGACCTCGGCAAGTCGCAGACTCTGTTTTCTCATCTGGAACATGAGCTTCATTCCTTCCTAGGCTCCTGCTGAGGATTTAATGATGGAAGTGACAGAAGGGATGCATAGTAGGCCCTTACTGAATAGAAATTCCTTTCCTTGGTTATACTTCTAACCTGAACAAGGACAGAGACTAGTTCAGCCTACAAGGCTGGGGAAGGATCCTGGCAGAGAGGGGAAGTGCAACCCTTCCAACCTTCCACAGCAAATACCAAGGAAGATTCTCAAGCATTGACTCCAGTGACAGTGAAGTCACACATCTTTTCAGAATCCCAGAAGTGATGTCCTGGCAGAGCCAGTGCAGCATGCAGAGGCCCCCTCCCTGCGGGAGGGCATTCACACCAAGTCAAAGCCACAGTGGGCCTAGTACTTGGCCTGAGGTTTGAGCAAATCCTTCACAGCCCTCCTCACCAGGCTGCTTCCCGTTCAGAGCACCTAAGCTTGGGCTGTGCAGCCCACAGCCCCCAGTCTGCCAAGAGGGGTGGAGGCTGGAGGGACAGAGAGGCAGGCTACCTGTGCCTGGCCCAGAGTCCCCACTCGGCCAGTAGGTAGTTGTGGGATTTGGAACAATCTAATGTTTTTGAGCCTCAGTTTCCTCTCCATAAAATGGGAATCTCGATGCCTGCCTCCTAAGAATGTCAAAAATGATCAAACGGCCTAGAGCAGATTGACAGGAGAGTAAAGACAGCATAGCATTCTGCCACTCAAAGACAGCTGCTAACTGTTGTTTCTGGAAGAAGCCTGGTGGCACATCAGACATCAGATGTGTCACGTGGACGACCCCCGGGAGGAGGCTCCTCTCTCTGTCTTGGATCCTGCAACATCCCCGTCCTCAGGGGGAGGGGGAGGAGCAGGGTGGACCTTAGTGGACCTTACTAACACCCCTGCCGCCTTGGCCCTGGGAGCAAACCCTACAGGGCATTTGCGGGGGGCACCCGTGGGTGCCTGCGGCTTAAGCTAGACCCTATATTCATTCTTCACCTACAGCTTAGGACTCAGGAACCGTGCACTCCAGTCAGCCTGGGTCATACCTGTGGCCCCTGCACATTTGTAACTAAAACTCCTTGTTACCCTCAGAAGCGCTCCAGTTTGGATGGTACTTCACAGGATCCCTGACTTAGGAGTTCACAATGAAGGAAATTAGAGCTGCCTCCAATCCCACTCCCCACAGAAAGCGATCAAATGTCACCCTGGAAGACACTGTGGTGACCTGCCGCTCCGACTTGCTGCCTTATACTTGAACAAACTGAGGCTCCAGTTTGTTTGGCTCTCCTCCCCCAGGCCGCCAGCTGTGAGCTCCAGACACCGAGTCTCCGTTCCTAGGCCTGTGCTTCTCTCCTGTGTGTTCTGTCCAGTGGGTGAGCAAGAGCTCTCGGGGACTCAGAGCCACACCTAAGCAGGCCACTCCTGGGGTCCCCTTGGCTCAGGGTGCTGGCGAGGGGCATCTGGTCTCGGGCCCTGTCTCCAGCCTGGCTGTGCCGCTGTGAGGTCATCAATAAATGAGGTTGTGTTGGATCCTAAAGGTCTTCTGGGTCTTGATCCACTGCTGCCCACTGCCTGGAGCTGGCTGTGGGGTCCCTTCCTGTGGCCATGACTTGAGGCAGAAATGAAATGGCCCACAGATGGGACCAGGGTTGTCTCTCCAACCACAGCCAAGGGGCTTCACCAGTAGGCCACTCAGGAACAGCCCAGGGACTTCAAACAGACCTGGGTGGACCTTTGCCAGGATTTGGCAGGTGGAGGCCAGGGACCAGGCAGACATTCACTCACAGTGCCCCTCAGGTGGACTCAGATTGTTGATGCATGATGAAGCTCACCCAGTCCTGGCCACTCTTCAAGGAGCACCTCAACTGTCACCTCCTCCCTGGAGATTCTGCAGATTTGCCCAGCCACCAAAGTGACTTCCACTGAGCACATACTACACGCCAAGCCTGGCACCAGGTGCTGTAGAGTATCCCTGTCCCCACACAGGGCCATGAGCTATGCAACCGTCTGCACTTCAGACTAAAGGAGGTAGGACCCAGAGAACATGTTGGGGAATGAGGGAAAGAGGCAAAGAAAGAAAAGGGAGTGTTTCTCAAGGGTCAATTACTATTTGGAAATGAAGGTGAGATGGGCAATTGTTCAGGAAGAGAAAGAAGAGAGATGGAGTCACTTAGGCTTTCTGTGATGAGCGGATCCTAGTGTGCTCTGCCTGCAATGTCACCGACCCTGGTGGAGTGGCTTGTGATAGCTTCATTTTGACATGCAGAAAACATTGAGCCAGAGAAGCTAAGGGATCTATCTAAAGTCACACAGCTTAGCAATGGTAGGGCTAGGGTCCAGACCTGAGTCCCCTGAGTCCAAGTCCAGAGCTCTTCCATGTACACCAGGCTGCCTTTTCCTTGAAAAGCCACCCAAGTACTAGATGCCGTGCCTGGGGACCCCTAGCATATCTCTCCCCAGTAAAGAGTCCACTGAAGATTCTGATGGGAGTCATTTCTGGGACAGGGATGGAATGAGACAGTGGCAGTGGAGGGCATGGGACAAGGTTGAAAGGGGAACACCCCCCACCTGGGTCCTGCCCTGAGCCCAGGAGTGGGCCAACGGTGCCTATTTCATCCCAGAGTCATTATAAAACCCTTCCCTCAGCAACCACTCTCTGAGCCCCCCAGAGACCAGCCCCAGGGGTGAGGAGGTGGTCCTGGCACTGTCCTGCCAACACAAATTCAGTAGCAGAACCTCTGCTCTTCCCTGATGTGCTGAGAAACTCTGAACTTGAACTTGCCCATCCAACCTAGACATGTCAGAGTTACCCATGGAGCAAACTTTACATTTGACTCCACAAGTGAGTACCTACTGTGTACAAGACACTTTGCCAGGCTTTGAGAGGGGCAGGACCCAGGATTCCCTGACTCTTGGGAATCCTGTTCTAATAGAAGGGACATGGAAAATGCATTTCCTAGAGAACTGTGATGCTGGGGGGCGGGGGGGGGAGGAAAATGCTGAGGAAATACTTTTAAAAGAAAAAAGTCTAAACTAGGAGTAGTGGCATGGGCCTGTAATCCCAGTGACTTGGGAGGCTGAGGCAGGAGGATCAAAAGTTCAAGGCCAGTCTCAGCAACTTAGCAAGGCCCTAAACAATTTAGTGAGATCCTGTCTCAAAATAAAAACCAAAAAAAAAAGACTTGGGATGTGGCTCATGGTAGGGCACCCTTGGGTTCCATCCCAAGTACCACAAGAAAAAAGAAGAAGAAGGAGGAGGAGAAGGAGGAGTGGAGGGGGAGGAAAAGGAGGAGGAAGCAGGGAGGGGAGGGGAGAGGGGGAGGAGGAGGACGTCTACATACACAAAATCATCTTTGAAACGGTACATTTGGTCATGCACATATTTGTGAATCTACCTCCATGATTTTTAAGTGTTTTAAAAGTACGGAATTTTTGCCAAATAAAATCTTTCCTAAAACACCCGCTGTCCCGCGGTGTTTCAACCACCATGATAATCAATGAGGCCATGAGAAGGGTAAGAACAGGGTTCCCGGGGTTGAATGGCAGTTGGGTGTCATCTCTCCGAGAGCCCTACACCCAGCTAAGAACCCCAGTACATACCACGATGAATCTCACAGCTGCTAAATCATCATAAGGATTATGCAGCAGCCGAATAAGACAATTGCTTGTCTTATTGATAAAATGATAATGATGAGAAAGGAAGACTTCAGTGTCAGGTGCAGGAGGCTCCTGCTAAGGAATTCACACCTGGGGGTGAGTCCTGGGGTCTGGGTGGCTTCTCCCATCAACAGTTGTATTCAGTGTAACTGTGTCTGGTCAGGGAGGGGGTCTGCTGTTGTGGAGAGGGCTGGGACAGGAGCCAGCCCTTCAAGGGAAGCAGAGACTGGGGACTGTCTGGTTCTGGGATTAACTGGAGCGTGAGGAAGGAGAGCCTGAGGTTAAACAGAGTTTGAGGAAGGAAATTGGGAGGTGAGAGACATAAGGAACCACAGCATAGGAGAGTCCATCACTCATGTCCTCTGACAACAGCCAACAAAGGAGGGAATCTTGGAGACATCTTCGTTTCCTGGTGGAGAGAGAATATAAAAGTCACCCACCAGGTGGTCCCAGGGGAGGGAGTTGTCCCAGCTCTGGGTGGAGTTGAGCCCACTGTCCGGCATCTCGGAGCCACAGCCCAGGACGCCCTTGCCAGGGTCATTGCCAAGCCCAGCTTCCCTAGCTGCACGCACAGGCCTGGGGCCTGGGAAGGCTCCTAGCAGAGACTGGTCATGGGCCGCCATAAGAGGGCAGGAGAGGCCTGGTAACAGGCCAGCCCAGGAGCCTCTGCAATGGGCAGGCACCCAGGGCAGCAGCCCACGGAAGACCCTGGGGGCCAGCACTGCACTGGAGTGGGGGGGGGGGGTAGGGAGAAGGGAGGAGGAGCAGGACTAACGGGACAAATGCCACTATGAGAACTGAACTGTGCGTGGGACTCCCAGGGAACCCCTTCCTGGCTGCGGGGGAACGAATGAACTGGCCTCCCTGGTCTAACAGCCTCCTTGGCAAACTGGGAGATGTTCAGAGCAGACTCAGGTTGATGGTCACACAGAAGGAGGTGAGGGATGATCCTGTACTCACCCCAAAGTGCTGGCCACATCTGTCCGCGTAGCTGCACAGCTGGGGTGTTGGAGTGGTCAGGGAGGGGAGCTCCCGCCTTTACAGGAGCACGGGGCTCCTGGGGCCTTTCTCTGCTGCTGGGTCACACTCCTGTCCCCCTCTTTCTCTCTCACTTCCATCACTTTCCCAAGCAACACCAGGAAACACCCCACCTCTCTGCCCTGATGCCAGGAGCCAGGTCATAGGCACATCATCAGGTGACTCTACGGCAACAAATATTTCCAGAGGATGTGGGGTTTAGGTGGAGAAAGGCAGAGGGCATCACCAGGTACAGGGGGGCCTCCAAGAACCCTGAGTGGGCCACTTCCCTCCCTCTGAG
The DNA here is from genome assembly GCF_045843805.1 of Urocitellus parryii. Lineage (NCBI taxonomy): Eukaryota > Metazoa > Chordata > Mammalia > Rodentia > Sciuridae > Urocitellus > Urocitellus parryii. Next base: position 182,296,713 of record NC_135535.1, on the reverse strand, counting down.
TAGGATGCACACACACACACACACACTGGACACACACAGGACACACACACACATACACACAGGATACACATAGGACACACACACATGACATACAGACACAGGACACACACACACACACACACACTCACACGCAGGAAGCCTTTCTGGGGAGCTGGGAGGCAGCTGAGGCCCCATTCTCCCTCCTCTCCCCCAACACTCCCCCATGTTTGTCCCTCAGGACTTTGCTCCCAAACTACAGGGCCAGGGAGAGAAGGTGCTGGACCCTCCTTTGCTGACTGCCCCTGGGAAGGGACAGAGGGGGGGTGGGGAGTGGTCTGAAAGGAGCCCCCCAACCAGAACAAATAGACCAGAACTTCCTTGCTCTCCCGTGTCCCCAGCCCCTCATGGCCCATCTCAGTGCACATTTAATCAATATTTGTTGCCGTCGAGTCAACATCTGATGGTGTGCCTATGACCTGGGAACACCTGGGAGCACAGAGTCCCACACTTGTAACCCTGTACCCTCCTCCTCCCCTGCCCTTGACCCAGACTGAAGCCGAAGCAGCTAGTCCTGGGACACTCCTTCAGCCAGGTCTGTGTTCTTAGAGTTGAGGGTCACGGACCCTGGGAGCTAAAACCCACCTGTGCACACTTCTCTGCAAGCAGTTTTACAGAATGTGTGGCTCTCCCCAGGGGCCACTCTGAGGCCTGCCTTCCCAGCACCAGCTCCTGGGCCAGCCCCACTCAGCCTGGGACTTGGGATGAGATTTGTACCTTGAGAACCTCATCTCTGCAGAGATGAGTTGGCCCCAGGGGACTGTTTCCTCGTCTGCCAAGTGCCCTTATTAAGCTGCATCAGAACCAGATGCACCCGTGTGTAAATCAGAAACACGAAGCCTTAGTGTCTATCACCAGCTTCCCTTCTAGGCCCTGGAGGAGCTCTGCAGCCCTTACCCTTGCAGGGCAATGCTAGAGGGCCAGCATCTCTTCTAAAGCACCAAACAAGTGACAGTATCCTTGGTCCCACTTCCTCATGCCCCAAGTTCCCTGTCTCCAGGACCATGGGCCACCCAGGCAGGAAGCATGGGCTCTTCTCCTGCATCCACACTATCGCGTAGCCTTGCTTGTTCTACCCCTGAAATGCCTCTTGAGTCTGTCCTGCTCTTTGATTCCCTTGCTGAGATGATTCCAACAGCTCCATCCACAGCTCTGTCCCTCCCATCCACTCCCAAATGGACATCAGAGGGTCTTCCTAAAACACCAAAATGGTCATGCCACTCTCCAACCTAACACTCTCTGTGGCTCCCCATTGCCTCCAGGATAAAACTCACACACCTTTGTGTGGCCTCTGAGGTCCACCCACCTCTCTAGCCTCATCTCTCCGTACTGCCTGAAGACCTCAGGCTTCCCAGTGTGAGCTGCTCTATCTGGCCTCTGGGCCTTTGCACATACTACTGTCCTTCCTAGAATGCTCATCCTCAGCCCCTTTCCACCTGCTTCCCGGCCAGCCCCTATGTCTCCCTCCTTTCTCCACCTAAACCTCACATCCTCTGGAAAACTCTTCCTGACCCCTTTCCCCTGCCCTGTGCCCCATAGCTGCACCTCTGAAAGCAGTGAGCATTCTGGGTGGGTTTTGATCACCCGTTGTCCCCCTCAGTTACAAGCTCCATAGACGCAGGGTCGGCCCCAACCTTTAGCCGCCCGTGGCCTGTGGAAGACGCGCGCTTCAGAAGTGTCAAGTGAATGAATGAATGAACAAATGCGCACACAGGGTAAGACCAGATGGCCTCGAGGATAGGAGGATAGGAGTAGTTCTCCTCTGTCCCCTTCCCTGCTCTCTCTCTCCCATGTGACACGTTCCTTTTTCTACAGAAAACCCTTGACCCCCCGCTGAGCTGAAAAGATTCTGGGAACCCAGTTACTTATGTGATGAAATAACCAGAGCTGGCACTTAAATGCCCCAGGCATCTTCTGAACCCTCTGCATGGGGCACTTTAATCCTTAATATGGAGCTGCCGTCCCCATTTCAGAAACCAAAGCACAGAGAAGGTAAGTGGTTTTTCCCAGGACCACCAGCTGGCTTTTGAATCCTGACAGTCTGGTCTGGGAGTCCACTTGCTTATCCCCCCACTCCTCTCCCTGTTCTTACCCAGCTTTATGTTTCTGATAAGGAAGTTGAGAGCCAGCCACCTGAGGTCATGTGGCACACTCGCTAGGGGGCTGGGACTGGAGCTCAGAGTTTCACACTCTGGGTCTAGGATGCTCGGCCTCACCACCTGCTTCCTCTGAGCAGCCCCCAAGCCAGGAAGATTCTCCCCTTTCCTTCTCCCTCACTTCCTGCCACTGCACACTCAAAAAGAGATGCTCCCCAGGCTGGGCACGGCGGTGCACAACTGTAATCCCAGCAGCTCAGGAGGCTGAGACAGGAGGGTGGTGAGTTCAAAGCCAGCCTCAACAACAGTGAGGCCCTAAGCAACTCAGTGAGCCCAGGTCTCTGAATAAAATACAAAATTGGGCTGGGGATGTGGCTCAGTGGTTGAGTGCCCCTGAATTCAATCCCTGGTACCCCAAAAAAGAGAGAGATGCTCTCCGGAAGCTGAGCTCCTCTCCTGACTCCTGAGAGGCCCCACAGACTCACCAGTTCCTGCACCCAAGAGCACAGCTGTTGGCGAGCTCCAGCTCAGGACCTGGCGAGCTCAGTTCTTCTTGAGGCTTGACTGGGACCGTCTCACAGCCAAATCTCATCCAAGACCCCTTTCCACCCATGGCCCTGCTTCTGCCTGTGTCCCATCGCCCTTTCTGTGTGCCCTCCTCTCCAGCTCCAGCTTTCTCTCTCCAGCTTGGGCTGTCAGAACTGGGAACCACGCTAAACCCCGAGCAGGTGGCTGGGCGGTGGGGCTGATGTGCAGGGGAAGGGTGCAGAGAGGGGTCCTGGCCCAATCTTCACTTCAACTAGAAACACAGCTGTCAATATGTTCCAAGTAGCAGAATTCCACATCTGCTTTTATTGAACAGAGGATTTGACTGCAAAGGTCTCTAAGCACCTGAAACGGGCCCAGACCCCCAGCAGACTTTGTGCTCCCTCCTCGCCGGGTCCTACAGTCGTACCCAGTGAGACGGATTTCACCCTCTCCCTTGTTGTCACCTTGCGGATATTTATAGCATTATCGTGTCCAGCAGAGAGCGTAATGGGCTTTTTAGGCTAAACCAATTAAACTCTCCTCCCGTAAGTCATGTCTCCTGGATGGCTTCTGCTGCCCTTCGGTGAACTTGTTCTATCTTCATTATCTCAGCTCTTCGTGGCGAGGGAGGGCACAGCCCGGGAGCTCACACGCTGGTGGTGGGGATGCCTGCCTCTCTTTTCAGCCCAGCCCGGTCCTTCTCACCCAACGTCCCCTCTCATTCCCTGAGCTGGGCAGACACCATCCAGACCTGGGCAATGCAGCCCACTGCCTTGTAAACTGGGAAGCAGAATAGACTCAAGAAGAGGTATTGGGTCTTTCCCTCTTTATTTTCTTTGCTCCCTCCAAATATCAAGCAATATCAACAATTATCTACAAATAGCAAGCATCTCAGCCTCCGTGCAGTGCACTGGGCTGGAAGCCAGGAGGCTGTAGTCTGCCAGATAACTGAGCTCCAGATGTGCCCCTGGTGCCTTCAGCCTGATGGAAAGTGGTGCTGGGAAGCACTTCCCGGGTTTTTGTTGGTGCTTCCCAAGGGCTCCTGATGATCTTGCAAAGCATTCCCCGGTGCTTAAAGGCAAAGATAGTTTGTTTCCATTTCTTTTCTAAATCAATAAAGAAATAATCACTTTTTCCAACTGAAGAAGGAGTGCTCTGAAGGCAGCCTTGAGCACCCTTCTGTGGGCCAGAGTGAGACCAGGTAAGTTTGGCCGTGACTCAGTCTCTAGCCCCTGAGTTCACCACTTGGCCAAACACCGCTAAGCATCCTGGTGAATTTCACCATCACGCGATATTAAATTCTTTTTATGTTGAGTCATAGTCAGTTTAATTTACACCCGGTATGGGCCATTGGTTTAAGACAAGAAACATAAGGAAAACTGAGATGGAAATACAATACCAAGTTAATGAGGAACATAAAAAATAGAATAATTCTAAAAATGTTCCTAGTACTCCATAAACCAATACTAAAAAAGGAATACACAACGGCAATTAGAGCCAATTTGGCCTTTTTATTTATTAAGAATAAAGATAAACTATTCCCATAATTCGGTTTTAAGAAAGGCTTGTAAACAGGGTTTTCAAACTTTCCCTTTAATCTCCATATCCAATGGGAAAAAACCATTTACATTAAAAAGAAAAAACCTGTTGGTTTTTCAAAACAAAAACAAACAAAAAATCAACAGCTCCAGATATGAAATTTGAAAAGTAGTTTTTTAATCTATTCTAATTTGTTATATATGACAGCAGAATGCATTTCAATTCATAGTACACATATAGAGCACAGTTTCTTGTGTCTCTGGTGGTACACAAAATACAGTCACACCATTTGTGTCTTTATACATGTACTTAGGGTAATGGTGTCCATCTCATTCCACCGTCTTCCCTATCCCTAGGCCCCCTCCCTCCCCCTCCATCTTCTTTGCCCTGTCTAAAGTTAAAAGCTGGTTTTGTTGTTGTTGTTGTTTCTTTGTTTGTTTGCTGTAACTTATCACCCCAATCTGCACTTAAAAAAATACATTTGGTCCTCAGTGAACCATAATATATCAAGTTAAGATTTGCCAAAATGTCTTCATGATTAAGTTAAAGTAAATTAAGTACTTATTGCTCACTTAATAGGGAAATGCCCCAATTCATCTTTATATATTATGGATATAATGAATAATTAAAATAAATTTTCTTGTATACTTTTAAATAACATATTGACTTAAAATAAAATTCTTATATTTAAAAACTACTTTATTACTACATAAAAGTTACAATATGATTTTTTTTAAAGTCATTAGTGTTGTTCTCTAATTTTTTTTTGCATTTCCTCTTTGTGGGTTGAATGGTAGATTTGCACTTTGGGGGCCCCTATGCTTGGATGAGGCTATATGAATAGCCACCTGCGTTTTTGTTGGTGGTGCTGGGGATTGAACCCAGGGGTGCTCTACTACTGAGCTACATCCCCAGACCTTTTTGGGATATGATAACTCTTTTTGGCCAAAGAGTTGTGCATGGAAGTTTCCAGATCCTTCAGAACTTCTTTTCCCTCTGGCAGTGACTGGCAACATTTGAGATTGTGGCTGTTCCATCAGCCGGCTCCCTGAGCTACTATTATGAGCACGGTTCTTTTGCTGACCCATAATGGACATGTTGGCTAAGCAAGAAAGAAAACATTTTAGTCTTAAGTCACTGAGATTTGAGGGCTGTTTGTTACTGTATCTTAACCAAATCTGTCCTGACTGATACAATCCCTGAGTGTGAATATATGAGATTATCTATCAGTTTACTCCTAGTATTAGACCATCTCTATCACCAGGAATAATAGAGGCATGCACAAGACTGGGCCTTATGGATAAACACACCTTGAATCATGGACTAGCCATTTACTAGTTATGTGGTTTGGGTAAGCTACTTAACCTCTCTGAACTTAGTTTCCTCAACTTTAAAAAATAGGATACATAATTTCCACCTTGATTATCTATTTAAAGGAATTAGAAATAGCATAGGGAAAGGTCTTACTCCATGTGTAACACATAAACACTCTAAAAATAGAGACATATAAGCTAGTTTAGTAAAATTCTACTATGCTTAACTTCCATGTCCCTTTCTTTTGGCAACCTACTCTTCCCTTCCCTAATCATGTGGGTCTAGTAAGGTTGCAATCACAGTGGTCTCTGCCCTGGCTCAAGGGAGGACATGCCAAGTCTTCATCCCCCTTTGCATTCTCAAGGCCTGGCCAAAGGGCTGGCATATGAGCCACACAAGGCCAATCAGGACATTTCCATGCAACTTGATATAGGATGATGGGGGAGAGAGGCTTATCCTGCATGAACAGTGACCAGGGATATGATAAGTCTGAGACTGGAAGCGATCATATGCCTTACTACATAAAGGAAATGCTTCAAAGTAAGAGAATAAATTTCTTATAGAAAGAGAAGAGCCAGGAGATGGGGTAATTGGGGGTAGGAAAAGATGGAGGTAGGAAAGTGGGGGGAGAGAGGAGAGAAGGCTGTCATCAGAGCTGTTGTCCGTGTCTGGCCGCTGGATGATTCTCCACGCGGCTTGCCCAGCCCCAGCTCCGCCTTTCTTCCTAAATACGTTCCTAATGGGTTACACCAGTTTGACCTGAGATTCTGTCACTGACAATCAAAAGGATCCTAACAAGCCAGATATGCCCACTTGTCACAGAAGACAAGCACACACCGGCTGGGCACCATCCAGGCAGTATGTGATCAGCATCTCAGAAGGCATGCCAAAGGTGCAGCAAAAATGCAGCGGGGAGCCAGGTCAGGTGGTGCCTGACTGTGATCCCAGCAACTCAGGAGGCTGAGGCAGAAGAATCATGAATTTTAGGCTAGCCTTGGCAACTTAATGAGACCCTGTCTGGAAATAAAACTTAACTGTCTGGGGATGTAGCTCAGTAGTAGAGCACCCCTGGGCTCAATCCCCAGCACCACAAACAAAAATGCAGGTGGCTATTCACCTGACTGGCTAAGGAAGGCGGTGATCAGGAAGGTCTTCCTGGGGGAGGTGGCATTTGCAGCAAAGCCTTAGGGAAGGGTAACCTGTCAGCGGCTGCTGTATTTATTACTTTATGTTTTCAAGCACCAGCAAGAGCACACATACTCCCCCACCCCCATCTCTATCAGACAGAGACAACAGCATCAGAGGTGATATGAATTTTTTCTCTACTTTCCATGAATGCAGAGTAAATTAATATCACAGAAAACATTTCAGAAAGTTTCTGGTTATTTCTGAAGCCCTGTAGTTTTCTCTTGTCTCCCACCACCCCAAATGCTGATCAGGTGTGAGCAAAGTGGAAGGTTCAGGGGCTGTAGAGGTAAGCAGGACTGATGGCCTGTTCCTCCTACCTCACGGAGCTGAGTGCCCACTGAGAGCCCTGGGCAGTGGGTGGGGTGTGCAAAATGTCACAGAGACTGGTGAGACCTGTGAGAGAAAGCAGCAAGGAGCTGAGACAGAAAATAATTGAGGGGTAGAGCTTGAGGGCACCTGCCTCAGATAGACGTCCAAAGCCTCGGTGAGTCCCTCCCTTAGAACCCAGAGAAGAGACTGTTGAAACGAGGGGAAGGGCTGGGTAGGTGGCTCAGTTGTAGCGTGCTCGCCTAGCATGCGGGAGGCCCTGAGTTCCATCCCCACTGAAGGTGAGAGGAAGCTCCTTAGGACAGAAGGACCAGTATGTTCAGATGCTCAGAAGTGGGAGCCTTTAAGGATGAGGAGGCTGGAGTGGGCTGGGTCAGAGAAGGAGCAAAGGACTCCATCATGCAGAGTGCGAGGGCCTTGGAAGGGGTTTAGATTTATTCTAGGGTGTGGGAGACCTCTAAACTTTTAAACTGAGGAATTACAAGATCCTTCCCATTCCCATCACTTCAAGCTTGAATCCTAACTCAACCCCACATGGAGATATCTGGGAACCTCACTCTGCCAAACTGGGGGTTTTCTTCAGGGGCCCGGTGTCTATCCTGGTGGCACCTGGCCCTCACCTCGTGTCTGGTGACTTGACTGCTTACCCTGTTGCCAATTTTCTGAGCAGTTGGGAGCTGTTGGGTCCACCTCTGACTCATCGAGAAGCTTCCTGAAATATGGTCCCCAAGACATCTGAATCAGAATCATCCAAGCAGCTTGCACAAGACCAACTCCCAAGGCCCTTCCCAAGAGGCTCACGGGGTTCCAAACCTGTAGAAATTTCTAAAGGCGTCAGAAGAACCCTTGAGGGTGAGTCTGGGGTCTCCTCACTCGCATCCCTCCCCAGGGAGGACCTGCCCTCCTGCAGGCCACCTGAACAGGGGCCAACTGCACAGCATTCCCCAACTCCCCAGGCTCCAGACACTGGGGCACACCTGCCAGGCCCATGGTCATCCCCCTGTATTGAACATCTTGGGTACTGAACCTCCATCTGAGCCACCAACACCTATCACTGTGCCCTCCTCCCCAGGGTCCCTAACTGGGCAAACTCCCATCAGCTTGGATCCACAGACAGGTCCATTGCCCACATGACCCCGTAGCTGAGCACGTGGACTTGATGGTTGGGTAGGCACAGGGTTGGGATCCTGGCATGAATACAGACCAGCTGGGTGGCTTCAGGCAAGTTACTGACTCTCTTGGAGCTTCAGTCTCTTGTCTGAGAAATGGAGCTGGTAACATGAATGAGTGTTTGTGTCCCCTCCCCACCACCCCTAATTCTTCTGTTAAAGTCCTAATCCGCATGTGATAGTATTAGGAAGTAGGGCCTTGGAGAGGCGATTAAAAGGGTCTTGAGGTCATGAGGGTGGACAGGATTAGTTCCTATAAAGGGGACCCCAGAGAGCTTCCTTTCTCCCCCTCCCCCACCCCCTCTCTCTCTCTCTCTCTCTCTCTCTCTCTCTCTCTCACACACACACACACACACACACACACACACACACACATTCTACCATATAAGTCTAATCTGGAAGAGAGCCCTCACTAGAACCAACCATGCTGGCACCCTCATTTAGACTTTCAGCCTCCAGCCCCCTTTCTGTTATTTAACACCCCCAATCCCCACCCCAGTGTGGTTCTCCTATGGCATCCCAAACCGACTATGACACTATAACCCTGATACTTTTGCTATGAGAACTAAGTGAAATAACGCATGTGGCAGTGCCTGGTGTATAGCCAGTGCTGAATACCAGTGGGTTATTACCACTATCCATTACCAGGATTGCCTGGTAATAAACCTGGTTATTGTTATTACCTGGCCCAATGTGATCTTCTTGACATCAAAGCTCTCCTTCTCTGTTAAATGATGACATAAGCCCTCCTTCAAGCCCCCCTGTCCTTCCTTGAGAGACAAAGCTGGGGCAGGACACTAGTCAGTGGTTCAGGAGAGGCCGGAGGGCAAGGAGCAATTGCTCCCGACCCCTGGGGTGGAGCTCAGAGCCTGTTCTGATTTTTCAGGAAGGAAAGGGACTTGTCCCCTCTTCCCATTCCTGCCACTGTGACGGAAGTCTATTTTTATCAGCTTTGCACTCCCTTGAGCTGAGATGTTTGGCTACAGGGAGCAGCTTCTCCAGGGGAGGGAAGAACACACGCGACCTCGAAGTCTCTCTCTCAAATCAACGGCATGACTGGTTTTGCTGCTCTGGCACCTCTGTGCTCCAGCTGAGAGACCAGCTGTCTGGGAGCGGGGACCATGGAGCGGGGCTGGGACATGCCCAGATCCCAGATGGGAAAGGAATGCATTTTCTTCCAACCAAGCTGCCTGGGGGTGGTCTGAGAGCTGCAGCTCCCAGACCAGGGCCAAGGTGGACACAAACCCACATGTGAGCCGTCCCATTCCGGGGCACCTGCGACCGTGCCAGGAGGTGAGCTGCCCAGAACCACACCTCTCCAAGTGGCCAGGACCCTCAGAGATCACCTCTCCCTGACCTTCTGGAGAACTAAGGCCCAGAGTCAAGACACTCCCTGAGTCCATGGTGAGTCCAAGGCACGGCTCCTGACCTCCCCGTGACCTCCCTGAGTGATGCTCCAGTTGGCTGCTCAGCAGGACTGTCTGTTGCCCAGAAGAAGAGCTCCACACCTGGCCCCCAGTGCCCCTCGCAGCTGCCTGGTTGGCCCCTGGTCCCACTGTTTACTGCCAGGGTTGCCTCCCTGCTTATTTTCTTACGGAAAGAGTCAGAGGGGCCAGCCAGGGCCAAAGTTACTGAATGGCCTTCTGAAGAGCAGACTGTTATTCCAGCAGCTCTGGAATGTCTAGAAGGATGAAATGGAACTACTGTTTGCAGGGGTGGATGGAGTGGTCTGGCCCCTGCTCTAGCCCTGTGTATATTATGGGGCCAGAGTATTTAAACAACTCCAAATCCCAGATTTCAGAGCACGTGCGCATCGTTTTCATGCCTGCGCCTCCTAATGCCCCCAGGACATAGAGTCACTGGACCTCAGCCGCTGCAGTCCTCAGAGGATCAGTGGAGGCTCAAGCAGTCACGTGACTGTTTCCAGAACACACAGCCGCATCTATGGCTCCTGTTCTTCTTACCCTCGATGGAAGTTTTAGAAACCAGTTTAATTTCACATGACTAGATCCCAACACAACCGGCAGACTAATATTGACTTCAGGCATGATGCAGAAATTCTCTCAGAATGTATGGGGTTCCCAGTGGAGAACCACTCCAGCCTGTACAGCATCTCTGTGCAACACACTTCATTCCCAGTTGTTGAAACAAGGTTGTAATCTATTGATTTTGTTAGTGGAGGATACCTGGTTGCCAGGAACCTGTCACAACTCTTCTGCAGACCTACTGTGTATGAGCTATGAATGGACCTCCTGGGTGGTACAGTGCACCATCTGCACAGTAGGGTGTAGTGGCCTAGACAGATGGCACTGCTTCTTTCTGCCTCGTCTTTGATCCACTATGGTTGAATGGAGACCTTGGATTCTCCCCTTCCATTTCTTGAATAGCTGGCTCAGCCTGGAATGGACAACCCACAGAGTGCCTGAGCAAGGTCCCCAGAGCCTCCTCCACCCTCTGCAGTCCAAGGAAATGGCCCCAGGATAGAGGTGGGAGCCCAGGTCCACCTCTGACTGGAAAGGCCAGGAGGCTGGGAGCTGCTCCCAGCAGCATGGATGTGCAGTGCCACGGGCCAGCATAGGGGTGGCGGACTGTAAGGACAGCAATAAGGAGAGAGAAAAGCCAAATGCATTCAACAGCATCAAGACCTTCCCCCCAGGTCTCTCTCTAAGCAGGAAAAGGAGAACCCTAGCTCGCTTCTCTTGTAGAAGAGCAGACTCAGTCTTATTTTGCTACCCAGGTTGGGGACAGAACTATTATACTCCTGGATTCTCTCCACCAACTGCCTCCAAATGGAGGCAGGAAAGGGAGACATGGCGGGAAGAGAGATCTCAAATTCACCTTCACCTTCCATTAGGAGCCAGAAAGACAGCTTCGCCCACACTTCCCCTCCGCCACCCGCCGCGCCCTCTCTCTGAGCCCTCACCCTGTGTTCATTACCTGCCCACTGATATTCAGAATGCTTTCATTAACGTCATCTCAAAAGCAGTCATGAAGAACTTATTAAGGAAACCTGAACTGGTCAACGCTTCCCACAAATAGCCAACTTAAATACCGAGTCAAAGATCCATTTGTGGTGTCAAAGAAAACCCCAGTGCGTAAGGTCAGGGAAATATTGTTGCTCCTGGTCGATGCACAGGGTACTGCCAGGGAAGCTGCAGGAAAATTATTAATGTCTATTTTGGGGAAACACAGCTTAAAAATAAACAGCCGTAGTGGAGGGCAGACGTGTAACGATGGAGCAAATGTGAAAGGCAATGGCAAGGGTGTTCAGTCACAGATTTCGAGCCTGAATGATCAAGCTTTATTTGTTCCCTGTGTGGCTCATAATTTTAACCTTTTATTATGCAAAGCAGCCAGTTTGGTTTTACATTGCAAAGCAGCCAGTTTGGTTTCACATTGCCTAAGGAAGCTTGGCGTGATGAACAGATCACATTTGCCCGTCTCTTCATCTATGAAAAGGTGGGCAAGCCTGAAAGAGATTGCTTAAGTTATTTTCAACTCTTTGGAGATGAAAACACAGGCACCCTACATCAGCATTCCTTCCCATAAAGCTGAGGTGGGAAAAATTCACAGCGGGGTAGGCTGGGGTAGAGGCCACAGAGGATGCTCCAAGAGAGTCCTTAGGGTCCCAGGGATGCACTTTCCTGAGTATGCTAGAGAACAGCCTTCAACATCAGAGGGTCATCAGAGGGCTGAGCGGCTAGTTGGGCAAACAGGTTTAGTCTGTGGTGTTCCTTGGGAGCTCTCCAGGGTACTGGACAGCCTCTGCTTGGAGTCTCTGACCCAGTGGACCCTCAGGTCTTGAGCTGGGTCCGCTACCTCTGCTTTCCTAGATTTTTGTCTTCGAATCCAGTTACATCTAATATTAACAGCCTGTCAGGGTCTACATCTTCTTCAGTTTTACAGCACATGAAAAAAAAAAGTAGTGTAGCATCGTTGAAAGAGGGGACATTTCTTTGGGTTTGAAATTCAGTTCTACCCCCTCAATATATGAGTTGAAAAAATTATCTCTTTTCCTTAATCTCAGCTCCCTGCTCTTGAACATGAGATAACAACACTTATATTTTAGGGTTGTTGTAGAAATTTTAAAAGTTGGAAGTATAAAATACTTATCTTGTGTCTAGCACATAGTAGGTGCTCATGAACAAGTGCCTAATATTAATATCCATATGAGCTGTGACTAGGATGCTCCTATCACCAGTCAATATCTGGATTGGTGACTCATATTCTCCATTTTTGAGTTAGGACTCAATGGTTGCAAGTAACAGAAAAAGGATGTGAGCTTGTGAATAATAATAATAATAACAGGGTTTGTGCTCCAGGACATGGTGGTGTCTCATGGAAGCCAAGAGCATGAACTGCCACACAGCTGGGCAGGGTTGCAGACTGGGAGCTGTAAACTTACCAGGATCCTGCACTGTCTCTGCTCTTCTATGGAGTCTTCTTATTTCCTCTGTAGGCTGATTGTCCCTCTGTCCCACCTGCCCATGTAGATCCAGAACAGACACTTGACCAGATTGGCTCCATTTTATTAGTCCCAACTCCAATTTTTTGGAAGATAAAATTTGAATTGACCTGTTTGGAATCACCCTGATTCAACAGTCAGACAGGGGACAGATCCCCCAGCCCGGATATGGAGACTGAACAGGGAGGTGCCATTTACAGGGCGTGTGAATGCCCTGTGCCATTCACAGGGAGGTGCCATTCTTGGGCAAACCAAGAAGACATGATGAACTCACATCCAATAGAGTCATTTGGACTTCAATGCAAACAATTTTTAAATGTTTGTTGATGCAAAAAGTTCTTAAGTAGTTATATGATAGACACACGAGAGAGACAGTAAATGGCTAGCTAGAGGATAGATAGATGATAAGACTTCAGGAGTGATAGAGGCAGAATTACTTTAGTCACAAGTTTTTCAGTGTATTTTTCTTTTCACTGGACTTTCCAAAAAATAGAAAGTAATAGGGATTGTCAGAGTGGGACCTACAAGCGTCATTCCATAACTGTGGGGCAGATTTCACAGACATCATATTTGCACAGAAGCCCTTAAAGGCACATGCAAGTCCCAAAGTCATCCAGGAAGATGTCAGAGTGAACAGGTCTCCTGGTTCCTCAGCCTATGTCTCAGAGGTGGTACGACCCTGCAAGAGAAACTCCTGCCCAACTAGGACTAGTCAAAAAGAGCTGAGCCCAGAATATGTCTCCACACAACCTACTCCAGGACAAATGCTCAGCCTCAAAGTGTTTAGTTGCAGAAGCTCATTCTCTGGACACTCCAGACCCTCCCCTGCCTGCACCCAAATGTGCTAATAGTCTCGAGGCCTCCTGTGTTATCTGTGAAGTCAGTGTTTCCCAGCTTTGCTCAACAGAATCATCAGGAAAGTGATTTTTTATATATAAAGATCCTTAGACCTCACGTCCCACCCCCCAGGACTATGTCTGCAAGCCCAGTGGAAGGGACAGGAGTTTATTTTGAAGCAGTTTTCCAGGTGGCTTTGATTTAGTCCCTGAACCAGGGTAAACAGTCTTGAACCACAAACCCAAGTGGAGGTTCTATTGTGCTGTGATGAGGACAGAGTCTTTAGGTGTGATTTCTAAGAACAGACTCTACTGTCACTATTCGGAGGGAAACCATGCCTTCCCTTTATTCTGCACTGCAAGCTTGTGCAGGAAATGGTTTGGGGAGCAAGTCAGACAGAGCAGAGGAACTGTTGTGTCTGGACAGATGTTGCCCCGTCTTCCCAAGGACACCCAGAAGAAAGGTACCCAGGAGGCTGCAGTCGGAGAAAAACAGTGTTTTAGGGAAAGGCAGCTAAACCAGTGTCCATGGAGCAGGAGTAGCTATACACTAAGCCATGGTTTACAGAATCCTGCAGTCAGGACTAATTGCTAAGGGTTCATTGGTAATGGGAAAGTGAGAGCCCCCTGTCCCCTTAGTCAGCCAGAAGGGCTTTGGGGCTGGTGGCAGGTAGGACAGGCAGAGAATCAGGAAGCTGGAGCTTAAGTAGAGAGTAAGAAAGAGCTTGAGGGGACTGGAAGAGTTAAGCCAGGATTTAGCAGAGAACTCTGCTGATTTATCAGGAAGGAGGACACTGAGGAGACTGACCTCAACTGACCTCAGACTTGGAGACCACGTAATCTCTGTGTGGCCAGAGGGAAGAGCTGGGAGTTCTCTAGAGACAGAATTTGGCCTTAGTCACAGTTTGTTTCTAACAGCTGTGGGACTTTGGACAAGATGCTCACCCACTCTGGGCCTTGCTTTCTCCATCTGTGAAATGGCAGGGTGGGGACAGTTGATCTCTGGATTCTCTTCCAGCTCTGAGACTCTGTGGATGGTGGTGTGACCAAGCTTGGAAAAGCTCAAGCCCAGCTTCTGTGTGTGCTGGAACCTCCCTTGCTCTTGGTCTAGGCTCTGAGGGACCCCAAGACACCACAGGACCCTGCACTGATAACTGGTTAGGAGGAGGGAGGTGGGTCCCAGGGGCAGGGTGGCAACCTAAGAGGGAGCCATGGAAGTTGGAAACTGCCTAAGGAGACCTGAGGTCAGACCCTTGCTTCCTTTCCTCCAGTGATCTCAAGGGTTGCCTCCAAAAGTTCTCACTTCTTCTAAATACAGAAGGGGATCCATAACTTTGCCCGTGATCAGGTTGCATAGGCTAACCAAAATATCAGGGAGTTTTGCTTTGGGCTGGAATGGCCTCAACATAGTGAGGTAACTGGGTAAGCTTACAACCACCTACTTCTTGGAGGGATGAAAAACAGATGGTAAATTATAGCTTCCTTATATCCTGGTTGGCAGCTGTGGGGTGTGTATTAGCTGGTGCCTGGTCCAGAAAACAGAAACCATTGCAGTTATTTTAACAGAGAGAATTTAACCTAGAGGATTTGTTAAACTGGTTTTGGATGGCAACAAGGAAAAAAGGAGGGAATAAAGAAAAAGGAAGCCAGGTACGGTGGTTCACACCTGTAAACCCAGTGACTCCAGAAGCTGGGGCAGGAGGGTCACAAATCTGAGGCCAGCATGGGAAAGTTAGCAAAACCCTGTCTCTAAATAAAACATTTTTTAAAAATTAAAAAATAAAGAGAAAGGACTGGGGATATAAAACAGCCCTGGGTTCAATCCTCAATACAAAAGAAAGAAGGAGAGAAATGAAAAAGAATAAGGACACACTGAGATGACAGGGTGGATAACTGCAAAAACCAGCCACCAACCCCAGGGCAGGAAGACAGGGAACGGCTGGGATTCCCAGAACCCAGCAGTTTGGAAGAGCAGCTCCCTGGGGGGCAGGAACTGGGACCCAAACTTCCAAGGAGGGGTGCTGCCTGGCTGGCACATCTAAAGGGACACCAGGAGGTTGATTCTAGAAGTATGCAGAAAAGCTACAGACTGGGACTGCCTTCTGCTGCCCAGATGAAGGACCGGGCAGGGTGGGGGGGGGTGAGTTTACCAGAAGCAACAAGAGATTCAGGAAGGAGCAAGGCCCAGCTCCCGCCTCCTGCATTCTTGTCTCCTTCTAGCCTCCCCATTGGCAGGACCTAACAGGAAACGGCTGGCCAAAGGAACATGTGGCTTGCAGAGTCCTGGCCCTGTACCACAAAGTAGAGTACAGAACAATGGGTTGGGGATGAGAGATGTTGTCACCAGGCTGTTTGACAGCCTCAGGCCCCATGAAAAGTGAAGGAGAATCGAGCAAGCCCAGGGGTGGAAGGTGAGGCTGGGCTGGAGTTGGCTTCCATGGGATGCTTTGGGACCCATGGAACTGCAAGTGCTCCAGATAGCTGAATTTGGGGGTGACCCCGGCTTCTCATGGCAGTGGGTGCTCAGCAGGCACCCGAGAAAGACCTGCCTGAGAGCTGTCCCTTTCATCCTCAGCATTTCCTCCCACTGTTTCTTCCGTCTATGGGGGATGAGGGAGTCAGCTGGGAGGAAGTCACTCAGGTATGCCTGAGACCAGGTGTCGTCCTTGCTGGAAGGGACTTGCTAAGCTAGCAGAAGAAAGGATGGCAGTTCTTTTCCTTGTCATAGAAATGCCAGCAGAGAGTGGTGTACAAAATGTTGTCCTGGCCCGCTTTTGCTGCCTCTGTTTCCGTAGGAGTGGATTCTGGGAAGTACCTACCTGCGTGTTGTTTTTGACCTGATTGCAGAAATGTCATCTGGAGGAGCGGCCTCGGTGGGTGATTTTGGGGTCACTTCCTAGGTTTCAGCTTCCATGTCTGGGGAAACTAAGACATCCCCAAAAAACAGAGACAGGGGAGAGAGACCTCCTGTTGGGACAGGAGCTGTCCCCAGAAGAGCCAGCCAGGGTCTCGGGATGGGCTCAAGACTCACCTCCTGCAGGTGTCCCCAGAGGCACCACATGACTGCCATCACAGGCTGACCTTTGGAGTCTGGCCTGACTCAGGCCTGAGGTTTATCCTGAGTGAAGCTCCAGCTGTCCTTTGGTTTGAGTTTTCCCTGCAACTCTGTCACGCCCACGTCAACATGACACCCGGGTCTTTGAGCTCTAAAGCGTATTTTTTTAAACAAAACCAAAAAAAATCTAGGTCAGGCAGTCAGCATCCAAGCCAGGTTTCAAAGGACTTTCCACTCTCCGAGTCCTTCCCTTTGAACTTGGCCAAAACCTTCCTCCTGGGCTGATATTTCTTCCCTGATTTGAGAGCCCAAAGGTGAAAAATGCAGGCCGAGTTCACCACAAGTGGGTGGAGTTGTTTTTGAGCTTGATGAGTAAGTGGGAAAAGTACTGGAAGCTGAGGCCAACAGCCCAGACCCACCCAGGATGGCCCAGCTCTGACCAAGACCTTGCCAGTCACTCATGCCACCAGCTGCCCTTCTGAGTTCCCTTAGAACTGTAGATGGTTCAAGTCTCCACCCGGCCTTTTCTCCTCCTGCCTCCTAATGTGATCCTATGACATGTGGGTCATCGGGACTCAGAAACAGTTTGCAGCCCAGGCTGGGCCAGAGGTACTTTCAACATTGGCATCATCACCCTGGGAGCTGTCACCCCTGGGCATCTCTTCCCGGCACCCTCCCATTATTCATGCCCGTGGCCCATGGGCTCCCAGCTAGCTTGGCCAACTCAGGCTAATTCGAATCTGGAGACTTTCCTAGTAGCAGGGTGGAGTAATTCTGGTTGATGAATGATTTGGGGTGGAAGTGGAGGTTGGGCTTCCTTTCTCTGGAATCCCAGGAAGTGGAGCATAGCTCCAAAGAGCAACCATGTGTGAGTAACACCTCTGTCCCCAGAACCAGCCATCTGTTCCCCAGCATCTGAAGGGAAAAAGGCTTTGGAATTTCTTGGCCAGTCTCAAAGAAGTCAAGAAAAAGCCTTGGAGCTTTCCAAGCTGGGTCCAGAGGAGAAGATGCACATTTCTCCAGGCTGGAGGTGACAGCTTAGGATGCACCGGTGCCATGCCAGGACTGGAGCCTTCCCCAGGCTTTGTCCTGCTGGTCTGGACAGCAGAAAGGGGGGTCTACAACAGCTGGTCCTCCTCATGAAGCACCTCTTCCTGATACTGGATCTAGCAGGGATGGATCCTGTCCTTTTTGGTTTTTATTGAACTTTATTTTATTTTTGCTGAATACTTTTAGGTTTTATTTTTTCAGTGCTGGGGATTAAACCTAGGCAAGCACTCTCCACTGAGCAGATTCACATACCCACAGTGAGGATACAGGCAGTCCCAACTGCCGCAATCCGTCTGCAGCAAAATAACCGGGGTGGGGGTGGGGGGAACAAGCAACTTGTGTACATTGATACAGCAGGAGTAGGAGCCGTCTATTGTAGGACAGGAGGGGTATATATACATTCCACACAGCTTATCTTAATTAACATAAACTAGATACAGCAGTCAACCAATAAGGAATCTCCACACTTAATGGCTCGCTGGCGTTACTTCACAAACCACTCCCTCTGGCAAAATGCCAGGCGCCATCTTGACTTGTTTACAGACCCTAACACCCAACACCCCAAAACCTCATGCCGCTCTTTGTAGTCACACCATGTCTCATCCCTAGTCCCCGGTACCCTCTGATCTGTTCTCCCTCACTGTGGTTTTGCCTTTTCCAGAAGGTCCTAGGTCTGGAATCCATTTTCTAGCCCTTGAGGCTGGCCCCTCTCATTGCACACAATGCCTTTGAAATTCACCCAGGTCATTGAACTTTTCAGTAGTTTGTTCTGCGTGTAACCAAGGAGCATTCCACTGCATGGCTGCACCAACACTTCATTCACCTGTTGAAAGACATTTCGTTTGGATTGAGGGTGTGTTTTATTTATTTATTTATTTATTTATTTATTTATTTATTTATTTATTTATTTATTTTGTGTGTGTGATTATGAATAGAGCTGCTAGAAATCTTCATGTGCAGGTTTTTTGTGAACATAGGTTTTTATTTATTTAGGGAAAATACCCAGGAGTGAGCCAGATCGTAGGTATGTGTGTGTTGAACTACACAGGAAATCACCAGTTTTCCAGAGGAGCTTCGCCATTTTGCATTCTCCCCAGCAGACATTCTCTTTCTGACCTTCACCTGATGACAAAGTTACCTTCCCTCCAAGGTGGAAGGTGGGAACCCAGGAACCAAGACCAACCTGAGTCCAGGGATGAGTTAAATGGTGCAGCAGAGTGATTGTGGCTAGGGGGGCCTTCCCCCAAACACCAGGCGTGCCTAGGGCAGAGAGCACCTCGGGTAAGGGCTTCAGGGGGATATGGTGGGACATTGAGAATGGGGAGAAGAGACTGGGCTGGGACTCAGGAGCCTGGGGGCTTAGCGGGGACACTGCCATGTGCCTGTGGGCAGGTGCTTCTGCTTCTCTGAGGCCCAAGTTTCTGCTAAGATTGATCCCAGCAGGTTAGGTAAGGCCATTTGTGATATTTCAATTGTTGCAATGTCAGGGTTTGGGGAGTGCCAGAAAACACTCTAAATAAAGCTTAGACTCACAGGAGGCCACCTCCAGGCCACACTGGAGAAAAAGAAACCTCTGAGGTGAGGAAGATACTTTGGAGTCATGCAAAATCTAAAAATGCTTTACTTCACAATAGAGAAGTTTCCAGTAGCTCGGGAACTGTTCTCAGACTTATGGACTAGGGAATATTCGGACTCAGAGGATAGCGCTCCATTCTGGCAAAAAAGGCCAAATACATTTGTTCTCACGTCCCTGGATCACCCCTGTCTTCCGCCCTTCCTCTTCTCCCCAGGTTTGGATCTCTGTGATCTAACCCTCCCTCTCCCACTCTACAAAGAGTTTCCCAGGCCACCAATGGAGAGCTGGGCTTGGGATCAGTTAGATCTCCTTCAAAGCTGCACCACCTTCGGGCCTGGTAACTGCAGACAAGTTATTCAGTTTCACCAGACCTCACTTTTCTGTTCTGTAAATGGGGATAATAGGAGTGCTCCCTCGTGGGGCTACTCTGAGGCTAAATAAGACTGGAAGTAAGGAAGGCGCAGTTCTGTCCAAGTTCTATCACGGAACCAAACTAGCTTCAACATCAGCTTTGCTGGTTGCAAACCAGAAATTCTAGAGCTCCTCCTAGCTGGTGCAAGTCACTCCGGGCAGGTGGAGGGCTTCTGGAAGGCTGAACACGTCACTCACACCCCCTCTATTCTACAAGGAATCATAAAACTCATGTCTTAAATCTCAGAACCTTGATTCTGGACATGGTGTTGGCCACGAGAGGTCAGAGGGCATTCGGCCCTGCACCCCTCCCCTGTAAATGTACTAATGGCCTCACATTTTCCTCAACAGATTCCTGAAAGCTACATAATAAAATGGATGGTTGTAAAGCAGTCCCAGTCTCCCACAGGCATGGGGTTATAATTGGTGGCTATGGCCTGATCAGCAGTGACTCAACAGCAAATTTATCACTGTTACAACCAACAATGTCATAAAAGCAAAAACTGAATGTCTCTATAATCACTTAAAATACTCAAGTTATGCTCCAAATCCTATAAAATGGGCATAAATATACTGAACACTTTATTATATGAAGGGAACCAATAGCCTATATGGGTAATATATGGATAGCTATAAAAAATACAACCATGTCATAAATTTGAACTAAAACCAATATTCTAGCCTTAATGGACATGAGTTAAATATTTAATTAATGCTGGTTTCCCCTACTTGCTTAGAATTCAAAATGAATTTGGGATGGATGATTTGGGTAGATTAGGTCTCTTTTTAAAACTGATCAGGGAGGACTGAGTTGTTACCTTCATCCCTCAATAAATGAAGGTCCCCAAGAGGAGCAGTGGCGTTCAGCTCAATGCACTGAGTGGCGGTTTTAAGGATGCTGTTAAAACCCCTGGTGAGCACGTTCAGAGGAAGGGATGCCAGGCAGCACTCCTGCCAGCCTCTCCCACCTCTTGCTTTACATGAATGGAGGGAAGTTTCCTGCCCTGTGACCCAGCAAGCCTGGGGCTGGGCGGTCTTGCTCTGAGCTGCGGGAGGGAAGCAGTTTGACAAGCTGTTGCAGGTGCTTTCAGGGAGAGCTGGCACCAGAATCCAGGGCAGCTGGTTACCATGCTGAGCCTGGGCTGCGCTCGGACACCCTACTTTAGAGGGACCTGGGAATCTGCATTTTCAGCAGCCCCTGGGGATTATGGTGTGCACTGGGGCCAATCCCTGATATGGAGTTAATTCTCTTCTCACCTTCCTCCTGGCCAGGCATAACCGCTGCCACCATTCTCCCAACTACACAATAAAACGAATGATTATAGCTCTCCTTCCACCCATTCCAAGACTACTCTTTAATTTTTAAAAGTCATTTTAATTATGCAAGTAACATAGGAATGTATGTCAGATGTCTAAAAAAGTAAGTAAAACAAACACAAAAACAAAGTCTAAAGCATTCTTTTAGAAGTGAATTTCCTCCTCTCCCTTCCCGGCCCCTTCCCCAATCTCACTTTCTACTCTGGAGGGAAGCCCTGTCAATCACTGCTTGTGCATCTTTCTAGAACTTTTTAAAAATGCATCTGCACACTCATAAATAATTTGAGTTTTTGCATAAATGGTGTCCTTCTAGCTGCATGTGGAGTGGCACTTTCTCTGGGAATCAAACCCAGGACACATACTAGGTAAGCACTCTACCACTGAGTATGTCCCCAGCCCTGTACTTGATTTATTTTTTTACTTTGTAATATGCCTGGAGACCATTTCATGTTTTCCTCATTCTTTTTCTCTGTTGCACCATATTCCATAACAGGGCTATGCCGTGGGTTATCCAATTACTTCTCTACCGAGAAACGTTTTCTCTGCCTTTTCCTTTGTAAATATTACAAAGAAATATTTACCATATTTCTTTGTAAATATCTTTGGAAGCACTTCCATACCCAGGAACTGGACTAAGGAATTAGGCTACCTGGCTCCAGAGAAGGGAGCAAACAGCCGTGCAATTGTCCATGGAGGGTGGAGAGCACTTCGCTGGCACTCCATACCAGAGGTGCTCAGACATGAGCATCTCTAACTTGCCTGTATCTTATTGAGGGGCTTTATTGCTTCATACCTGGGGTGACTTCCCAGCTGTTCTCCCTCATCCAGGTATCTCCAGTTTGTATTACCAGATTGCTCTTCCTAACCCACCATTTGATGTATCCCTTAACCCTGCAATTTAGGCAGGGCCCCAAGGCCTCCCCAGCACAGGTGCTCACTCCATCTAGTAGTGGACCTGCCTTTCTGGCATTCCCTCCCCTGGGGCCCTCTATCGATCTTATGCTCCAGAACTCTCTGCTCCTGGGTGAGTCCCTCCGTGTAGACAAGCTACTCTTCAAGTCACCTGCACAGTCACTCCCAAGAGACCACTCTGTACCCTCCCCCCCGCTGCAAGCCTGTCTCCAGCCCCATACACTGAACTCTTCAAGCAGGTTACAGCTCCACTGTGGGCAGATTTCATCTTTCCCATGCAAGGCTCAGCTCCTCCAGGGCAGGAACTGCCAGGGGCTGTGGACATCAGAGGCCACCATAGAGGACTATCTCAGTGCAGAGGATCCTAAAGGACTAAGATTCCCTTCTCCATCTCTTTGCACTTTCCCTGGGTGACAAACCTGACTTGCTGATTACATCTCCAGCCCTAATCTAGACAACTTTCCTTAGCTGACTGCTAAAACTATCTACACGGAGACACAAAGCTGGCTTCCTGCCTCAGCCTCTGTGTTCTCTAATCCAGTTCTTCTTCTTGTCCAGCCACAGGCCTCTGCAGCATTTCAACTCTCAGCCTTTACTGGTTGGCTCTCGGCTCTTGGCACTGAGTTGGATCAGCCTGCTTGATGGGCTCACCCAGACCCTCGGCTACCCTAGGAAAAATCTATCCCTAGACAAGAAGGCCACCCCCTGACAGCCATGGTCTAAACTCCAGTGGGCGTGAGAACCCTTCCTGTGGGGACTTTGTTAGAACTCAGCTGCTGAATCCTGTCAGAGTTTCTGATTTAGGAGGTCGTGGGAGGGACCCCAGAACTGGCATTTCCAGAAAAATTTCCTGCAATGCCGAAGTGGCCAACATAGAAAATCACATTCTGAGGACCACTGACTTACAGGGTTGGGAAGTGGCTCCTGCCACCTAAATTTGGGGTGATCAAAGCCTGGGGCAAGTCCCTAGTTCCCTCATATTCACTTCCCAATCTTGTCATTCTCCCTCTCTACAGCTGGTTTTATGCAGCTGACAGAGGACTCACCCTGCCCAGTTCCCCTGAAGGCTAGGGGTGGGCCATCTGGTTGCTCAGCTGAGGGAGGGTGGACAGTTTCTTGGGGCAGCAACAGAAGTGCTGGAGTGTGTGTGTGTGTGTGTGTGTGTGTGTGTGTGTGTGTGGAGGGGGGGGCACTAGCATCAGAATCACCAAAGCCTAAGTCCGCCTCCTTGGCCCCAGCTGGTCTTCTGTCTCCTCTGCTTCAGAGCTGTGTGACCTCTGCAGAGCCACGGGACTCTGAGAATCTGATGAAAGCAATGTGTTCCTCTCCCTGTAAATACATAGAGACAGACGACATAGGGAACATCCCAGAGCCCACCAAAGCCCAGGCTCTCTGCTTTAACCACAAACCCCTGGGACCTTAAAAATACAGATGTTGGGAGCCCCACTGCAGAGATTCTGATAGAATGAACCTGGGGGAGGACTGAGGCTTGGGCCTGTTTGAATTTGTACAACCAGGTTGAGGACCACGGCAGCTCGCCTCCTTACCTTGACCTCTAAGCCCTGGCTCCCTTTTCCACCCTGCCCGATGCTGCTCCAGGTCCTCCTTGCCACCCTGGCACCAGGCCAGGCCTGAGCCGCTGTGGCCCACCATGATGATTGCAGGTGGATGGAGTGCTTGGTGTCTGGCCAGGGTCACCTCTCCTCAATTCTCATCCTCACAAGAGCTCACGGCCAATCTCTAGACCGTAGCCTGTGTCCTCTCAGAAAGGGCATCCGGAGCAGCCAACCCAATCCTTCCCACCTGGGAACAGCTGTATGCCCCATTAACTGAGGCGCTCCTTCCCGTTAGGTTCAGATTAGTCAGAGAAGGAGCTGCTATTCTGTTCTGTCTGGAGAAACAGTTAAGATGAGGAAGGATCCCGCGCATCCACATGGAAAGGTCTACTTCAGCGCAGGGCATTGACACATGTATGACAGCCACAGTGGCAGCCGCGGCGTCGTCTCAGGAGGGTGCTTTAAGATTTCAGAACAAGAAACACTAGAGTCAATACCAGGAGACAGCAGAGGCGATTGCAATTGATTAAGCGAGGCCTAAAATAGGATGATCACAGTCTAATTATTGCTCACCACTGATTGAAAGCATCCTCTAAAGTTATTAAAAAAAAAATCTCTGGTCCTCCCTGTCCCTGTGGGAAGCAAGAACAGGACAAGATTTCACTGAGCCGAGAACAGGCTCTCTCGTCCCTGGCTGGGCAGCTGTTGTCCTGGGGTCCTTCCCCTCTTCCTGGTACCTGCACCTCGCTCTCCCCTTGAGGACCTCCCCCTCCCATTTCACGGTATCTTGAGGACTGTCCACGTGTCCTCTTCCCACTTCCATCCCCCTGGCCCCTGAGCGAGGCCTGGCCCGCCTAGGCCTTCCCCGGCTGGGGATTCCATCCGAGTGGGACCAGCTGAGGCACTTGGCCAGCAGCAGCCTGGCTCACTCACTTGCTTTTCATTCTGGCTAATAACCAGACACTTATTCAGCTTTTCCTATATCCTTCCAGTAAATCTCTTTTTTTGTTTCAGTTAACCAAAGCTGGGGTCCCATTGTTCCCAAACAAGACAAGCTAACGGATCCACCCAGGTCACTACAAAGGCTCCTACTGGGAAGGACCCGAGGGACGGCTGGTAATGAGGCTGTGTCTTTGGGCAAAGCTGGACCCAGCAACTAAGCCACCTGGGGAACTAGGTGGGGAGCCCTGAGGGTCAAAGCAAAACTAAGAGGATATAAAGACTTCAGAGATGGCCAAGTTCCAGATGCCTAGGGCTGAAGTCCATGAGGTCAGCAGAGGGCAGACCACAGGAGTGACGTCTCCCCGAAACCTGAGGTAACAGCAATGAGGTGGCTGCTCATCAGGGGAACTGGAGCCTCTCACAGCACAAGTTGCCCTCTGTGGTGTTGTCCTAGTTTCCCAGGGCTGTCACAAGAAATTACGACAAACTGGGTGGCTTAAAACAACAGAAACCTATTCTCTCACAGACCAGAGGTCAGAGGTCCAAAGTCAAGGTTTCAGCAGGGTTACGTTCTGTCTGAGGGCTCCAAGGAAGAATCCTTCCTTATTTCCTCCAGCTTCTGGTAACTCTAAGAGTTCTTAATCTTTCTTCTTTCTCCTCCTCCTCCTCCTCCTCCTCTTCTTCCTCCTCCTCCTCCTCCTCTTCCTCCTCCTCTTCTTCTCTTTCTCCTCCTCCTCCTCCTCCTCCTCTTCTTCTTCCTCCTCCTCCTCCTCTTCTTCTTCTTCTCTTTCTCCTCCTCCTCCTCCTCTTCCTCCTTCTTCTTTTGTTAAAGTACTGGGGATTGAACCCAGGGGTGCTTAACCCCTGAGCCACATCCCCAGCCCTTTTTATTTTTCACTTTGAGAAAGGGTCTTGCAAAGTTGCTGAGGCTGGCCTTGAACTTTCGATCCTCCTGCCTCAGGATCCTCCTGGGATTACAGGTGTGCATCACTGTGCTCGGCTGGTGTTCTTAATCTTATGACAGCATCTCTTAGCTCTCTGGTTCTGTTTTCACGTGGGCTCCTCCCTTATGTCCATGTGTCTTAATCTCTCTCTCCTTTATTTTATAAAGACACTAATCAGTGGATTTAGAGCTCATCCTAAAATCCAAAATGAACTCATCTCAAGATCCTTAACTTAATTGCATCTGCGAAAGCCCTCTTATCAGATAAAGTCACCTTCACAGAATCCAATAGTTAAGACTTGGACATCTCCTATTTAGGGCCACTACTCACTCACTCGACTGGTCCAGCTGGTACCCGCAATCAGATCTGTTTCTACCTCCCCCTCCTCTCCTTACCCCTTCTTAGAGGAAGGCAGGGTATCAACACCCCACAAAAGCAGGTTTCATCTCATGGGAGAGAAACAACACTAGAGGACACCTGCTTAATTAAGAGGCCAGCACAGTTGGGATCAGGTTAGGAGAAACCTAGGCACAATGGTAGGGGCCATGGCACAAGGTCAAAATATACTCAAAGACTATGGATATGGCTGACAAGGCACCCAGATTTCACGTTCACGGAGGCCTGGCAGATCCCTTCTATATTCCAGACTATAACCCAGGTGTGGGTAAAGCCCCATGGGCAACCCTCCACAATACAGGACACAAATGGAGGGAGAGTTGATAAACAAACGCCCCAGACTCCTATCTGTTACGAGGGGATTCTTAGGTCCTCGTTAGATAGAGCCATTGCTCACTGTGGGGACCAGCCTGGTGTCTGGTCTTCGGTTGGCTTCTCTTTCCTGCTTGTGTTACCCTTCTGGGTCTTTTCTTCTGCTCCCTGGGATGACCTCCCGGGTGAACAGTTTTCATCCCTGACTTGTCTTGGACCTTGCCTTCCAACTCATCTCATTGGTACCAAAAGTGGGGCTAGGCAGCACACCTCAGGGTGGGATTCTAGAACTGGATTATTTACTTCTGCTATGTACCTGAGTAAATTCTGGAAGCATTTAAAGAGACCCAAATCCCCTGCAGCCATATGACAGACTGCTGAAAATGAGTCACAGGATTTAATCACAAGGGCGGCCGCAGAGTTTCAATGGACTTCTTACACTGAGGTCTCGACCCCAGGAGGGAAGGAGTGGATGCTAAGGCCTAGGATGGGACACACGGTGCATGTGTCAGATTCACCTGAGCCCTCTGCGCTGGCAACACCTCCCTTGGCCCTTAGTGGGGAAGAGAACTTCCCATGGAGGTGATCCCACCCACCAAATAGAAGCCTCTCCAAGTCCTCAGCTCATCCTCATCAAGATCTGACCCACTAAGTAAAAAGGAGAGAAGACGCAAAAATCTGCCAATATTAAGAATGAAACAAGGCATAAATCTAACAAAATCTTATCACGTGTGGGATCCTTATGCTGAAAACTTCAAATCACAGATTAAATACATCGTTAGAGGCCAAAATAAATGGAGAATGATACTTTGTTCATGCGTCAAAGGCCCAATTTTCTTAAAAAGTCATCTGATCTATTAATTCAGTGGAATCCCAATTAAGATCCCAGCAGGCTTATTTTTTTTGGTAGAAATTAACAAGCTGATTATAAAACGTGTGTGGAAATACAATAAACAAAGCAGCTTTGAAAAAGAACCAAGTCACAGGGCTCATGTTATGTGATGTAAGACTTCATATAAAGCTATCAGGCTATGTGACATGGGTGAAGATGGGCCGTGGGCCCCGCAGGGCAGAACGGAGTGCAGGTGGCACTCGGCAGCATGGTGGGGGGCATTTCTCTCCCTCCTGAAGCAGGTGGTACCATGTTGTGCCTGGAGAGGTGGCAACTGCAGGAGCATCATGAGCTGGTCCCTCTGGCCTGGAACTTGGCTTTTTCTCACCCCCTGATCCCCCCTCTCTTTTTTTTCCAGTGGACATGAGCCACAAAGATTTGAAAAGTTTGTCCAAGAAGCTTCCTGGATAATAAACATTGATGGCAGGAAGGGAGGGTACCAAGTGGCAGTGGAAGATTGTGGAAGGTGCTACAATCTAACCGCAGTGCACAGCCTGTTTATGGGTACGTGTTGATCATCCCTGAAAACTCATAGGTTAACCTTGGTGAGGCCCTGATTGGGGTGGGGCATGGTGCTGGAAGTGCTATTGGAATAATAGAAAGAAGAACCCGGAAAGCATGGCCGTTATCATTCATGTGACCCCAGCAGCACCCTAGACTCTGGGAAACTTGGGTTACATTTTATTTTTTAGGTCCCCAATGTGATGACATAATTAATAGATGCTCAATAAATATCTGTGGTATGAATAAGTGAATGAATGACTTCACCTATACAAACAGATGCTACTGGATTTTGTGATTCACATTTTTTCATATAACCCTATGAGCAGAGTTCACAATCAAAATGACATACACTGAGGGCAGGAACTGGGTCTTTCCCTCTTTGGGTCCCCACAGTGCCTAGCAAAGTGCTCTCTTTACAAGTGATGGACCCATGCCCAGGACTGAGTACAGGACAACACCCCACCTTGAATGAGGCACATTGACCCATTAGCTCTGGTTGATAAATCCTTGCCAAAGGCGTTACATGAAGTTCCCATCACACCATCTGATCACAGTGACAGTAATTCAAAGAGGGCTGGTGGGCAGAGCTTATGCTCATTAATTGGTAATGAAGGGAGGAAATTATTTCCCCTCAGAAGTGAAGTTTCTACTGATATGTTTGTGGAATTCCTTCTCTCCCACCTTGTTTACTAGCACTCAATGCTAAAAAGAGACGTGGTTTATCTACATTTTTTTTTTCTGGATAATTCAGGCAACACATTAGAGGTCAAGCTGTCCTGAGAAAAGTGGTTTTCAGTTAATGGCTAGGAAATGAAGCTTTTCTTGTCCTTTCTTGGGCAGTTTTTATAATCAACAACCTTGAAGCTATTTAACTCTTCTTTGACGACCGGGATATCCATGATGGTGGGAACTAAGAATTATTTCCACAACGCTGGGTCACCCGTGAGTTAGGAAAACAAGGACCAACTCCAAGGGGGAAGGGGAGCATTTGGAACAGGCTCCAGGTAACTTCTGCCTGAGCAGAGCTGGTGGGCGTCTATGGCACCGGGTACCAATTGGCCAGCTGGTCTCCAAGATGCACTCAGACCTTAGCCTGATGTCCACAACAGTACTAATCCCTATGGTGTCGAATAGATGTTGAATTTACCATCATTCAGGAAGATCCCACAAGACCCTAGACTTCCCGTCCCTGGCCCAGCAAAGGTAGGGCCTCCTGAGCACAATAATGAGGATTCCCCACCACCATGTGACAGACTCCTTGGGGTCATGGAGGTCCTTGTAGAAATCCAAGTAGGACAGTATGGCCTACCCAACCCACCACGAAGAGATTGAAATCCATGTGGGGATAACTGGGATGTAGAAGGCTGTGATTCCCAAAGACTCAGCCCTTCATATGTGGAGGAGGCCTCCCAGAACTTAAGAGGACCCCCAGGAGGGCTGAGCCTACCACACAATTCTGGGATTCCTAGGAAAATGGCATCTGCAAGGCTCTAGATTCTGTCAGAGCAAACATTTTCCGAGGGTGTGACCTAGAGAATCAGTTCTCCAGTGTCAGCAGACGTTTGAATTATCTGGAGGACTTGTTTAAACATGGATGCTGGGCCCTGTCCCCAGAGTTTCTGATTTAGTGGGTCTGGGGTGGATCCCGGTAATTGGTACTTCTAACACAACCCAAGTGATGCTGATGTTGCTGGTCCAGGACCACACTCCGAGAACAGCTGGACTAGAATGTGGGATTGCCAGGTGTGCCTTCTGCTCTGTCTAGTATCGGCTGCACAGGCCCGTTAGACCCAGGGGTCTCCCTTGACATCAGTCCTGGCAGGTTCTTCCCTACCCCACCCTAGCAAGCCAGGTCATGGAAATTTCCTACCCAAACAGCTCATTGCTGCCCCCTCCTGGTTCCTGGAGACTGACCGGAGGCTGGACACTCGGAAATTAACCCTTTGGAATCTCTTAGTCCCAACGTTCAAACAATTTTAATTCTAGCTGGGAAGATAAGACTAATACCTCACAAAGAATCTTCAGAACATTTGCAAAAGTCTAGATCAACAGAATCTAATGCAAGAGGATATAAAACTGAAGATGTCTGAGTTAAGGTTAGATGTGGCTGTCTTTAATCAATAGCTCTGAGACTGAGCTCCTATTTCCCACTGAATATGTCAATTAATTCCAGAAGTAATTCTCCCTTGATCCAGTGCTGGGAGTGAGCGACTCTAACACAGAAGTGTTCTATTTAGCTTTGTTCCCAATGATTTCCCCAAAGGGGCTGAGAAGAAGCAAGACCCTGGGCTAGGAGAGACATCATGCAGATTTTGAGGTTCCCAGGCTAGCCCACTAAGGCTTGTGGACCTCATGAGAGACTGGAAGAAGCAATACAATTACTATCACTGTTGCTGTCAAAGGCTCAGGAAAGCGCCGTGGAATAAGAAATGTCTTTTAATTTGTCTGGTGCTGCTTGAGGGAAAAGGGGCTCAATTACTAGCCGGTGAGAAGGTCAGCATAGGCTTTTGTGAGGTCCTGAAAGGACCTCAGGGGCTTCTAGGCTACGGCGCTGTCTTTATTCCGTCTCATTTCTCCCCAGGACTTATGACTTTAATTTACCTGAACAGAAGCGTGTCCAAGCATTGCGCCTGTGTTTAGCTGCTGAGACAGAGAATCAGGAGGTTGCAGGTGACACTGGGCAGGGACAGGGAGGAGGAAGACATTACTAAGGGAACTGGAGAGGAACTGGAATTTAAGGAGGGTGTGTGGCTAAGAGGGAGAGGAGGGGAGGAAAGGAGGAGGGAGGTGGGAAGGGGTTTGGGGAGAGAGGAGGAAGGGCTGAGGGGGGTGGCAGCTAGGGAGGCAGCAAGCTTTCTCACACAAGGAGTTAAATATGAGAAATGGGGGTGGGGAGGGAAGGAAAGAAAAGACATATCTTTCTGAAGGGACAGGAAAAGGCTCTGGGGGGAAAGATGAGCATTACATTGTTGGTGGTGAATCAAACTGAAAGTCCAAACATCTGTGAGAAATTCCGGCATTTGCCCTGGGAATCCCAGATGTGGAGCGGAAGTGAAGGGTCGGGGAGCCTGAGTCCTGTTCCCTGCCTTTAAAGACTGACAGCTTCTACACGCCTCCCCATGCCTCTCTGACCAGGCTCCCTGACTCCCTGCCGCCAAAGACACGGTCTGAGGAGTTAAATCCCAGACCCTCAGTGTTCCACGCCAAGGGGTGCAGAGTTCTGAATTCAGACCCGAAAGCTCAGGTCAAAATTATATTTGCCAAAGTAGGAAGGTAGGCCATGCTTTATTTAATAAAGATTCTGATCTTATGATTTTTAAATGCTTAGACAAATGCATAGCATAAGGCCTCCTTTGACTCTTGCCCTGGGCCCTACATGTTGGTGTGAGCCTGCTCGGCTCCAAATCATATTGAGTACTGGAGATTTTTCAAAAACTTTCCAGAGGAAGAAGGGAGAAGGTAACATTGCATGTCACAAAGCAAGACTTCCTAAAATTTCTATTTAACCACCTCGGCTCTACCCCCCATCTCCTCCCCTTCCTACAGACAACACCTGTCTCCTTTCTTACCCAGGGACCATCTCCCAGGTCAGCTAGCCTCCCTGGCCTTGCTAGGTCTTCCCTCCTTTCTCCACCACCCTCCACCTCTTCAAATCCCCTCAGCTCCCAACCTTCTGTGCCTAGATCAACAGATCCCACAAAGGGAAAGCCAAGATGGCTTGCGCTCCCCAATGTGTTAGACCTTTTGTCATCAGGCCCCTTCTCCCTCACAGTGGCATGGGTCTAAGCCACCCTTCCCGCAGTGGGGTAACTCCTTCAGGGCAGAGAGTGTCTGGTTCAGTCAGCTCTGTGAGTTTCCCAGCACCTTCTAGTTTGAGAGCGTCTATGCAAGGGAGCTTCCATGGAAGACCCATGCGGGAGCTGGAATCTGGGTTGGGCCAGGACAGAGGGAATATGGAACGTGAAGTCAGAAGGGGAAAGGATCTCTAGGGACAGGCAGCAGTGAATCCCCGGATCCTGGGGCAGGCATGCACTACTGAAGGGTCTCAAGCTAGGGCAGGACAATATGTTAGGAAGACCCTGTAACGTCCAACGAAGTCAGGCACAGAAAGTGCAGGGAAGAAAGGAAAGCAGTTCCAAGGCCATTGTCATGGCACTGGACGTCAGAGGGACAGGGACATGAAGGCAGAACAATGGATGTAGGAGATAGTACCTGCCTCAGTAAAATGACTTGCCCGAGGCCACACAGTCAGAGCTAGAATTTGAGTCCTCCAGTGCCCAAACTGTATAATTTCTTCTATACTAAGCCTCAAAGGAAGGGAGTCTTGCAGGCTACAGAGGAGGAAGTGGTCTACCTCCTGGGCATAGGCTACTCTCCCAGGTCCCCTACAGGAGAGGATCCTGCAGAATGTTCTGACCTTAACATTTGCAAGGACAATACAGTCCTGATTTGGGGCAAGGGGCTGTTGAGAATCCTGTGGCCAAGAGATTCATGTTAGCTCCTGTTCCTGGGTTGGGGACTGGGTTGGATAGACAGTACTGGGACCAGCTTCGAAAGTGAACTTTATTTCCTACCATCCACCTAGTCACCTGACTATCTGGGAATCAGATGGATCCTTCCACTCTTCCTTCTTCTGTCCCCTTGCAACCTGTGCCTCTATTGCAGTTTCCCGCTCACCACCCTCTGCAGATAACAGCTGTGTGACTTTAGCTGTGTCACTGAATCCCTTTATGCCCATTTCATCATTTGCAGTGAAAGTGATGGTTAAGTGAGAGGGTACAGAGAGCACTCTTCACCTCCCAGCCCTTAGGATGTCACTGATGCCTTCTCTTGCTGGTTGATTGTGGGTGTGTCTCCCCTACTACTCAGCAAATTCCCCAAGGACAGAGCATGATTACAACTGGCTTGTTTGTGTCTCCCCCAAGACCAGCTCAGAGTCCGGGCGCACTGCCGGACTGTTCATTCCATGAGCGCTGATTAAGCACTTGCTATGAGCCAGACCTTGTGAGCAAATCTGAGTTTAGGGTTAATAAGAAGGTCAAGGGCCCCATTTATATGGGCACAGACCTGTATATAAAAAGAGGGTCTAGGGTGCTATGCTGGGGTCCTATGAGCAGACTGGCACGAAGGAGTACACAGTGGATTCGATTAAATCAAAGCCAGCTGAGATGATTTGAGTTGTCCTGTTTGACCATCACAGCAACAGCATTTAAGGATGAGATGATGACTGAAAATAATCCCACCACTCGTCGGTCATGGGGCTTGGCCTATGACCTTGCTTCTCAAGGAAAGGGGCTCACAGCAAACCCTTTTAAAAAAACCCTCCACCTCTCCACAGCCCTGGCCTCTGCCCAGTCTTATGAGTTAAAGGACTTCCGGGCAGCATCCATTCATTCCCTGGGCTCTCCCTGGTTCCAGCCCCTGGGCTCCAGGGTATTTTTAGTTCTGAGAAACTGGGCCTGGGTGGGTGATTGGCAGCAGGCGGAGCCCACGTTTCCCAGACCTCCGTGTTGCTCCTGGCTCAACATTAGAGGTGGCTGGGTACAGGGAGGGATCGAGGCATACCTGGCACCCCAGGCCACAGCTGCTTCATTGTCCCTGGGGGAGGAGCTGGGCTGCTGCTGCTGCCACTGACCCAAGGCTGGGAGCATTCTTTCCTGTTGATTCATCACAGGGAATGTTTTGGGCCCAGCTGGGGCGGGGCAGGGGCACTGGGGGGACATCCTAGACATGAGCAGTCAGGGGTGGACCACAGGCCCGGGCAGCAGAGTGAGCATGACTTGGCCATCACCCAGGGATCACTGAGGTCCACCTGGCCACAGGGCCCTCATCACACTCTGTCTTTCAACAGCACTTGTTTGCACATCTGCCTCCCCCCACCAGACTAGGAAGCCCCCTTCTAGCATCTACCCTCCAGTGCCCTGTCTAGCACATAGGAGAAAATCAATAAAGGTCTGCTGGATGAATGAGCCTTTGGAAGGACACTCAGGCAAGGTGGGGGTGAGAGGGGGAACCAGGCTGGACTGCTTGGGCCTAGCCAGGAATCTGAGAGGTGGCAAACCTCTACCCATTTTACAGATGGTGTCACAGAGGCACTGAGGGTACCAGGACTATAGGAAAGAACCTGGGCACCTAGATGCTCATGCATATGGTGCGACTGCCTCTCTCATCCATTTCTACATTTGTTTCATTCCGCCACCCCACCTCACCCGACCCTCCTCTTGCACCCGTCTCCAAGAGCCTGATAGGGCCAGGACCACATCATTTCAGCTTTGTTAAGGTGTACTGAGGATTCAAGTTCTTCCATTTACTGTTTATAGCCTGGGAGAGCAAGTCGGGTCTCCTGGGGCTCAGTGTTCCCGGCTGCACAACAGAAACAATAGTGCTTCACCCCAGGTATATTCAATAAACTGGGGACCGGGCAATGAAGAGGCCACCTGTTACTGAAAAAGAGCACGGAAGCGCCCCGACTTCATTTGAACCGAGCCTGCACCAGGCCGCCTACGTCGCCCTAACCGGCGCACTGGAGCCAGACCTGCCACGAGAGGGGCGCTGTGCTGGGGTCTTAGGTGGCAGTCTCGCGGGTGGGCACCATCACCCAGTTTGACAGCTGGGAAACTGCGCCTGGAGGGGGACTCAGGGGCCCCTGAGGCTCCTCCAGCCAACGCCAAAGCCGCCCTCTCCCGGATCCCAGAGCGCCCCTTCCCTCCCGCCTCAGCGCGCGTGCCCGCGTCCCGGGGGAGCGACCGCCCGGCCCGCGCTCAGCCGGGACTTGCTGGCCTGGGCCGAGCCGAGCCGCGCGCCTGGCAAAGGGCCGGCGGGGCGGGGCGCACACCGCGGCGCCCGGGGCGGGGCCTGCGGCCTCCCCCGCGGCCGGCTGGGGCTGGGGGCCGGCTGCAGACTCCTGCGGATAAAAGGCCCCCAGGGCCCGGGAGGCCCGCTCGCGCTGCTCGTCGCGGCGCCCGGCCCAGCCCAGCCCCTGACCGTCTTCGATCCAGCTGGTGAGCTCGCGCTGGCCTGGCCCCCAGCCCCGGGGTCTGCCTCTTGCTGTGCTGTCTGTCCATCCTTCTGTCTATCCTGACTCTGCAGGCCTCTGGGGGGCTGGTGGTCCCCAGTCCGTCGGACTGTCTGCCTCGTCCCCAGTCTCTCACAGCCTTCTTCCAGTTGGACAAGTGACCAATTTGGGGAGGTTGGCTCAAGGCCCGCGTGGGTGGTGCGCCTGGCCCCTGGGGTGCCTGTGTGTCTAGTGTCTAGCTTTTGAACCCGAGGTGTGTAACACTTCCTCTGCCTTTTCACCGAAGGGGGTTCAGATGGGCAAGGTGAGTTCAGATGTCACTCTTGTGACTTGGGAGACTAAGAGGCAGGACTGTGCCCTGCAACTACAGGTTGACTATGCTGGGAGGTGAGAGGGGACAAGGAATGGAAGGAGGGTCAGAAGACTTCAACCCCTATCTTTCCCAGGGCTGCAGGGGAAATTCAGGGCTCATTTGCTGGTACTACTTCAGGCCCACAGAGATGGATTCCCAGGAAGGGTATAGGATCCAGAGGGGAAGCCCCACCATAGAGAGCCACAGAGAAGGGACTGGCAGGCATTCCAAAACTGGTGTTCCTAGGACAGCACCCTCCTGCTCTCCTGCATCCCCTTGGGCATTTGCCCTCTTCCAGCTTTCTCTACCTGGGCAAGGTGAGACCAGGTGCCAGCATGCCCTGGCAGCACCTGGAGCAGGTGCCTCTTTGCCTTGAGCTGGCAGGGTCCTGGATCTCTCACTTGGTGGCACTCAGTGCTGGCACTCTCCCCAGTGCCCTCACATCATGGCCTGGGTCATAAATCAACCAGCAGCAGGGTGTAATTTCATTCAGCTCCATGCCTGCCTGCCCTCTTCCACCTCCTCCTCCAACATCCATCTCTTTGTTGGTTTTCAGAGCCCTGACTTCTAGCCAGGCTGCTGGGTTTAAATCCTGGCCAGGCAAGTTATTTCACTTCTCTGAGCCTCAACTACTTATCTGTAAAATGGAGAGGCATATACAATAAATGTATTATTATTATTATTATCATTCCCTCCCTTCTTCCTCTCCTTTCTCCCTCGCCTTCCTTCCTCTCCTTTGTCCCCTGCTCCTTCACTTGGGAAGAGAACCATTGTTGAGGCTGCCTCCCTTTCTAAGGGCTAATTCTCAGCCAACTCCTCTGCTGTGTGCTCAGAGCTGGGGAAACAGATATGTGGAGATTGCTTGGGGAGTCACAGAGCAAACTCACCAAGTGCTAGGAAGCTGGGGGTGAGAAGGCTTAATGGAGGGAATAGCATTTGAGCCTGGTGTTGAAGGTTTGTAGGAGTTTGACAATCTGAGAGAGGGAAAGTGCACTCCAGATAGAAGGAGCTATGTGTCAGCTGAGAGCTGGAGGTTATGTCCTGGGAAGGGTGAGAAGATAAGTTTGGTGGGAGCAAAAGCTGTAGGGATGCTGTAGTAGATGGGACAGCTGAGAGGAGAAGCTGTCCCTTTAGCTGACTCTAGCTCATACCGGTACCCATTCACTTTCTTGCAGCTTGCAGGGAAGGGAGCTGCCCTGGCCAGAATCCAGAGTCCTGAAGCAGTCCTGGTGACCTGGACTGTCCACAGCCTCTGATAAGACGTCCTCTGTGCTGTGGGGACTTTAGCCACAGCCCAAACAACAGATCTGCCCAGGATACCCTAGACCCCATCAAAGCATGTCTCCCCCTAGTGCTACCCCCTTATTTTAGAGATGTTGCAGCAGAGACTCAGAAGAAAACAGAATACACAGCAGTTTGGTGGCAGAGTCAGGAGCATCCTGATTCCTGGGGGTAGTGAGAGAGGCAAGGTCATCTGTCAGCCCAGACCCAATGTGTCCTAACAGATGAGGGTCCTAACCCATCCTCTCTTGTCATTTGGAGAGTGTCACTCCTGTAGTGACTGTAGGGTGGCTCAGTCTCTGGCATCTACCTCCTCATCAGGGAAGCAGAGAGCGGGGAAAGCAGAGAAGGGAAGCTGGAGGTGATCGCCAGTGGAGAGCCTCCAGGGTTCCTGTGTGGAGAGCGACATGAAGAAAACAGTGTTTAAGTCTGGAAGAGGACGTGCAGGAGGGGACAGTGGGAAGAGGCTACTGTGGTGAGAGGAGGGAGGCAGCTGCCCCCCAGGGTGGAGGGAGGAAGATCTGGCCAGTACTGAGCTTGGAGGGGACAGAGGCAAACCTGGAGAATATTGCAGAGAATGTTCCAGAGAATGTTGCAGTTGACAGAAGACATGGCCTTCATTTCCTTCTTTGTACAAAGATGGGATGAGATTCCAAAGATGGAGACCAAAGGTTCTGTTGTAGCTATTAAAGTAGCTGGTAATTGTAGTCCACTGCTCTTCAGAGGGCTTCAAGTCTTCATTCATTAATCGTCACAAAAATCCAATGTGGCAGGTAATGTTATTATCCCTGTTTTTCAGAGGCAGACACTAAGGCCATGAGAAATCGACCCACTTATCTAGATATGAATGGGGGAGGTGGATTTTTTTAACCCAGGCGGTCTGACTCCCCCGTCTGTACTCAACCCTGTGACATGTTACCTCCCATCCATGCAACTACAATTATTTTTGAGTGTCACCTATGTACCTGGCACTATTCTGGGCTCTGGGGACATAACACAAAGTCCCTATTCCCCTGAAGCTTCCTTCCCTGAGCTTATCTCGTATATTTGTAGCCCACTCCACCTAGTCCTGCATTGAATGATGGAGGAATAAGGAGTGACTCTCAGCTGTGGTGACAAGAGTGGCAGGGGCCTGAGACACTTTCTGCTTAGATGAACGGCGTGATCCCCAAGAACAGCAGTGCCAAGGAAGATGCCATCACATCAGAACCACCTCTAAGACACAAGTACTGGGCAGAGAGCCAGGGACCAGCCTCTCCAGCCTCTCTTCCTGATGGGCCTCAGCTCTTCATCAGCATAAAACCTGGGGTGGAGGAGTGGCAGCACTGGTGGCTCCAGAAGTCTCTGGCAGCTCTAAAAGTCATGACTCTCCTGTTTGCCCTGTTCTCTCCTCTGGTCCCAGGACCCAGCTCATTCACTCTGAGGACTCAAAAAGCATCTCATTCCAGCCTCATGGACACAAGTGCCCTCTCTCTGATGTTCCCTTCCTAAATCCTCATATGGCCCCTCGTTTCCTACAGTGATGGCGCTGCCCCAAAGGATGAAGCACAAACCCTGTGCATGGTCCATGAGGCCCTTGAGCATCTGGACCTGGCCTGCCCCTCCTTCCTTGCCCCTCCAAGCCCACAACACTGTAGAGTCTGGGGGAAAGACGGGCACTCCCTGCTCTTGCATGAATTCACCTCTTTTCTTCTTCCCTCCTTTACTCATCCTGTTCTTTCTACCTGGAATGCCCCTTTTCCCACCTGGGAGATCTCTTACTCCTCTGACCCCTGATTCCTCTTCTCTGCATGGAGAGGTTCGGCAGGGTATTTCATGTCTTCATTTCTTTGTCTCAGAATTGGCCTAATAACTGGCCTGAAGCACTCCAAGAGTGTTTGTGGCATGGATGAAGGAATGATACACCTGGATGGAGCTGGAGCTGTGACTGATGGGTGTCACAGGCTATCCATGCTGCAGGAGAGAGCAGACAATATTTGGCTTAATCTCCTCACTTTAGAAAATAAAAAATCAGGGCCTAAACAGTTTAAGAGACTTGGCCAAGCCACACTGCAAAGTGGGGGAGAACTTGACTCCTCTAATAACCCTTTCTTCCCCAACATTCCCCCTCTGTGGGGAAGGTGGCATTTGATACCTTTGATCCGGATGCTGTGAACATCAAAGGGTAGACATTATTGCCCTGAGGGCATCCCCACCACTCCAAGGCAAAGCCCCTTCTCTACCTGCTACCAGTGCTGAAGAGGCCCAGGGTTTGGGGTGGAATTGGTGATCACTGTTTACTCATCCCCTAGGTACCCTGACGTCACCAGGATGTGGTCCCCACCAGCCACCATATCCCTGTTTCTGCTGTTGCTGCTGTTAGGCCAGACCCCTCCCTGCAGGCCACAGTCACTGGGCACCAAGAAGCTCCGGCTGGTGGGCCCAGGGAGCAGGCCAGAGGAGGGCCGCCTGGAGGTGCTGCACCAGGGCCAGTGGGGCACCGTGTGTGATGATGACTTTGCGCTTCAGGAGGCCACAGTGGCCTGCCGCCAGCTGGGTTTTGAGTCTGCCTTGACCTGGGCCCACAGTGCCAAATATGGCCAAGGGGAGGGTAAGTGATGGCGCTGCCCCACAGGATGACAAGGATATGGTAGCAGGTGTCTCTCAGGGGCTGCACTCACTGATGTACCTGGTGTCACCCTATCCTTTAATGCTCAGCTCACATGGCCTCCTCTGTGAGTCATAACCTGAATGTCCCAGCTGCAGATGACCCTGGCATTCCCCCTTGTGATAAGGTGTCACTGTCACCATCACTGAGCTCTAAGTTCCTTGAATGTGGCGACTGGCACCCAGGGGTGCTTAGCAAACACTATTGAATGGATGACTGGATGGATGAGGAGTGAACAAGTGGGCCTAGTTACTAGACTACTTGCCAGTTTCCAAAAAGAGATTCTATGGGTCTGACACCAAGAGAAGGCAGTAGGCAGAGCTGTTGATACTAAGACCGAAGGAAAGCCAGCTGCCCTGCTCCCCCATTTTTCTTTTCAGATAGAACCCAGGGCCTCATGCATGCTAGGCAATAGCTCCACCACTGAGCTATATCCCCAGCTCTTCTCCCCACACTTTTCTCTCAGGGTTTGGAAGAGGAGACTTGATAAGTGTGGATCCCATGTAGGAAACAGAGCTGTGACCAACCTCTCTGAGTCTATCCGTGAACTTTGCCCCTCCCCTTCCCCATAGGCCCGATCTGGCTGGACAATGTGCGCTGTATGGGAACTGAGAACTCCCTGGACCAGTGTGCATCTAATGGCTGGGGTGTCAGTGACTGCAGCCATTCAGAAGATGTCGGGGTGGTATGCCACCCCCAGCGCCAGCGGGGCTACTTCTCTGAGAGGGTCTCCAATGCCCTTGGGCCCCAGGTAAGGAGGCTCTTCAGGGCCTGAGCTGAGGGCTGGATCCAAGACAGAGAGCCGTCTGAAAGATGAGCCTGGAGGAGGAGAAAGAGATGGGGCAGAAGTGGGCCGAACAGTGTCCCTGAGGCTCTGACCCATAGCAGGTGCCCAGTTTGATGCAGGGCAGCCTGGGGATCAGAGGCCAGGCCTGCTGGGATTCCCAGAAGCTGCTCCCCATGAGGGAGGTGCAGGGGAGCGAGGGGCTGTTTCACCCACAAGGCCTGGCCACAATTGCTGCCTCTTCCCAGCACAAACAACCGTGAGCTAAAAACAACCCAAGCCAAACAACAGGGCAGGGCAGGGCTCTGGCCCCCACCATCTGCTGCCAGGCAGCCTCTGCCTCAGGGCAGCTAGACTACAATGGGGTTAGGGGGCTCTGCACTGGTCCAAGTCACCCCAGGGCTTGGGTGGTGGGACTTGAGGGCCAAAGGATCCTGCCAGTTTCAAGCAGCTGTGCTGTGCCCATCTCAGCTCTTCCCAGGGTGGCATGAAGAAGGCCCCTCCATGCCCAGCAGAAGCCTCCCAATCCCCAAGGGCTCCTGGCCTGCTGCCAGGGAGGGCACATCCACCTGGTCTCTCCAATTTAACGAATTGGAAAGGCGGAAAAGGGCCTAGTGAAACTGAGGTTCTGCTCCTACTCACTATGTGGCCGTCAGCGAATACCTCCCACCCTCTGAGCCTCGGTTTCCCGGCCTGACCTAGAAGGGACATGGGGGATGGTCCTGTAAGAGCTCCAAGCCTGGCTCTCCCGAGGGAAGACCTGCAGCAGCCCAGCAGGAGGCCCAGGAACCCGGGGCCCATCTCATGGTGACTATGCACATTGCAGGGCCAGCGGCTGGAGGAGGTGCGGCTCAAGCCCATCCTCGCTAGTGCCAAGAGGCACAGCCCGGTGACTGAGGGAGCCGTGGAAGTACGGTACGAGGGCCACTGGCGGCAGGTGTGTGACCAGAGCTGGACCATGAACAACAGCAGGGTGGTGTGCGGTATGCTGGGCTTCCCCAGCCAGGTGCCTGTCAACAGCCTCTATTACAGGTAGGAAGGTGGTGAGATTGTGGAGCCAGGCTGGGTGTATACACGTGTGCTATGTGAATGTGTGTACGTGGGTGTGTGTGTGGCAGTGGGACTGTGCAGGGTACAGTTAGGGCTGTGGGGATGGACTGATAGGGATGGGTGTCGGCAGGACCTTGCACATGTTGGGATCAGGAGGAAAATAGCCCAACTGAGGAAAAGGGTTAAGAATCTTGAGTTAAAGATCCCTTCGGAATAATTAAGAAAATTCTCAAATACAAACCCTAAGATCCTGAGAAATACATAGATGTGGCCAGAAAACAAATTTATGTTTGGCAATCATATAAAAAGAATTGACTATGGTATAGAATGCCCCACAATGAAAACAACTGTATGTAAAACTGTGTCCCTGATTAAAGGATGGATTTTACTGAAGATACAGTTTCATCCGCAAGTGTAGATGAAATGCATTCTGGTCGAATCTCTACCAGAAACTAGCCATGGGGCCTTGGGCAGAGCATCTGGGCCTCCATTATCATTCCACTGAATTGTTTCAACTTTGTCCCCCTGAATTCTCTCAACTCTGGTCCAAGCCAGGCTTAAATTTGTTGTACGTCAGCAAGGTATGTGGTAGGTGGGTTTTGGGAGAGGAGACAAAAGTATTCTGTTAGAAATGTGACCAAACCAGGCTGGGCACAGGAGCGTATGCTTGTAATCCTAGCAACTGGGGAGGCTGAGGCAGGAGGATCACAAGTTCAAAGCCAGCCTCATCAACTGCGAGGCATTAAGCTACTCAGGGAGCCCCTGTCTCTAAATAAAATAAAAATAAGGCTGGGGATGTGGCTCAGCGGTCGAGTGCCCCTGAGTTCAATCCCTAGTACCCCCGCCACAAAAAAAACAACAACAAAAAAATGTGACTAAACTGTCACAGCAGATTGTGTCAGCCCAATAAATAAGGACACAGTCACAGCCCCACTGGCTCCACATCAGTGAAAGCCTGGTTTCTCTTGGAGGGAGAAATCTCCCTTGGTATCTCCAAGTCATTTGCCCTCAACCACTCCAGTTTGTCACACTTCAATGAAGCAGTTTCATGTCCCTTGTTCTGTCCTTGTATCTCTGACTTAGATGGTCCTAGTCCTAAAGAAAGAGGGGTGGTGGGTATCCATGTGGTTCCATCCTTGGGGATGATGGGGTGCAGGCCCCTGGTCCCCCACTGCCTGGTAATTACACAGTTTGGTCCTGCTGACTCACCTGCCACCCACGAGGAGAGCAGCCCTGATTATAGCTTGGGTGTCTCTGGGTGGCAGTTCCCCCACCCGAAGCAAGTCTTATGACTTGTGCCTGTCCCCATATCACTCCTCTTAGGGTACTCCCCAAAGGATCCCCTTCATCTGGATTGGGGAGAGCAGGTTTGAATTGCCTAGTCAGTACATACCCCACTTCAGGACAAGCCCCAGAACCCTGCCTGCCTTCTTTATAAAATGGGATCATCGTTATTTGTGAGATGCTGTCTTATCAAGGCTGCTGTGAAGCTCAGCACTGAGATAATATTTGTGAACAAGTTTACACACTGTGAAGTCCAGTGCAAACTTAATGGCAACTATGAGGAACCATAGTGGTAGCAAGAGAGTGGGATTTCCATACTTCCTCCACCTCCTGTCTGTTTTCTCCACCACAGAAAAATCTGGAATCTGAAGATGAAGGATCCCAAGTCTAGGTGAGGAGTGGAACCCT
Source organism: Urocitellus parryii (assembly GCF_045843805.1). Classification (NCBI taxonomy): domain Eukaryota; kingdom Metazoa; phylum Chordata; class Mammalia; order Rodentia; family Sciuridae; genus Urocitellus; species Urocitellus parryii. Next base: position 182,254,527 of record NC_135535.1, on the reverse strand, counting down.
CAGGGAGCATGCAAATGGATGCGGCACCCAGGGCTTCCTTCCCATCCCCTCCCCTGCCCTCTCCTCAGCCTCTGCTCAAGCCCTCCTCCACCCACATCTCCCTTGTCCTCCAGGCTGAAGGGCCTGACCAGTAAGAATTCCTTCTGGATCCACCGGGTTGACTGTCTGGGGACAGAGCCCCACCTGGCCAACTGCCAGGTGCAGGTGGCCCCACAACGAGGCAAGCTGCAGCCGGCCTGCCCAGGTGGCATGCACGCGGTGGTCAGCTGTGTGGCGGGGCCCCGCTTTCGATCGCCCAAGGTGAAGCCCTGGCGCAAGGAGTCCCTGGCAGAGGTGAGCCCCAAGGGACTCTGTACCCTGACCCAGAGGCACAGGCAGGACTCTGCCTGGAGGGGACAGGAAAGAGGAACTAGATCAAGAGGAGAAACTGAATCAGAGAACGGAGAACCTTGGAAGTTATCTAAAAGAGATCATTTATAACCGTACATAAACGGCAAGTTGACATCACTTGCCAAGAATAGAAGGTAACCGTAAAAACAGTAATTAAATTGTAGTTAGGGCCCTCTGAGGGCTGGAGGTATTGAACCTGCCCTTTATTATAAAATGTAGGAAAAAACCTAGTGAGTTGTCACACACATACTAGCACCACACTGGGACTGACTCCTTGATGAGGTCGTGGTGGTAACTTGTATTGAAGTGGAGGTCGAGAAACACGGCTTCTTCAAGATGATGGCTGTGGGCAGTCAGTAACTCCCGGCCCTGGCTCTGGCTCTTGGAGCTTGAAGGAGCCTTGCCCTGGTGTCCCACATTGGTGGGTTAGTCCCTCTGGCTGCCTTCCCTGAAGCCAGTTTTCTCCCAGCAGGAGTTGAAGGTGCGCCTGCGCTCTGGGGCCCAGGTGGGCGAGGGCCGCGTGGAGGTGCTGGTGAACCGGCAGTGGGGCACAGTCTGTGACCACAGGTGGAACCTCATCTCTGCCAGCGTTTTATGTCGTCAGCTTGGCTTTGGCTCTGCACGGGAGGCCCTCTTTGGGGCCCAGCTGGGCCAAGGTAAGTGAGAAGGCCTTCCAGGGGGTGAGGGGGTGGGAGGGCCTTGTTCTTCTCTTGAAGTCCCTGGGGTGTCAATGCCCAGAAGTTCTCTCCTTCTGTGGAGGGACAGCCACAGTGTGAGGTCACAGAGATGGAGCCTCACACAGCATCTCTTCCCCCACCCAGGATTGGGGCCCATCCACCTTAGTGAGGTGCACTGCAGGGGATATGAGCAGACCCTCAGTGACTGCCTCGCCCTGGAAGGGCCCCAGAATGGCTGTCAACATGAGAATGATGCTGCCGTCAGGTGTAACATCCCTGACATGGGCTTCCAGAATCAGGTGAGTTCAGGCTGAGCGTGTGGCCAGGCAGGGATCTGGGAAACCTAGGGAATCTCAGGATACCAACCTTGAGTGAGTGGGGAGGGACTCAGGAGGAGCAGCCAGGGCTTCAGCTGTGTGCAGTCCCCCTGCCCTATTGGAGCCAGCCTGGAGAATCCTCTGCTCTCTATCACAACCCCTCAGAGGTGTCAGAGGGACACAGGGGCTCTGCAGGTGTGTCTGTACTCTCTCACCTACCCTCTCAGGTTCCTTGTGAATCTGCAAAAGGAGGTGTCTGTGGGTGAGAACCACAGGCCGCAGGCACTGGGGAGTGGTAGTGGAGGCTGTGCCAGACACTTAAGTCAAACTGAGGGGGACTGTGGGCACATGGCTGGTGTTTCATAAAATGAGGTCAACTCTTGGGGGCTGTACATATGCAGTAGAAATGAAAGCCCTTTGCAAATTGTGCATCACCATGGTAGGATTTTAGAGATAGGAGGAGGGCAAGTTCCGTGGCAGGAGCTCCTGTCAGGCACTATTGAGTCAGATTGCTTAGTAGGCAAGGACATTAGGGACTATCCATTAAACGGTGCTCACTTTACAGAGGAGACAAGCCTAGAGTGAGAGTGTCTGGTTTAAGGCTGCACGTGAGCTGGCCTGGGCAGGGCCCCCTGCTTGCAGTCCTCTGTTCTCCGCTCCCCAGGCTGTCCCATCCCTCACATGCCTCTGACCACTGCAGGTGCGCTTGGCAGGTGGACGAAGCGCAGAAGAGGGCGTGGTGGAGGTGCAGGTGGAGGTGAATGGTGTCCTACGTTGGGGCACTGTGTGCAGTGATCACTGGGGTCTCACTGAAGCCATGGTGGCCTGCCGACAGCTTGGCCTGGGTTTTGCCAACTTTGCTATCAAGGTAGGTCCCTGTCTTGCTCCTTCCCTATAAATTCTCAGCCTCCTGGATGGAGAGGACCAAAACTTCCTGTGTTAGGGCTGCTGGCCCTTCATTCTTTCATTCAACATTTAATTATTAAATGAAACTATGGGCTGATGCAATGCTGGGTGCTGGGAATACTGTAGTGAACAAGACAAAAATCCCATGAAAGAGGCTGTTATTAGTAAAATATTCACATACCCAGATACAAAGTTTCATCTGTAGGAAATATGAGTAGAAGTTAGCAGATGAGGGGGAAGAAAAATAAACAGTGCGTGCAAAAGCCCTGTGGCCAGAGAAAGCTTGATTGATTCAGTTGAGGAAACCAGGGGCCAGAGGTTGCAGAGTGGCTCTCAAGGGAGGTTTAAGGGTGGAAACAGCAGGGGCAAGACCATTAACAGCCTAAATCCTACAGATTTTTAAAAGCTTTCTTCCTTTGCTGTTTGAAAAACAGCTGGAGTGGAGACTAAGCTGAATGAAGGGAGATAATGATGTTGGACTGAAATAATGTTGGACTGAACCAGGATGTGGCAGTCTGGGAGAAACAGCAGAATCAAAGACCATAAGGAAACAAACAGAGGATACAGGCCTGGCTGCCCTCATTCCAGCCTGCTGGGCAAGGCCTGTGAGACTTCATGCCGAGAACTGGGCACAGCCCTGATCACAACCCACAGCGGGCTGTGAGGAACAACAGGAGAAATGGGAACATAGCAGTTGTATGAGGAGGAGGGGAACAACTCAATCCTCTTCAGATCGTGAAGAACTACCACCTGGGAGAGGGATAGGAGCAGTAAGATGGAAGCCACAGGCAGTGGGTTTTGGTCTCCACACATGGAAGAAACTTCTAATATCAGAGGGGTCATAGACTGTCCCAGGGGTAGGGTTCATCAGTGAAGATTTTCAGGCCCAGGCAGGGCACACCTTGGTGGGAGTAGTGGGATGAAGAGGTCTAAGCCTCAGATGGGCCTCAGAGATGACTCCCAAGGCATCTCTCTACTCTGACTGGGTAATGTGGGCTGTTTCCTTAGGACACATGGTACTGGCAGGGGACGCCTGAAGCCAGAGAAGTGGTCATGAGTGGAGTGCGCTGCTCAGGCACAGAGCTGGCCCTGCAGCAGTGTCAGAGGCATGGGCCTGTGCACTGCTCCCACGGCACTGGGCGCTTCTCAGCTGGAGTCTCCTGCACAAACAGTGAGCAAGGGAGGGGCTCAAGGAGCCTGTATGGGTGGGCCTCTGCTCCCCTCAGGGAGGGCCTGGAGGGCTGGTTCAGCTGCCTGGCAGCAGGGACAAGGAGTGGGACTACCACTTCTGTGTGGCCAAACCATGGGTCACATCAGGATACAAAACCTGCCCTGCCCACCTTGTGCAGCTACTATGAGAAATAAAACACGATGGGACAGCATAAGGAAAAAGAAGAGAGTTTTTCAATTTGGGGTTATGACCAAGAGATTTCAAAAACTGAAACAGTAGAAAACATGAGAGTACATTACACTTAAGAGTCGTGTTGCTTTTTCTTGGCACTATGTAAGTGAGTATTAGGTTACAACATAAAATATATTTCTTGTTTGTAAGAAAAAAGTTTGGAAGCCATTGCAGAGGATATATAAATATGAGGTATACTGCGGCCTAAAGCTTTAGGTATGTGTTCTCTTCCTGAGCTATGGGATTCAACCAAATGGCTTAAGGACAAGAAAGACTACTTTTTGGCAAATGTCTGCCCCACAAACCCAGATTCTCAGGGTAGCAGCATCTCTGTTTGACAACTGCCAACAATGCCTGTGCCAAGATAATTATATCCAGTCCAAAGGCACTGCCCAAGGTGGCCACTTGTCCTTTTTCCCTGCCAAATTTAACCCCAAGATATCTTTAACCTCTGTCAGGGAGCTCTAGGCTTCCTCTCTGTGCAGTGTACCCTGGGGGAAAGCACTAGGCCCATCCATTACACTCTCCCCTGCTGAGTGACAGGGCATCAGAGCGCGTCCCCACAGCATGCTAGGACTCATAGCATGCTGGGGTTGCTCACTCAACTCCCCTTCCTAGAAACCTTGGAGCCTTCCCTCTTCTGCCTCCAGTGGCAGCTCTCACAGATGCTTCCTAACAGCTAATGGAAGCTGGGCAGACAGCCAGTAGGCAGCCTCTGGCCATCCCTGTCTCTTCTCTCTGACTTTTCCCATGTTTTTGCTTTACCCTCTCTTCTTATTGCCTCTGAAAGTTCTCCTTTGCCTCAGGAACTCTAGAATTTGTCAGTGAGTATATCCTGGCTCTCTCCAAAATACACTCTAGGAATTTCAGGAGCATTTTTAGTGATAGTACAGGCATTATGTAGCAAAGCATCCTCCAAATCCAGCCACTGAAATGAGTCAGTGAAAAGAGCTCACTCTCGTCAGCACATGGGCTCACGTGGAGGATGCCTCTGTTTAAGCTGCAGCTGTGTGTTTGTATGACCGAATGTATGACCGAACACTAAGAGCAATTTTCTCCTTCGAGGTTGCGCAGCAACAGCTATAGATCTGCACATTTCTGTACTGACACATAAGGGACAGCAATGGTAGAGGCATGTGGCTTCAAAGGAGGGTAAAGCCCCTGGAACAGGAGAGGAAAAAAGGGCACAAAGCTGAGAGACACAGGCACCAGTGTGTCGGATTTTCCCATACGGAGAAGCACCAGAATGCCTGGATGCCTCAGAAGCAGCACAGGGAATACCCTGGTAGCAATTAGGCTGGAGTAGGAGCCCTCGAGGAAGCAGGCTCAGAACTTCAGCAGCACAGACTGGAATGGCAGAGTTCAGGAGTGAGCTTGGACAACCTTGTCCAATTCTCCCTTCCAGCTTGCCCTCCTTGGTCTCTGACACTGAGGAACTGAGGCCCAGGGACAGTGACTTGGTTAAAGTAACCAGGTTAGGTATCTGTAGAACTTTTTGAAAGGACTGTACGCACTAAGCTACATAAAAGCACTTTATAGACTGAAAAGCATTTTACAAAAAACACCACCTTACATCTATTGAGTGTTTACTGTGGTAAACAACCACCTAAGCAACTTACAGGTACCACATTAATGTCATTACATTTTCTCCATCTTGAAGATGACAAAAATAATAACACAAAAAGGTTAAGCAGTCATAGAACTGGGAAATGGCAGTCAGAAGTCAAGTCAAGAATGAACCCTGGTGGCCTGGCTCCAGAGCTGGCAACCTTAATCATGACCCTGGAACTACCTCCCAGGTTAAGTTGATGGGTTATTCCTTTTCTTAGTAGAATTCTCATCTCCTGGCTGAACTGCGCTCTTTTCTGGGATTCTCCCAGAGAGCTTGATCTGGGGGAAGTTTGTGCTCATGCTGGGGCGCAAGACCTGTTGCCTTCCTACCCCTGGCCTCCTGCCTCAACTCTCTGCCACTTCAGGTGCTCCAGACCTAGTGATGAATGCTCAGCTGGTGCAGGAGACAGCCTACCTGGAGGACCGCCCACTCAGCCTGCTATACTGTGCCCATGAGGAGAACTGCCTCTCACAGTCAGCCGACCACATGGACTGGCCATATGGACACCGGCGCCTGTTGCGCTTCTCCTCACAGATCTACAACCTAGGCAGGGCTGACTTTCGTCCCAAGACTGGACGCCACAGCTGGATTTGGCACCAGTGCCACAGGTTGGTGCCAACCTGTGTCTTGGCTCTAGAGGGGGCAAACTTGCCTGGGTAAGATGTGCACTCTGGATAAGTCTTCCTTGCTCCAGGGGCAATACAGTGATCCCAGTAGCATTCACCTGCCCCATGTCTCTTTCTTCAGTGAGACCTATGTTAATGGTGGTCATGGAGCCTGTTTCCCACAGTGACATCCCAAAGAAAGTCACTGCTGTGGTTGGTCTCTGCTGTCATGGTATTATGCAATTTTTCTGTGTTAGATCTTAGGCTTTGTATTTTAGAAGACAGAAGTTAGGAACCCATAGAACACTGGAGGCCTAAAATAGGATGCTAGCTCTGTGAAAACAGATTGTTGGTTCCTACAGCAGCAAGGCAACAAGGCCAGGCCCCCAAAGAATAGCATGAACAGCTTGGTGCTAAAAAAGAAGACAAAGGAGCATTCTTTCCTATCAGGAGCCTCCAGAACAGAGAGCAAGACAATGCCTCTGACAAAGGCAGAATGGGAAAAAAAAATTTAAAAAATAAGTATTTTTCTTTAGGACGCAGACATGGGTAAAGGAAAGCTGAGAGGAATGGACAATGACTTTGGGACTTGGCCTTGCCTGAGATAATAAGCACCTTTCCCTGGAGCACCGACAGAGTTGTCATTATAACTAGATTGGAAACTATGGTAGCAATTTGGTCCCAGGCTGACAGAGCAGAGTAAGTTCCCTCCCCAGCAGCCAATTGGCTCCTAGGCTGGTCCTTGGGTCAGGTGCTCCTTCCTTCCACCTCTGCTTCAGGCCCTGCAGCCAGGCTACAGCCTCCTAGAGGCTACGAGGGCAGCTTTTACCCTGCCTTATGTGAGTTAAGAGCCTGGTAATGCAGACAGCTGTGCCTTGCTCCCTGTCAGGGGTGCTAGCAAAGTGGGCTGTGGGTCATACTGACCTTGAGTTTGGGAGGCAGAAGGGTACAACCTGCTATTATAACTTTGCTTTCTGGGTAATGATGGGGCCTAGTCCCTCAATCTCTCCTGCTAACCCTTTCAGAGGAGACCCTCTCCTATTGCTGTCGGGCTGACAGCTCTGTATTCTGCAGGCATTACCACAGCATCGAGGTCTTCACCCACTATGACCTACTTACACTCAATGGCTCCAAGGTGGCTGAGGGGCACAAGGCCAGCTTCTGTCTAGAAGACACAAACTGCCCCACAGGTATGTGGTTTCCCATCAGCATCTAACAGCATGTTCTCCGGTTATACTCCTTATGAATTCCTTAGCTCCTGTGGGGTCAGGTCTTCTCTGTCCTGTTCAACAGCCTCAGGTACTGGCTTGGCAACAGCCCTCAAGGAAATTAAAAAGGTCAATTTCTTACCTTATGAAATCTTAGGTGAAAGGTCGATTTCCTCTGAATTCCCATCTCACTTTGTACCACTTTAAAAAGAGTTAACACTTTTTATCTTAGATAATAGTTGCAGTCTCCTGAGCTCTCTGAGGGCAGGGACTGTCTCCTACTTACAAACTCAATCTGTGAACTGAGCATGTCTGCACTAACCTGGAAATTTGTGGGAGGCTTAAGTACGTGAAAGACCTAGCATGGTGCTGGGTCACAAGTACCTACCCGGTGCCTCAGTGACTGTGTATCCTTTCTCACAGGACTTCAGCGGCGCTATGCATGTGCCAACTTTGGGGAACAGGGAGTGACTGTAGGCTGCTGGGACACTTACCGGCATGACATTGATTGCCAATGGGTGGATATCACAGATGTGGGCCCAGGGGACTATATCTTCCAGGTAAGGATGCTTGGGGAAATCTCCACAGGAGCCCTGTTTCCTATAGAAGTTACAAATCGCACCCTGAGACCAGATGATAGCAAAGTGTTCCCCTTTGTAGTCTCCAAAAGGCCCATAGCTGCAGCTGTGCTGGGAGAAAAAAACATTCAATGGGAATCCCAAGACCCTGGGTTTTAGTTCTGAGTCAATGGACATTTAGCAATTCTGAGTTTCCATCTATAAAATGGGGACATTAATGCCTACTGCCTGGGGTGATTCTTAAGGGTAAACTTTAAAAAATATTATTATATATGATGTAAGGGATCTTACATGTCAACTCAGAAATCAAATCACTCATTTTCATCTGTCCCCATCTCACTCCAGGTGGTTGTGAACCCCACAAATGAGGTGGCAGAGTCAGACTTCTCCAACAACATGATGCGTTGCCGCTGCAAGTATGACGGGCAGAGGGTCTGGCTGCACAACTGCCACACAGGTAAGTCTGAGGCACTGTGGCCCCAGTCTTGTGTAGGCTTGGGAAGCTGGAAAGACTCTAATTGTATTCCCAAGTGTGACTTATGTGGGTGTGTAAATGGCCAGGGATGGAGGGATGGGACAAAGACAAATTTCCTGTGACACTGTTACAGTGGATTTCTAGAATTGATCAGACCATCCACCTCACCCAATAACTACTTCTACATCCCTATTTGCCTTAAGGACTGTCACAGAATCCTTCCTTCTGTCCCTCAAACCACGTCAGGATTTTCTTTTCCAGTATGTTCCTTTTCCCCTGGCCTTCCTGGCTTGCCTCCATTCTAAGCTTGACTGCCTCACAGGCAAAAGCAGATCCCCTTGGTGTGCATTACTATTCCCAACTGAAATCATACCCACTTGCAAGAGGATCAAGGAGAACAGGGACATTTACAGGACTAGTAGTGTCACACAAAGGAAGAGGTCATGAGGAGGAGGTGGTCTCTGTTCTTGTTTTTTGTAGAGTCCTTCCATCTTAAAGTTTTGAAATGCCTGTATTTGCTAAGGGGTGTGTGCATTCAGCCATATTAGAATTTACAGGGTGGGTGGCGCAGAGTTGTTTCTTCAGTCAACATTAAGACCTACTACAGTGCTAAGCACTGTCAGACACTTTAAGATGCAGGAGCTTAATGTCAAGTAGAGTGTGCAGACATACAAATGGATGATCCCAAGACTGGCAAGTACCCTCAAACAGGCATGAACTAAATCAGAGTAAGCAAAGAGTCGGGGGCTAGAAAAGGTTTCAAAGAGGAAGTATATTTGAGCAGGTATGAAAGGAGGGACAAAAGACACAAACGGGAATAGGAGGAGCATATGATTTGGTTTCAGACATCTTCACTGGGTTTCAAATCCAATCTCATCACTTTCTAGCTGTAGGAAATGAGAAATCTCAACCTGAATTTTCTCTTTTGTTAAACAGGGCCATGAACTTCCACCCTACTAAAGTTCCCTCTGGTTATGGTAGTTCTTAGAGAATGGACTTTATCCTGTGGGCTTCTATTTATCACTGACAAATTTTGGTCAAGGGAATAAAAAGATCACTTGGTTTTAAAAAATAACTGGCAATAGATGAGAAGTAGAATGAGAAGAGGAAGAATATCTGAAGGTTTTGGATTTGGTGATTAAGTAGATTTTCGCTGACATTATAATGCAACAAGGTGAGAGGAATCAGGAACTGGAGTCCACGATTGTGCATATAGATAGCAGATTCTCCATAATCAGACTACAAGGGATCCAGAGCATTGAAAAAGCAAAGAAAAACAATGCATCTTGTAGGTTCTTTTTGCTAATGATTAGAGACCCATTAGAGTCCTTGCAGAAAACAGAGGGCGCACCAAATGGGCCTGAAATTATGTAACAAAAAAACTATTTATAGAAGTGTGCATAGGACTAAAGAAGACAGGGACATTGAGGCAATATGAATGGGAGAACTGTTACCCCTCTAGGCTTGAAGGGGGAAGAGACATCCCAGAGCCAACTGAAAGCTAGATCCATGGACCTAAAGAGCCCTTCCATCTTAAAGTTTTGAAATGCCTATATTTGCTAAGGGGTGTGTGCATTCACAGCCATTACTAGAGTTACAGGGTAAACCTGGACAGAGAGGAAATGTTTGACGCCTCTTCTCTTGATTTCCTGCAATTGTTAACACATCTCAGCCAGAAAGGATAAGGTAGCCACTGTCATACAATTTCTGGGGATCAGTTCCCTGGAGCTCAGAGAGAACAAAAGGCACAGAATGAATCTGGGTAGGCAGCAAAGGAAGAACCAGCACAGCCCCTTCCACTCAACAGCCTTGATTTCCTGGCCAGGGTCTGTTCCTAGCAAATGACACTTCATGTCTATGCTCACAAGTGAAGAAAAGGACGAGCTGGACAGAATGGATCTGTGTGAGGTTGTCAGGGAATGAGAGACTGCGGCAAGGTTGGCTACTTAGCTATTTTCCTTTTGCCCACAGGAGATTCATACAGAGCCAATGCAGAGCTTTCCCTGGAACAGGAACAGCGACTTAGGAACAACCTCATCTGAAGTCATCACTGCACACTCCCAGCTGCTGCCCACACACGTCAAATACCTCAGCTTATTGGAGCCATGCCCTTCACAGAGCTCTGACCTACAAGGAAAGGGGCCCAGTGTCAAGGGGCACCAAGAACTTGCTCAGGAAACATTTTGATGGCAAGATCACCAAACCAGGATGGTATCGCTCCCTCAGGATGGTTCTGGGTCTGTCTCCTGTGGCATACATAATAGGACCTCCAGGCTTTGGTCATCTAAGCTCTTCTTCATAAGGAGACCCAATCTTTACTGAAATTTGCCACAGGGTTCCTGGATTCAGAAACTCTCAGTTTCTTAGGGGTGAACTATGGCCCAGACCTCCGCATAAACAGTGCTTTGTAAATGTCCTCAAAGAGCAGAAGACAGAGGACCAAAATATGCAAGAAGTGGGATTAGTTCTCTGCTAGAAGCTCAACGCAATATAACTGTCAAAATCACAACTTGCAGAGAAGTTGGTGAATGCAGTCCCTTGCTTTATCTGTCCTTATTTAGAACTTGCCTCTCACATCTGCTCCTTAGTGTGTTACCTTTATCTTATTGCATATAAGGCTGTTTGTAATACTCCTGCAATCTCAGGCCTCAGGCATCCCATTATCTACTGATGGGTCAACATCACCAATTATTGAGTATTTGAGAAAAGACAAGTTTCACAGAAGAGCCCAGATGGGGCCTTCCTGCAGAACAGCAAGAGAAGATCAAAGAAAGACTGCTGAAGTATATGGACCCCAGTCTCTATCAGGGTCTCTGCCAAGGAGAGAAATGTGTCTTACACTTGGCAGACAATCCATTTTCTCTCAGGATCACCATGCATCTCAGGATTGGCCTAAATTTCAGGTCTCAACCAAGTCAACTTTGCATCAAATACATTTTTGTAATGAAAAGAAAAGTCAAGCCACTCTGTATAGAAACATGAAGATAGGTCTGGTAGGGTAAGGGACACAAGAATGGAGAAATCAGAAAGGGAGTCATTTAATTTAGTGAAGGACTAAACCTGGGAAAGGCCACCATCCCTGCTTGATGTGGCTCCAGTATGCTGTTGCTCAGGTGGTATAAAAATACCAAGGTCTTCTTGGACATGATTCTTCATCTTTTCTCCACTGACACACACTTAAAAGAGATGATCCTTATAGTTCTGACACTCCTAATGCCAATAAAGGTTGCTCATTGTGGACTGCTCCAAAGACCAGACCAGCTGTGATTATGTAGTTCCTAGCATACTCTTACCCCTTAACCTCCCACTGTACTAAGGACAAGAATGCAAAGGGCACACATTTCATGATAGCCCCAGTATGTTTCTCTAACCAGATGTCAACCTGTCTCCTTCAAAGTTTCCTTCCCCAGGCTCAATGCTAAAAGATTAATGAGGTATAAAAGGTTGGGGCGGGGGTCAGAAAGGTTAAGGGACACAAGGTAGGAGCAAGGTCAGATTCCAAGACTGTCAACATTGTAGCAGACAAAACAGATTTATGACTCCCCTCCCCCATCACCAGATCAACCCCTTTGTAGAGAGTCAAGTGGGATAAGTTCTGAGGTACTCTCAGTGAATACAAAGAAATGCTTTCTTCCTTCCTCTTACCTACCAGCTCTTCTTGACTCCCTCATCTCCCTCATTAGGCAGAGGGAGCATTATATTTTGGCGTGGCAGTTTAGGTAAACAAGGGAAGGACTGATTTCCTGTTGGATCAGGCAAACATCTCCCAAACAGTAACAACATTATACTCACGCATGCAGCTAATGGCCTGTGAAAGAATGTGCAGCTAGTGGGGGAGCATGTGGTGACTGATGACTAGATTCAGGCAGGGAGGTTACCCTTTGCTTCTTGCCAGATCTAGTTTCCAAGAAGGCCGGAAAACTCTGGCCAGGCAGACAGCCACTAGCTCTAGTCTCAGTCTTGCTGCCCACATCACACATTTGATAGGTGCAGCTGGTTCTAATTCCTGGAAAAAGCCATACAAGGGCTGTGCTGTTACACCTCTGAGTTGAAAGGGAAAGGCATAGGAAGACTGGTGGCTGGCATGACTTATAACTAGATGAGGAATGTTCACAGAATACCAACCACCAAATTCCAGACAGAACCAAAACCTCAGAAGACTCCTACAATAGCACACTTTGGTCTTGAGAGGAACTAAAGTACTAGAAACCTCAGCATATTCTTCAGAGGGAATGTACTTCTCTACTATAAATGTCAGGTGATCCTAGGAATTTGGTAGTTCTAGGCAATGTTAACAATCTGTTACTGTCATGGGTACTTAAAAAAAAAAAAGTGGCTTCTGCTTCAACAGCACAGGACACCACTTCTTGCCACTTCAGCACTTTAAGGCCCACCTAGCACTACCATTTCTTCAGCGTAGAACTACTTTCCAAAACCACTGAGATAAAGCCAGAGTTGATGGCTCTGACCTGTTTGTGTCCTTTAGGAAATCTCACACTGCTTAGAGGTGTTTATTTCAAACTGGCTGATCGTCCCTGTAATGGATGGTCTGGTGCTGCTTGCCAAGTACCTCTGGCACAGGCTGATAAGATCATACCAAGCACATGCTGTGTGCCAGATGTTTTCTGCAGGATGTCAGATTTGAGAGATGGGAAAAGGCAAGAGGTTGTGTGTGTGTGTGTGTGTGTGTGTGCGCGGGCGCGCGCAAAGGGTTATACTAAGAGGTCAAGAAGGGGAGAGGAACTACCACATGTCAATCTAGGATAGTCACTGTGGGAATATATTCTGGGGCAGACAGATGATCAGCTCTCTACTCACGGGGATTCAATTAAAGAAACAGATTCATTTAACTCACGCAAAGCATTATAGGCATGAAGGTAAGAGGAGAGCTGCTCTCCTGTTTCTTTGTGGGAAAGACAAAACTGATAAATACCAGAGTGATATGTGTCATAAAATGGCCTTTAATCTCTCTCTTACAACACATTACTGCTTAAAATGAAACTGGTACACAGCTCCCCAAGACTGGCTTATGATGAGGAATGAAGCTGGCAAGCCCCCTGGCTGCTATGCAGCTGGAGCAGCCCCAGGCACTGAGCTCAGTACAAACTCTGGAGTCCAAATACCCACATCTGCTGCAGTTCTCCAATTTTAGAGTTCTGGAACTGAGAGTGTAGACTCTGTGTATGTCAACTACAGCAGACACTGTTCTGTCTCTTTGTATTAAGTGTTTCCTACTTGCCCCCTGGTATTGCTGTTCTTAGCTCTGTGAGGTACTAAAGAATGCTCCATCTTTGCAAGGCCTAAATCTCCCATCATTGCAGGTTTGAATCCTCTTTTCTGTTTTGCATTTGCTTTAGACATTTTAGGAAGTGTGACCCACACTAGTATGACTTGCCCTGTTTAGAGGACTTTTGGAAGTCACATCTTCCATGTTTCTTCCCAACAGATGGCTCCCTTTTATATACACTACAGTAGGGCACTTCCAAAGAGCTGCATTTAGGAGCGAAGACAGGAGTTTATCTTCTCTCTATATATCCACTCTTTGTCTTGATCACTTTTTCTCATTCTTTAACATGCACATCTGCATGTAAATAGCTCTGGAAAGATCCTCTTATCTGAAGACTATGAAAACACTTTTTGATTCATGGAATTAGCTCTTTCATTGTGTGATGTTCAAACTGCAGACTGGTCTCTACCTTCCCAAATGTCTTCCCGTTGCTTGGCTTCCAACCGCTTTCTCTCTGTAAATAAAGGGCAATGTTAAATGTGGTAGTATACTTCATACAACTAGTGACTCTCACTTAATCTAAAGTACAAGGCAAATTTTAATCATGATTCAGGGGGATTTCACAATCACCTTTTACCTTGCTGAAGTTAATGTCTTTAACTTATCAAACACTTTGTAAGTGAAAACACCATTGTTTTATATTTGTTTTTGCAATGCTGGGGATCAAACCCAAAGCCTTGCACATGCTAAGCATTTACTCTATCACTGAACTTCACTCCTAGCCTCACTGTAAGGCTTTTATATAGTCAAAAGAGGGAGATCTGGGAAAATAGCAACTTGAAGTATATGAAATAAGTTAGAACCTAGCAGGATCAAGATTCTAGTCTTGCTTATATGTATTTATTTTAATTCTACTTTTCAATTGTGTTCAGTGCTTTAATACAATTCTCTATCATTCCTATGAGTGTACTGATCTTCATTAACATATCCACAGGAATCAATAATGTTTTAATATTCTCCTTCTATTCTGTTGCTCAAATGGAAACAGCAGTGACTTGGCTTTACTCAGATCTCCCTATTACCACCTTACTGAAAACATATTTTAGAGGCAAATCAAATTTCATTATTTTGCACAATACTTCCAGGAGCCAGGGGCTGGAGATGTGACTGAAGCGGTAGCGCGCTCACCTGGCATGCGTGCGGCCCGAGTTCGATCCTCAACACCACATACAAACATAAAGATGTTGTGTCCACCGAAAACTTAAAAATATGGGTAATCCATCTTTAATTTTTAACACAGAAATTTGTTTTTTCATATAAATCTTTCACCAAGACCTGAGAAAATACAGTGGCATGTGCCTGTTAATCCCAATTACTTGGGAGGCTGAGATGGGAAGATTATGTGAGCCCAGAAGCTGGAGACCAGTCTGGGTAACATAGCAAGATCCCATCTCCAAAAACAGCAACAACAAAAACATATTATAAATGATACCTTTGTAAGGTGTCACAACACAAGTTCTAATTTTTTGGCCATTTATCTTGACACTATAAGATGCATGATAAGCCTAAATGCTTCTTTTCAAGGTCTACTGTTCCAGATTGATAATGTCTTAAAAGTAAGACTTTGCAAGTAAGTCATGAACCAAGTGGATTGCAGAAATCAAGGTGAGTGTAACACTTGGTATTTGAACATACCTTTCCAAATCAGCAGAAGCTTTTACAAAATTCCTGAACTATATGTGACTGTACTTTAAGGCCAAAAAGTTGGTCAGGAAACCGCCTGGTACTTGGAAATGAAAAAGAAATTCCTTGCTATTTGGGCACCATCTTGTGGCATGATTTGAATACAGCAACAAAGTTATAAGAGGCAAAAAAATAGGTTTCTGCAAACTGTGAACCAAAAGCTGGTTAGTTAATACAGTGAGTAGCCTGGGACTAGGCTATAAGACAGATTTGAATTGGGTTAAGATTCTCCAGGAGCCAGCATGAAGGATAACTGGCTTGCTCATGTTCCAGGATTTCTTGGGAAGGCAGTGTAGTTTCGATTTTTATAAACATGGAAAGTTAGGAGGAGATCTAAAGGCAAAAGCAGACCTGGACCAAATCAACTAAAAAAATTAAACTAAAAAACTAGTTCTAGATTCCAAAGAAAAGTGAAGAAACCAGAAACCTGAATTATCAGAACTCAGATTTTTCAATAAGGTAGGAAACAAGTCAGAAAGGTAATATGAGAGTTAAAGAAAAGATACCCAGGAACAGCAGAAAAATATGACTGGCCCATAATCCACAATTCCAAAATCAAAACAGTTCTGAAAACAAAAGTGTTGTGTTTTGTTTTGCTTTTGTAAAAAAGTATGGATTAAAATTCAATGATAGCAAATCTAACCTGAAACGATACGAGGCGAGGCTGTTCTTATATATTCCATTTAACATAGAGTCACACACTGCTATAGAAATGTTAATGTGAATTTGGTGTCAAAATACCTTATATACAAACAGAGATATGATAAATTGTGGTATAAAAGTGTATTAAGAATTGTAATGCAATAATAATAAGAGAGCTCATGTATAATGGCATAATTTGGTGTGAACATACTTTATATACAGAGATACGAAAAACTGTGCTGTAAATAGATAATTATGATCGTAATGCATTCCACTATTGTCATTTATGTAAAAAATAATAAAAAAATAGAAAAAAAGAAATGTTAATATGTTTTACTTTGATGTTATGAAACATGTTTTAGAGATTATATTACCTTTCTAAATCTGGAAAGTTCAGAATTCTAAAACAGGTCCCACACTAATGCTTTCCAATAAAAATCTAGCTCTGTATTACCAAATATATGTAAATGTAAGAGGAAATCCGGGTGGTAAACAATATGAGAAAACTAGCAACAGAGGAAGACAAACGGACAAGCAAACAGTGAAAATGTCAGGCATAAATTTAGAAGTGCAGAATATGAATAGCATAGAAAACTACAGGTTGGATATTAAAAGTAATTTCTTAATTTTTAAGGTGAGGAAACAAGACACTTGGGGAACTTAAGTGACTTGTCTAAGGTTATATAATAAGTTAAGAACTGAAACTGGAACCCAGGTCTTTATTTTAACCAGCATACTTTCCACTAAAAAAAAAGAGGGAAATATATGAAAAAATGTACTGACAGAAAGATAAACATATTGTCCCTTCATTAAAGAGAAAAGAAAGCAGATAACAGCTGACAGACTGCCTGAAACAAAGTGATTAACTTTACCTCTAATAATTAAAAGAAGTAAACAAAGCCCAACAGCAATCATAAGGGCAAGTAACTATGGGAGAATAGAAGATAAACAGAAAATGATAAACCTAAAATGTTCAGATAAACGTGGCCCTGAACACTTTTATTCTGTAGTATAATAAACTGATAAATTACTGTATTAAATGAATTGACTGAAAGCATGAGTGGTCAGTTAACTGCTTCTCACTGAGGGAATGGAAAGCACTGAAGATTGAAAAGGGCCAGTTTGGTGTCATTTTTTTTTTTTTTAAATAAAGAAAAGGATTGTAAAGACTTTCAAAAATTACTTCTAAACCTAAGATAAATTATCACAAAATTCATTTGCAGCCACCTACAAAGTAAAAATCAATATGCTTTGTATAAGAATTTGATTGCCTTCTTGGATGGAGTGATAAACTTGGTACATCAAGGAGAAGTAATCAAAGTAACCCATTTTGGGGGTACTGGAAATTAAACCCAGGGGTGCTTAACTACTAAACCATGCCCACAGCCCTTTTTATTTTGAGACAGGGTCTCACTAAGCTGTTTAGGGCTTCATTATATTGCGGAGGCTGGCCTAACATGTGATCCTCCTGCATCAGTCTCCCAAATTTTGCTGGGATTACAGGCATCTGCCACCACACCTGGCTCTTCTAAGTAACCTTTTAACTTTAGCAAGATTTTAGATTTTAAATTTACCAAGTATTTATATGATCATCAGTATACTAGAAATTATCATTCAGATCTCATAAGGAGGCACTGGATTCTGGAATTTAGAAAGTAAGTTTATTAGACAGCAACTGACACCAAAAAATTAGAAAACACTGCCTCTTAGGAAAAAAAAAAATCACATTAAAAAATACAGTTAGAAACAAAACAAACTTCAGAGAAGAGAAAAAAAAAAAAAAACACCAAGAAAAGTACCTGAAGGTCTAGTTAGGAGTCAACATCACAGCACTGTCCTTGAAGGCAGAATAATGGAATGCCTACAAAGGTTTTCAGAAAGTAGCAACTGTGCCTAAATTTGTTTTATTACAGTTGACTTAATAGAAAGATGGTTTTAAGGTCCTTAATGATTTAATTAATCAAACTAGGTGATCAACTGTTTATCCTTTTAGTTTTGTGAACCAAAAATATGGTCTTTTAGTACTAATTAATCATCTCCCCTAAGAGTAAAATGAAAATTATAAAGTAAAATTATAGCAGGCCTTGAAAATGAGAGGGTAGCTTGTTTTGAGAGGCAATGATATCTATCTTTAATTTCAGGTAGGTATCAAATGTTTGGATAAGTGAACATGGAAAAATTTTACATATATTCCTGAGTTCCATCTTATTTTAAAATGTGTCTTTTAATCATTCAGTATGAATCAGTTGTTTAAAACATATGATTAAGTCAAACATAAAACACTCAAGGATGATCTATACCTTTCATTTTCCATTCTTAGGGTAGCTCTGATTTGTTATGCACTCTGCCAAAGTAAAAAGATACTTTTCTCATGTTCAGAGACTATGTACTACTAAAGCTCTCTTCCTCCTAATATGCACAATGTGGTGTACTTTAAATGATTTGGGTATTTCCCTTTTCTTCAATTCTTTCAGAAGTAGCTTGTATTTATGAATCTGTTCTTCAAGGCATAGCTTTTTCATTAAAAGGGTAAGAAAAATCCAAGTAGGATGGAAAATACTAGCAGGAAAAGCATTTAAAACTCAAAATGACAAATTTCAAACTCATTCATTAGGAGGATTTCATATGCAGTGTTTAACTCTGGATTTTAGAAAAGAAAAATAGAGAGGACTTACGAGTTCAGAGTAAAACCACAAGATTTATGAAGAAAAACTCAGGTAACCAATGTCATTATTCAGTCAGTGAATACGTTGAATTATCTTTTTATATCCTAGGCAACAGAACTCTTCCATGTAGGAGATATAAAGCTGGAAGAGTATTACATAGTATTAATGAAAGTACCTATACCATGCTAATTCTGAACAACTGGAAGTGGTCATTTCAATACTCACCAAGAAACAATATAATGACTGATCAGCAATATTGTCATGTGTAGTGGATGAGGAGCAGGAGCACATAATACTAACTGTCATTACTTGGCTCTTATTTAGAATATTAAATTCTCATTAGTCATTTGAAAGAACAGTATCTTAAATTTGTAAAGTACCTTGCTGAACATTTTTACATAGTTTAAAAAATTTTTTTAGTTATATATGGACACAATATCTTTATTTTGTTTATTTATTTTCACGTGGTGCTGAGGATCCAACCCAGTGCCTCACATGTGCGAGGCAAGCACTCTGCCACTGAGGTACAATCCTAACCCCATTTTTACATATTTTAACTTATGTTGTACTTAAAAAATTCCCCCTGGTAAGGTAGGGAAAGCATTACTTTCACTTTATTGGAAAGTGGGGCAAAGAGAGGCATAACTGAGTTGCCTATGGCCACACAGCTAGTTAATGGGAAAATCTTTATTAGAATCCAGATTCCCTCATTCTTAAATGAGCTGCCCTTAGCCTTTATAGTTACAGGTTGTTCAAACACAATGGTGTGCAGATGTTCTATATTTCTACCAAGGAAAAAAGTAGAGGAAACTGGTTTAAACTAAACTACCATGCAATCTTTAAGTCAGACCAAAGGAAGATTTTTCTAACAGAAAAACTGCTAACCACTACTAGAGATAACTAAAAAGAAGACTGGTTATATAAAATTCTCTGGAGACTAAAAACATTTATATATAATGTTTAGATACAAATGAATGTTTTAAGTCTCCAGAGAATTATGTATGTTTTTGTGTGTAATTTTTTTCCCCCTGGGAGAAAAAAATGTCAATTGTCCTAAAAGTTCTTCAAAAGGGATTATAGTATTATAGGTACAGTGGGTTTTAATTAATAAGACCTATATTAAAGTCTCTCATTTTACCAGGTGGTGACTTAGTCAGTTACTTACCTTCTCAAAGCCAGTTCTAAACTGAAGATAATATCACTTATCACAAAATTATCATGAAACAATACCATCACAACAAGTTATACCGACTGTTTTGAATTTCCAGTCCCTTTTCATTAAAAAAACAAAACACACACACACATCCCTTTTAATTTTGAAACGACAGGAAAACTGGAGGTATAATTCAATGGTAGAATGCTTGCCTAGTATATATGCAAGGCTCTGAGAGGTCCAACCCCAACGCAGTAGAAGAAGAGAAAAAAGAAGAAAGCAATGAGAGGAGAAACAATTGCTTCAAATATCTGAAAGTAGTCCATATTTTCTTCCTTACTCAAGACACATGTCTTCACTAGATTTTTAAGTCTTAAAGAGAAGAGGAATCAAACTATGCCTTCTAATTCTAAGGATGATGCTTGGCACAGGGTAGGTGCTCAGTGAATGGCAAATGGAGGTGATAGAGCATTATAGAAATTTTAAAATAAGAAGAGTAATGACAAAAAAAATCATGTACTGAAATCTACCCTGGATTCACTATATAATGACAATGCTACTATTATTAATAAAAACAGCAGCAGCTAATATTTATCACATACTTATTATAGACCTACTGATATAGCAGTGAGAATTTCTATAGTTTTCGAAGATGACTAAGTACTTTTCATGGATTATCTCATCTGATTTCCACTTTATGGAAGAGGAAACATAGGCCTCCAGAGAGTATTTTGCCTTAGGTCACAGTTAATAAATGTCAGTTAATAAATGGATCCAAGCAATCTGATTCCAGGATAATGTTATCCACTGTGTTGAACTGATTTCACTGAGAACAAGAATATAGGTTCTGCTTAATACCCAATCAAGGTTTATTTTTAATTTTCATAGGGAAAAATAAGAAATTAAGTAAGAAGCCATGTAGACAAGTACATGAGTATTGGCTCAATACAGAAAGATGCCAAAGAGAGACTCACCAGGAAATTTTCCATATGCATGTTCTCAGACATAAAGAATAGGAGAGCTCTGAAGCAAAATAAAGGAAGAGTCCTCTAAATCCATAAAGCCCCTGTTATAAATAGATAGGAGGAACCTATCACAAACAAAGACCTTCTTTAGAAAAGCAACAGGGTATTTAACCAACAATCTCATTTTTAAATCATCACTGAAATGTCCTTTGTAAAGCAAGGCATTTAAAAACAAATGCTTCCAATGGAGTTGCATGCTGATGTGCCTATAGAGAACTAAAGGGAAATACAATATCTATGTGAAACAAATGCTGCAATATTTGTAGAGATACAGGGAATACTACAGTGACAGAAGCATGGTACATTGCTAAAGGATTACTATCTCCTTCTTCAGATACCACTGTTGTTACCCTATACTCATCTTCTGAGATAGATGTAGTTATCATGCAGAAGTCATTTTCCTCAGAGATAACCAATTAATACAGGGTTTAGGACACTGCACACTCTTCTTTAATCTAGTTCTATTATTGTCATATATAAAAACTAGGGGAATTCTTCTCCTGTTTCAATAGTTTGTAAGAAACCTTGGAGTGAACAATGTATTGGGGGCAAAATTAAAACTGCCTCATTATAATCATTAAGGTTTCAAAATTATTTCATTTCAACTCTGAAACTCTAGCACCTGCCATGACACACTCTGTCACTGGTTATCTGGCCAGTGCAGCTGAGAGTCTTCGAGCTGCCTGCTATCACCAAAGCAGAGTGGACAGGAAGTATTAATGGCCTTGTTAAGACTGGCAATAAACAAGCAGTCTGAAACTTCAATTCATTTAATGGAAAAATGAAGTTACTTTTCAGTAAGTGGAATTTTCAGAATAAATTGCCTCCACAGATTCCACAGATCTGGAGCTAAGGCAATGAGAGTGTCTAAAGCCTGAAGGTTGATAAAAAGTACTTAAGTGCCAAACCCAAGGCCTAAGTCTTTACATACAATTCAAAAGCCTATAAAGAGGAGATGCATTTTAACCTCAACTCCAAACTATAAGAAAAATCCTACTTATGGATCAGGGAAAATATTTTCTGAGAAATCTTGGGTACCAGAAAATCATTAGAAGACAGGTAAATCTAGATGTCCTCTAATTGAACCACTCAGGATGATCTTAAAAAGACAAAACTTCCTCTTACACATATTACTACCAATGTTGATTGCTGATTTTTCCTTAATTTGCCTTTTACCTAAGACTGAAGCCATGTTATAATAGCATGGTGATTTCATGGCAATTACAGTCCAATGAAACCATGGCAAACACGTTTTTCTGTCTGGGTAACTGAAATGTCTTCAGAGGAAAAGTTTTCTGAGTTTGGAGCAAAAACTGTAGGAAAAAGCCAAGAATGAGCTAAACAATCTCTTGGAAAACAACAGTAGGAACATGGATTAGGGTGCCATGGTGTATGGAATAGGAAACAAATCTTGATCCTAAAAATTTTCCTCCTGAATATAAGGCTTGAAAACAATTTCTCTACATGTGAGAGGCTTCTAGAAAATGGAAATGACAAAACAAAACCCCACACATGCCTTACAGTGAACTGTAAGGGGACTAGAGAAGAACACTATTGCCTTAGCTCACCTCGGGCTGCTTGCAGTTTCTTTAGCTCTGCTTCCCGTTCTGTTTTGCTCTGTTTGCTTCGGACCCCAAGAGCACTGATAACTAACCTTCTGGCTAGGGCTGCTGAAGTCTCAGGTCGCTCCTTTGCTGGCTGGAGGAACTCTAAATGGGAGAAAGGGAGGAAGTAGGAGGGAGTAAGGAAAAGAAAGAACTACAGCACCATGTGATTTAACTCAGTTATTAACACACAAAATATACTAGCATCAAGCAGATGACAGAGGAAATTAACATGGCAAAGCACAATCTTGGTTTCACTATCTGCATTAACATAATTTCTTACAGTGACTATCAAACAGCTAAAACAGACGTAAACTAGTTAAGGTTGACATCAGAAACTGGTTGCTGCATTGCTTTCAGGAAGTATCTCCCATTCTCCAAGTTACCATTCAGATGGCCTATTTCCAACATAGTGGTTTTCTTTTGTCCTTAATTATACTTTCTTTAACATGAAAAATAGAAGTGATGTCTTTAGAACTCTGGATGGCATACTAGGCTGGAAAGAATAACATCACCATCACCAAGGAAAGCATTCAGAATTAAAAGCTCACCAGCATAAGCTCTAGCTTTGGCTTTGGCTGCTCTTGTGGCCTGTGACAGGGGCCTGATCTTCACCATCGTATGTTTAATACCCAGAGCATCACGAGCTATAAGGAGGAATAAATATAAAGAAGAAGATGTGAAGTGAAGTGACACAGAAGGAAATTTAGGACTAGTTCTTAGAATGCATTTCAGAGATGTTACTTTTTTTCTTCAAAGCAAGAAATACATATAAGATATACACAATCTGTAAAGAATTAACTTTACATAAACTATGGCTCTATGACCAAATCCAGGCAACCCACCTATTTTTGTCAATAAAATTTTATGAAACAGAGGCAAGCCCATCTGTTTGCATATTGTTTGTTGCTGCTTTTTCTTGCTACAACAGCAGAGTTAAGTAGTGACAAAAACTTTCTGCCTCACAAAGCCTATAATTTAGTTTACTATTATTACTTATTTTATAAAATAAGTTTTTGAGCTCATGATCTAGGTGGTCCAGACATGAACCAGCCTTCCAACATCTCTAACTTCTCTGAATGTTTCTGCATCCAACCTAACATGAACTCCATGACACATGTGCAAAGGTCCAATCACATATCCAAAAAGTAGGTATTAAAGTTTCTCATTGGATAAGTTAAAGGGATACTTCAAATTCATTTGTCTGAGAAAAATAAATAAATACTATAAGATTCAGTGCCACTGTCTTCTTAAATCTCAATCTGTAATCTGTTCATGCACTATGAGCAAGTAACCCTGGAAGGAGTTGACCATCTCTCCAAATACCATTGAATAAGGTGAAAAGAGATAGGGGGAAAACAGGTATGCCTTAAAAATCTTTATCAATTCTGTTATCTATAGGAGCTGGCTGAGTAAAATACCAACTGGTTGGAATAGAGAAATAAAAAAAAGTAGCAGATGAAAATGGACAATAAGAATGGAACACTGACATCAAAAAAACACAAATAACCCAATCAATAAATGGGTCAAGGACCTAACAGACACTTCTCAGATGATAATGTACAATCAAACAATAAACATATGAAAAAATGTTCAATATCTCTAGCAATTAGAGAAATGCAAATCAAAACCACTCTTAAGATTTCATCTCACTCCTGTCAGAATGGCAGCTATTGACAAACAACAATCAGTGTTGGTGAGGATGTGGGGGAAAAGGTACACTCATACACTGTTGGTGGGACTGCAAATTGGTACAGCCAATATGGAAAGCAGTATGGAGATTTCTTGGAAAATTGGGAATGGAACCACCATTTGACCCAGCTATCCCTCTTCTCGGTCTACACCCAAAGGACTTAAAAACAGCATACTACAGAGACACAGCCAAATCAATGTTTATAGCAGCACAATTCACAATAGCTAAACTGTGGAACCAACCTAGATGCCTTCAATAGATGGATTAAAAAAAATGTGGCATATATACATAATGGAATATTACTTAGCAATAAAAGAGAATAAAATCATGGCATTTGCAGGTAAATGGGTGGAGTTAGAGAAGATAATGCTAAGTGAAGTTAGCCAATCCCAAATAACCAAATGCTAATGTATTCTTTGATATAAGGAGGCTGATTCATAGTGGGGTAGCGAGGGAGAATGGGAGGAATAGACAACTCTAGATAGGGCAGAGGGGTGGGAGGGGAAGGGAGGAGGCATGGGGTTAGAAATGATGGTGGAATGTAATGATCATTATTATCCAAAGTACATGTATGAAGACACAAATTGGTGTGAATATATTTTGTATACAACCAGATATATGAAAAATTGTGCTCTATATGTGTAATAAGAATTGTAATGCCATTCTGCTGTCATATATAAAATTTTTAAAAAAGGAACACTGAAATGGACTGGGTATGAATACCTGTAATTGGACTGGAGAATACTCCTAGGGCATGTGTATCATCCACCCATTTAATATCAAATCCTTTCTTTCTGTAACAACAACAAAAAAATTATTTCTTAAAATAAATTTTCCTTTTGTGAAACATCTTTCAAATAGAGTTGTATAAAACATTTCATGAGAAAGAAACACTCAATGAGAACACAGGTGGAATGGAGATAATGACAAAAAATAGTTTGGAGGACAGAAGAAGCCATTGAATTTTAAAAGCAATAATACCATCATAAAGAATTATCTCAGAGTATTTTACATCCCCAGCCATTTTATAGACATCAACTAATTAATCCTCACAAGTCTCTTGGGGAGTTAAAGTATTTAATGCCCTATTTATAGGAGCTGTTCTTATGGGGAAAGAATGAGAAAGGATGTAAAGAACAAGCAGGAAAGGTAGAATAATATAGAGGAGGAAGAAGTAGTCAGAAGGTCACCTAGATTTAATGCAAATATAAACTCTGCCACAAGTGGTAGGCAGAGGAGGGTATTATGCAAGATGTCATTAAAATTCTAAAATAAGGAAGTAATGGGCAAAAAGACAGCTATAATCATGTAGCTTATAAATTCTCTTTTTACTTGTAGAAGGGAGGTAAGAAAGAATATAGGAAAGATGGTGGCAACATCAGAAAAAATGGAGAAAAAAGAAATCATGGTAAGAAATATCAAACCAGGTTACAATCAAAAGAATGAACATTTACATACTAGAAAAGTACTTTTATTTTGGAACAGACCTACATAGTGCACACAAAGAATATAAAAATGATGACATACACTTCATATTTTTTTCATCTAGAAGCTGTTTGTAGAATCAATAAAGGTTCATTGGAAAGAATATGGGTTTTGAGTGTCAAGCATAAATAGATTCAATGTTTCCACCTTGAGACCATGGACCATCTCTCGAGGCTATGTCTGCTCATCTGTAAATGTAAATGCAGTATCTTTGTCACTGAGTTGTGAAAATGGAAATGAGATCATCCCTGACAAAACCAAGAACGTGGCGTTTAGCACTCAGTGGGCATCTTATAAATGAATGATGTACATTATTAATAGCAATGATCATCAGAAAGATTATTAACACTGATGAAGATAGTAATGAAAATATGAAGTTGGCTCTGGTATCTGACTGAGGCATTTGCACCATGACCCCTTTTAAAAAATTTTTATGAAAATATAAAAAAAATTGCTTAAATATTTTCCTTCTTTAATGAGTCAAAAAAAATTCCTTTAAGGGAAAATGAATAAAGAATGCTTTGAAGATTAGTCAGAGAATTTCCTGAATAAAGGTAAGATTAACTATGGCATAAAATGACCACAAGGGTTGAAAATTGAAAAAGTTCAATAGTAAATCTATATTATAAGATAGTTTACAAAACAGATGAATTTTGAAGGGCCTTTCAGACTTTGAGATTTCATAATCCTTAAAATTCTTCTCTTTGGGGGGAATAATTTTGGATTTGACAGAAAAAATGGTTTTATAGGTAAGACTAGGAAGAAACAAAACAAAGGAAAGAATTCAATTCACAAGAATTAATTTTATTTTTGAGGAAATTCTAGACATCAACAAAATGATCCTTGGTTTTACAAACTGTTACTATTAATGACAACCTAAGGTAGTTCTAATTTGGACTTTCATTGACTTCTGATACTGGGTCTTAACATGATTGCAATCAATTAAATTGACTGACCTATACTACCCATTTAGAGTCAGGTTTATGCCAGAGAGTAACTGTCCCGCAGAATCCATTTATCCCTTCTTTCTTTCAGTTACAGAACCAGAGATCGCCCCCAGCCAAGTTTAACTGATTAAACAAGCATGTAGCTGCTTCCTGGTTTTGTGCATTCTATAATTTTATGTAAAAACCAAATGTTTGTTTTTATAAATAAATAAATATAAAGTTTTATTTTATATTTTACAGCTACTTTCACTTGTTTACATATTGTGTATGGCTGCTTGTAAAGAAACAATATAGCATCACCTAAAATATTTACTATCGAGCCCTTTAATAAAGTCTTAGGTACTTTACCCTAATGTATAATCTTATGAATTCTAGATGTAAATAAATTGAATTTTAAATTTATAACATCAGACAACAGTCTTGACACATATGAGTACTGAAATATTAAAGTGTTTACTTCTTGATATTGACTTTTCTCAAGACCCTGACCATCTTTATCACAATAACTTTTTTCCTGGATTACCTCTTTATTCCTACAACATAATTTTTTCTTGTAAGCTAGATGTACAGAGGTATACTTCTGACTCCTTTATCCTCATGTCCCCCCAGCCCCACTTTTATAGTACTAGGGATTGAATCCCAGTCTTTCATGTGGTAGGCAAGCACTCCACCTCTGAGCTACATCCCCAACCCTATTTACTGTATTTTATCTTTTTTGAGACAATCGAAGATGCCCAGGCTAGCCCCAAACTTGCAATTCTCCTGCCTCAGACTCCTGAGTATCGAAGATGCCCAGGCTAACCCCAAACTTGCAATTCTCCTGCCTCAGACTCCTGAGTAGCTGGGATTACAAGTATACATTATCTCTCCCAGCTATCTTCTCCTATAAATATATCAACTATACCCATATCAAGAGTTAGCAAAAATGTTCTCAGCTAGACTTAATATTTTCATCACATAATTTAAATTATAATAAATCTATATAATATGAATGTTAAGAATAGTTATATCTATAAAAACTGCTGAATGCTTTTGAAGACTAAAGAAAGGTAAAGTCACTAAGGGAAAAAAACTATTATCAATTATGTTTGGGTAAAAAGAGTTATAAAAGAAAGTTTAGTCTATAAAGAATACGCACTTAGGTAACTATGAAGATATAAAGTTCTTGCTTCACTTTAAAGAAATCAAATTATAAATTGCAGATGAGGCATTATGAGAGTGACTTAAAGGAAAGAACTCTTTTATCAACACATCAATGACTTAAAAGGCTGGCGGGTGGGGGGTTGGAACCACATCAAAAGACTGGCAAGTGAGTGAATTCCATAAATGAAATTTATGTATTAAATTAAAATAATTGTGACATATAACAATTTTTAAAAAACATTCTCCATTTGACTATTTCTAAGTGGCCAGAAAAACCTCAAATCAATAATTTAATTTAGAGGTCTCCAAGTGTCCTTGGCACTTGGCAGGAAAAAACACATCCTTCTCAGGAGAAATCCTCTTCTTTCATTGTAGGCCTCAATTCCCATAAATAAAATTCTAAGAATTATTAGCATACAGTAAAAAATAACTAAGACACATGTCCCCCCTGCCAAAAAAAAAAAAAAAAAAAGAAAAGAAAATAAAGTCATTGTGAGCAAAGATTTGCAGAAACAAAAGATACTAAAACAGGGGCTGTGGGTATAGTTCAGTGGTAGAGAAAACTTGCCTAGCATAAGCAAGATCCAGGTTCAATCCCCAGTACCACCAAAAGAAAGATAACAAAATTGAACTAAAAGGACTTCAGGTAAAGTAAAACTACATGTCAAACTTCAGGTTAAAAAACACTTCAGAATATTTACGTACTTAATATATTATGTTTAATTTACTTAAAATGAAAAGAAAATTGGAAGAATTTGGAGAAAACAAACTATGAAAAAATGAAGATGCAACCGGGTATGATAATATATGTCTGTAATCCCAGCAACCCAGGATGCTGAAGCAGGAAGAGGCCAGTCTAGGTAAAACTCTGGTCTCAAAACAAAAAATAAAAAGGTCTGGGGATGTAGCTCAGTTTGTGAGGCCCTAGATTCAACCCCCCAGAACTGCAATCAATCAATCAAAAAAGTAAATTTTAAAAATGCCATGTAAATTTTAAAAAATGAAAAATTTTGAGAACTGGAAAAAATAATAAATGAAATTTTAAAACATAATGAATGTACTAAATGGCAATTAAAGCATAACTGAAAAAAAATGAGTGAACTGGAAACTAAAACTAAAGGAATTATTCAGAATGCAACAAAGAGCATATGAAAGAAGTAACATAAGGATTAAATGAGAAGGTCTAATATATATGTAATTGGCAGCATGTTAAAGGAAGTAAAAGAAAGACTGGAGTAAAGGTAATATTTGAAGAGATTTTTTCTACTCCAAAAGTTCTCCAAAATAAATGAAAAACACTAATCCACTGATTAAATAAGTCCAAATAATATAAACTCAGGATAAATAAAAAGAAATCTACATCACAGTGAAGATGAAGAATAACAAAAACAAAGAGAAACTCTTTTTTTGGCAGGGTAGGGGCGGTAGGAACCAGGGATTGAACTTAGGGGCACTCAACCACTGAATCCAGCCCTATTCTGTATTTTTTTTTATCTAGAGACAGGGTCTCACTGAGTTGCTTAGAGCCTCACTTTTAAGAGCATACAAAGGGAAAAGAAAAATTACAAGCAGAAGTGACAGTTGTCAAAATGTCAGCTGACTTATCATTAAGAGGAAGTCAGAAGACAGTAGAACATCTTCAAATTTCTGAGAGAAAAATAAATTGACAATGTAGAATTCTATATCCAGCCAAAATATCTTTCAAGAATGAAGTTAATAATTTCGGATGGAAGATACAAATGATACCGTAAAGAGATAAATCTAAATGCTGATATATAAAATAAAAACAATGTCAAATAGAACTTAGAGAAAAAACAAAAAGGAATTAAACAGTTGTAGTAAGTTGAGGAAGGGAGAAGTGGGAAATCGAATCAAAAGTTCTTATAGTGTTTAGATGGAGGGCAGAAAATTTGCTTTAGCCACAGATAAATTAAACATGTATTTTATAATCTAAAGTAACCAAGAATTGAAACTGATTATCATTAAAAAAGGGGGGTAGGGGGTATAAAAAATACCTACTCAATCCAAAAGAAGGCTAAAAATAAAAAGGATAAGTAAACACATTGAAAAAAATGGTAAGTAAATATAAGATATATATTTGGACATAAATCCAAATATATCAAAATTACAATAAAAATAAATGGGATATATGTACCATGAAGACAGTTTCAGAAGTCAATGATGATGATCTTCTAAAATGATAAAATATAGTTTAGAAAAGCAACCTGGCATTTTTAAAGAACTTAGAAGAGTAGTAGTTGGAAATAAAAGATTTCTAATGGACATGGATAATAAAATAAAAAAATCTGATGCTAAAATAAACAAAAGGGAATATGAAAACAAGATGATTTTTCAGAAGACACATTAAAAAGACTTCATCCCACTTTCCCTAATATCTGTAACCAATAGCAAATACTTACTGGTAACTGCAGAAAACCCGTAGAAGGTCTTCTGTACGAAATTCTTGGGGGAAGTCATAAATTTCAATGACATGTGGAAACTCACATTCACTGAGATCAATATCAGGAACTTCATGGTTGTAATAATCAAATCTAGGTTCCTGGATGCTTTCCCTGTTCTTCATATTCCCTGATAACTAGGAGGAAGAAGCATATAAGTTACTGCTGACATCAAATCAAGGTATTATAAAATATCCTCCTATATATAAACAATCCTGATTCCCTGTCTCCAAGTTTCCATTCTTTAACCTTTCACACTGTCTCTGTATTAATGTTATTCATAATACAATAATGACCACATGTTTACCATCTAGTTTATGTTACAAACATGGGATAGCTGAAAAGGTGTTGAAATTCCAGCAGATGAACAATGCATGGAACTTGTACCTATCAACCAGTATGTAAGCAAACTTATCGAGGGGCTGGGGATGTAGATCAGTGATAGTGTTTATCTAGCATACAAGGCCCTCGGTTTAGTTCCCAGTACCACAAAGAAAGGAATTTGTTAAGACAAATGTAATTAATATAAGTAATTATACTAAAAATTTCTAGCTTAAGAGTTACCTAAGGGATTTCTCACAACAGTGGGCTAGTGAAGGAAGTAATGATAATGTAAAGTATCTAAAATTCTACTATCCTATTAAAACTCTGTCTCTCTCTCTCTCTCTCTCTCTCTCACACACACACACACACACACACACACACACACACCAATCCTGAAGGTTATTAATTATTTCACACTAAAACAGAAGGGGAAGGGAAAAGGAGGAAGTGGCAGTAAGATCATGACAATCACTGCTCACTCACTTGTTATAA
The DNA here is from genome assembly GCF_045843805.1 of Urocitellus parryii. Taxonomy (NCBI): domain Eukaryota; kingdom Metazoa; phylum Chordata; class Mammalia; order Rodentia; family Sciuridae; genus Urocitellus; species Urocitellus parryii. The sequence goes on along the minus strand of NC_135535.1, from coordinate 182,223,754 downwards.
GACCTAGATGCAACTACTTAGGGTATCTGCTCTTTGTTAATCAAAATTCTAACTAGCTCCCTTCAAGTTTTCCCTCTTTTAGGCTGTACCTCTTTTCTAATCAAATAAGGAAAATGAGAACTTACAATGCTAAGGATACATCTTCTCATCTTGGAGAAGTGAAAAATAGATTTATTTTATTAGGGAGGAAGGAAGAAAAATATGAATTAAACAATACCAATAAAAGTATTTATTTCTGTAATTCCAGTTCCTTTTCTCTGCTTAGCCTCAGTTTTACATCTAAAAAATGAGAATAACAATATTATCTACACTTCATAGACAAGTATACGCACTAAATGAGATGATGTAGTAAATACTTACCATACTGCTTAGCATTCAAAAAAATGAATCTATTTTAAACAAGTTTTAAAGTGCCAACTCTACCACATCCTAAGCACCTGATGTTAGTTCCACTCTACTTAAGAGGTAGAAGCAGGAAAAGACAGTTCCTTCCACTGTAATAAGAAAAAAAAGACCAACTGTTCTATAAAATTATTTTTTTTCTTGAGTTCACAAGACAGCTGTTTGCCAGACAACCAAGGGAATGAAACCCATAGAATGACAAGTTCTTCCAAGGAGAAACAGAAAACACAAATAGTTTTCCCTTTGGCAGACCATGGAAAGAAATGACCATCATAAAAGTGGACAAAAAGGTATCAGCTAAACTTTCAACAAATTCTTAAGTCTGGGGCAGCTAGTGTTAACATTTTAGAATTCAGAGTTCCACAGACAAGAGGAGTCTGCAGTCACTCGTCAATTCTTATGCCAGTGCCACCCTATCTTTATTATCATAGCTTTATATCAAATTTTGAAATAAAAAAATTGAAGTATTACAACTTTGTTCCTTTTTAAAACCATGTTGGCTACTTGGGGCCTCTTGTATTTCCATAGGAATTTGAGGATCAGGTTATTAATTTCTGCAAAAATGGGTAGCTAGGACTGCATTGAACATATTATCCAATTGGGGAAGTATATTAACAATAGGAAGAGATGAACATGGATGACTTTCTGTTAATTTAGGCACTCTTAAATTTTTTTCAATAATGTTTTCTAGCTTTCCTAGTATAAGTGTTATACTTCTTTTGTTAAATTTATTTCTAAGTATTTTATTCTTTTTGATTCTACTATAAATGCAACTGTTGTCTTCATTTTATTTTTTTGACTGCTGGCATTGACTTTTTGAGTTATTTTGCAGAAACCAAACCAAAAAAAGCACTGCATATTTGAGCATTTGTAATAGTACAATCTGAAAGGTACAAAGCAGACTATAAAATACTTTGGAAATACAAATCCTAAGAACGGATTACCAAGAGGAAGGAAAACAAAAATCTGGCAAGAAAATCATCATGGTTCCTTACTCTAACTTGGTCAACAATATTAAATTTGTACACCTACATTTCATTTCGGAGGTAAATACTGAGCCCTCTGGATCCAAAGGCTGATTAAAAAGAATATGTTAAAAATAGCAAATACATAATTCTTATTGTACATTTCATGAAACAATGAACAGGAAGCCTAAAAGTTACATACTCTGGCAAGTTTTTCCTATAACACAAACTATTTATCATCAGGGACTCCTAACTTTTCCTAATAGGAGAAAGAACTTTTCATTTCCTCCAAGGTATGAATATTATCAGGAGCAGTTTACATTTCTACTGGTAACGTGTGTGCGCGGGCGCGCGCGGAGGTAGGAGGTCAAACTGTTAAGAGCACTTTTTATCCTAAGGATCTCAGCAAAACATGCAAGGGGATCTGATAGAGAGGAGGAAAGAGGAATATGTGGCATAAAAGGAGGGAAATCTCGGAGGATAAAATGGTGTGAAGATGGAAGTGAGGACCAGAGTGAGACTGTGAAAAGGGATGGGAAGGTTGGACCACTGACATAGAATGCCTAGGTATGGTAGTGTAGAACTTCAAGGAAAGGTTCTGAGATCTGAGGTACTGATTATATAGATATTTTTGTAGTAGGCCTGGACGGTGTAATACAATAGCTGCCTGGCACAAGTGGCCATGCAATCCAAATGGAGATGTGCTTTAAGTAAAAAATATAAATCAGATTTCAAAGATTTAATGCAAAAAATGCAAAATATATCTTATTAATAATTTCTTATGCTGATCACATGTTGAAATGATATTTTGGACATATTAGATTAAAATATATTAATTCCACCTATTTGTTTTTATTTTTTTCTAATATGGCTACTAGAAAATTCAAAATTATACACGTGGTTCACATTTATAGCTTCTACTATTCTACTATAGACAACTAAAACATTGTTACATGAGATAATATTTCATACAATCATACTGTAAGTTACACATACACACACACAAACACTCATATCCATTATTATGGCTAAGGAATGTTTGATAGAGCAACAATAGAGGTGAGAGGTTTAGAATGATTCATTGTGATGTATCTATTACAGACCAAGGAGAAGTTTGCAAATGACTCAGAATAAATCATTTTGAGTCATGAATCACAAACATTTTAGGATTTTTACCAGTGGTCTTTCTATTTATAAAACATCAATGATGGCCAAGTATTACTCATATGTATAACTAACTTACACAAAACCATTCAACTAAATTAACTTTCTCAAAGTAAGGCCTTGAAGACTATAAGTCTTCAATTATGACATGACATAATTGCCCTGATTTCTATTTGCGGGTATGTAGTGGGGGGAAAATAATGGGGGAGAGTACAAAGTCAGTGAGGCATGGATCATTGAACTTTTTAAGTTTTTGTTTAATTCCTTGTTCATTAAGATATAAAAGGAAAACAAAATGTCCTGAATTATTTTCCCCATAGGAAAAAAACACTACATTATTTTGGAATAAGGTTATCTTTATATCTGTCAGATGGGCATGTTGGATTGGCTATTATAATTATCCTGATCTACACAGAGGGAACACTGGATCATAGAGAGATTAAAGGATACCCTTAAAGTTACAAACCAAATTACTAACAATGTTTGAATATCAACTCTAGTCCTCTGTTAATCTAGTACTACTTCAATATCATATCAAAATGTCATTACAGAAGACAATCAAAAGTAGTGACTGTAACAACATTTGTGATAACTAATTCCCTCTGATAAAGACCTATGGATACAAACTGATATGGAAGAGATGAAGGAAAGGAAAGAAAAATATCAGCGGTAAAACTGAAAAGACAACCAATTTTTTTCTAATCTTATATTCTAGACAGCATATTGACCATAGAATAGATTACAGATTAAGCTTCCCCCCAAGTCTTCAATGTTGTACTAAAGCTCCTATAATATGATTCCAACTACTCATGTTAAACAGAACAGCATTCTGACTTCACCAACATTCTGACTCTATAATTCAATCATAAGGGACATATCTCTAGCTCTGTATTTCTCTACCACACACATAATCTTGCACAAACTAAATACTCAATATATATCTATGGAATGAATAAACACATATGACCTAAGTTAACTAATTATCCAAATGCCTACTTAACAAGACTGAATCTATCAAGAGCTCTTTGTCCATAAGGATTTGATTTATACAACACATTTTTAAAATGATTTTTGAATAACACTCTGAAATTTTGGGGAAAATGATACTCTTTTCTTTACCTTTGCCAATAAATTTAATTGCTCTGTTAAATAAATCATGAAGAAAATCCAAATAATAAATAATCTAAACTTCTGATAGTGTCAATGGAGGATCTTTCCAGGAGTATTTTGTGTTTTATAAGTTTTTCTCACAGCCTGGAATGCCTTTTCTCCTCATGATCCTTCCTTTCCCAAGACCCAGCCTTAATTTTTACCTCCTCTTGAGGTTTTCCCTATCAACTCTAACTTAGGGTTTCTTCTTTTTTTTTTTTTAATATTTCTTTTAGTTGTTGATGCACCTTTACTTTATTTATTTATATGCAGTGCCTCACACATGCCAGGGAAGCGCTCTACCACTGAGCTACAATCCCAGTCCCTAGGGTTTCTTCTTTTCCTATTGGATATATATCTTATCAGTTCTAAGATGCACCTTTCTTCACATTTTAACATTCCTGACATTGAAATATATCTTATAATCACACGTATTATTACTGCTTGCCTACACACATGCATTAAGCATCAAAAGCACCTGTACCAAAACCAGCAGACAATGGTCAGCAGTGTGGAAGGATGTAAAAATAGCTGTAAGTGCAAAGGTGATTTATAATCCCAGCAATGATGACCCTCATTCTTTTATGTAGTCTTTTTAAGAAATGATGCGTCAAAGTCCTTGATATCACAGTGAATGATACTGGATGAAAAAAGCGTCAATGACTCAATCAAGAAATTATTATAAAGAGGTAGACAGTGAACAGGAAGTTTTAGCAAAATCTTTTTTTTTTTAATATCACCAACAAATTTAATGATCAAATAGACTAAAGAAAGGCTGATACCTACACCAGGAAAAAGTGCCCATGGAGCGCCAAACGCATGTACCCAGGAGACATTCTCATGTCTAGAGCTCCTCTTTCCCAGCAGGGGTCCCAAGTTCAACCAGCTGGATTATTTTGAGCCTTACTTTTGCATCTCCTCTGGGAGACAGAATTAGTGATACTGACAACAAACATCCTGAACAGGACTGCTGTGCCAACCAGTGACACCAGCACTGACTTAGCAAAATCTTAATCATTTTACTATATTCACCTTTGGATGTATATAAAAGAGATACAGGATAAAAATTTATGTCCAATTAAGTCTAAAATTTTTTTCAGTATATATAAAATCAAAAACTTTGGGGAAAAGTACTATGTCTAAATTTTTTTTCATAATGATACATATAAAATAATGGTGCATTTCACAATCAACAGCATTTTCAATACAATGAAACAGAATACTACTTTATTTTTTTCTAGTCCTTTCTGAGAATGAGTCTCATGAGCTACACAAGACTGTAAGCTCCTTAAACATTGTTTTCTTTTACTTCTAACAACACCAAGATCACAGCCAGGCACGGAATAGATACTTAATATCTGCTGACTGGCTAAGAACCGTCAGGTAGTGGCATAAACTCAAAGACTGGAAAGCTTCCAGGGATAGAAACTAGGAGGCATGGATTCTAGTACCAATTCTGACATCTAACCAACCCTTGGCTGGGTAAGTATAATCTTTCTGAGCCTGAGTTACCTTATCTATAAAATAAGAGGCGGCCAGTTAGATTATAGGCTAGAGTAGACCCCTTAAACAATGGTTAAGAAATTTATAGTCTTAGCTGAGCACAGTAGCACACTCCTATAATCCCAGCAATTTGGGAGGCTGAGGCAGGAGGACTGCAAGTTCAAGGCCAGCCTCAGGAACTCAGCAAGGTCTTAAACAACTTGGTGAGACCCTGTCTCAAAAAAATAAATAAATATGGGCTGGGGATGTGGCTCGAGCAGTAGCGCGCTCGCCTGGCATGCGTGGGGCGCTGGGTTTGATCCTCAGCACTACATAAAAATAAAAAAAAGATGTTGTGTCCACCAAAAACTGAAAAATAAATATTAAAAGAATTCTCTCTCTCTCCTCTAATAAATAAATAAATAAATAAAGAGGCTGGGGATGTGGCTCAGTGGTAAAGCACCCCTGGTTTCAATCCTCAGCAGTTCTCCGACAAAAGGAAATTTATAGTCTTGTGGTACTAATGAGACTTATTCTCAGAAATGGCTTTTGTTTTAAAAATTATTTTAATCGTACCTACTTATGAGATGCAGTGTGATAATTTGACATATGTACGCAATGTTTAATAATAACATATGTATACAATGTTTAATAATAAAATCAAATTAACACTTCCATCATCTTAAAACATTTAAATATATATTTTGATTAACACACAGCAATCGTACATACTTATCAAGTACAGGGTCATCTTTCAATACAGGAATACAATGTGTACTGAACAAATCAGTGTAATTAACATTTCTATCTCCTTATTACTTTGTGTTTGGAGTCTTCAATCTCTAGTTATTCATAAAATATGTAATAGTTTATTATAAATTAGTCACCCACTATGTTGTGGAACACTAAAACTTACTACTTCTATCTGTGTTTTGGGCACCTGTTATTCAACCTCCCTTTATTTCCTCTCCCCTGCTTTCTCAGCCTCTAGTAATCATTGGTCTACATTCAGACCAACTTTATTTCAGCAACCATATTTGAGAAAGAACACACATTGTCTTTCCATGTCTGACTTATGAAAGGATATCATTCTTATGGCTGAATAATATTCCATGGATAGTGTATAATTCCTTTTATTCATTTATCTGTTGATAGACATCTAGGCTGACTCCATATCTTAGTATTGTGAATGGTGCAGCAATTAACATGGATGTGCAGGTATCTCTTCGATATGATGTCATTTCCTTTTGATACATATCCAGAAGTGGGACAGTTGGATCTTACAATTCAGAAATTACTTTTAATACTAACATTCCATTTTTTTAAAGTCTTGTGCAGTTCCATCTCTAATACAATATAAATTTTTGGTTCCTAACCCTCATAGTTTTAAGTGGTATAACATAATGCTGCTGCCTCACATCTTAGAAGGTAGGAATAAGAACACTTTGTGAGTACTTTTAATTAAACTCAGTTTTAAAAAAACTACAGTCATGGCTATACCAATTTAAATATGAGAGGCATCAGGGATAAGGACAGTGAGACTTGATCATAAGTTGGTAGTTATAAAATCAATACAGCTGATTCAAAAGTCATTATTTATATGGAATTAACCCATACAATCAATTATATAGCTTAGCTTATTCCATTCCTCTATTTCTATTTATATCTTCTGTACTTGTGACTACTTTCCTGCCTGTTAATTAACAATTTTCTATTGAAGAAAATTCATTTTAAATTTTATAAATTACTATAAACTTTGATAAAATTTTGGCTAGAGAACACTTAATTATAAACCAAAACATGGAAGCTTCTGGATTATTTGAATTTGAGTCTATCAAATTATTATTCTTATTGAGAATAATAATTAATATTGAGAATAACTACCAAGAATTTCTCATGTTTGTTTATATTAATATTGTGAATAAATTTTACTCATTTAACTTTCTTATCTTTGGCAAACAGGGAAATAACATAACTTATTTCAAAGAAAAAATATTTTAAATCTTTTCAACTTTTTCATGACCTAAATTCAAAAACGTTCCCTAAAAAAGACTGTGATACTATAGTGTATAATGTTTGGCATAAGTTATATATCTAGTCTTATACTGCTATGAAAATAAATCCTTTTCAATAGGGGATAAATTCAGGCATTTCTACTCTAATATTTTATACTTTAAGTGTAAAAGTAGATAAGGTCTCCAATGTTTATCCCTATGTGCAAATAAAATTATCTAATATATCTAGGCTATGTTTCTACCAACCTTATCAAGAAACCAAGGTCAGAAATGCAAACTTCAGCTTCATAAAATTTCTGACCACGTGTCATACCACATGTCACCTAGAGATGTCTCTAGAATAGACATCAACAATATCTCTGATTATCATCAGTAGGTTATTCTCAAGGCTTGGGACAAAGGCATAGGCAAGAAAGGGGAAAGTGAGAGAATCAGAAAAAACAAATAGGAAACAAGAAGAAAAGAGCTACAATACTGACACATGTATACTGACTGTCCCAAATGTTTCAGATAATCATTTACTGATCCTAGTGCCAGAAGTCAAATTTGAGAGATTAGTCCTTTCACATGAATGATAGTATATGGTACATGAATTACAAGAAGAGACCAAGTAAATATACTGAACCAACATGAACTTGGACCTGACTCCTCCTATTCAGACAGGTTAACATGGCAGACCAACCTTGGCATTCTTGGCAAGACGCTATACATATTCACTAACCATGTAAACACTATAGTAGAATAGATTATATTTAAAATTAAGAGAAAGACTGAGAAGTCAGAAAAACATCTGCTTTTTTCCTCCTCTTCCCAAAATACTTGAAAGGACTAGATGAAAATATATTACTGATGAAGAAGAATGGTAAGACTAGAGTAGGCTGGAACAGTAAAATGAAATCAAACACAGGAATGCTAAAAAGTTTGAATCTTACAAACTAGTCCTGCTGGTTTTACTCAAGTAACTGATAGGATATTCAGTGACAAAAGCTGTCTATAAGACATAAGAAAAATTGCAAAGCAGACAAAGATGGAATTTATTGTCATTCTGTTACTTGCTTGATTTCTGTAGGCCCTGATCCACTTTTTCCTTATGCTACCTTGAGCTACCTATAAAGGCCTCATATGCGGGCCTGTTTTCTCTTAACAGATTTATCCTTCTTAATTACTTAAGAAAGTATTAGTCCCTTGCTATCTATCCTTCTCAGCAACAGGTAGTAGATATGTACCTCTGACCTTCAATAGCAGACTCAGACCCACTGGTTTAAGAAGGAAGCCATTCTTGACCCAGGCAAGAAATATAATAGCATGACCCACAATCTGAAGGATCAGAAATTTAGTCTTGCTGTTTTAAGCCTGGTATCCTGTATATCTGGGTATCCTTTGGGTTTTTCTTTAATAATCTCAGCCTCTGGCCAATCTACACTAAATAGTACTTACATTCCCTCTGTACTGATTCTAGGCCTTATTGTAAACTTATATATCTTCCCACACTCCAAACCCAATCATCACAACAAAATTCTAAGAATTCTGAATTTGAGTGTATTTAGACTGTTGGCTATGCATTTTAGCAGTCAGGCCTAAAAACCTGGGTCATCCTTTCCTTTTCAACACTCTTTTTGAAATCCCTGCCAACAGAATAACCAGCATATTAGTATCTTATGATACAAAATGATAAAATTAATTCAAATCAAAGTGTAGATAAGATTTTAAGTCTCCCAAAAATATGTTTTTGCCTTTAACCAAAGTTTTTAACATGAGCAAATCTTTAATTTTTGGTTAGAACTGCTGTTGTCTGTTTTTTCCTGACCAGGGTAGGGCATATATTCTGGTTTTCTATATAGACCCTAGCCTTCTCCCTCCCCACTATTGTCATGAAACAGGTAATAAATTAAATAGAATAAACATTATAAGTTACATCATTTACTATTCCTCTTCCACCTGCCCCAACTATGCCCCACATACCACATCTCATGGAGTTCACTGAAACAAAAGCAATGCTAAAGACAGGACAAAGCACACCAGCAATCTCTGAAGCTTCAGAAAAGGATCCTTAAATAAAAGCCTCCATTGTGTTGACAATATAGGCCCCAAACTGTTGACTTTTCTTTAGTTTTAAAAGGGAACTAGAATTAAAATGCAGACATGTATGCTGACTCAGAAGAAAAAATATTATGAAACAAATCTAATAGTTCAAAAGGTAGATTTTTATTTTTAGCAGTCACTTAGCTTTACAAAACAAAACAAAACAATGGAATCTTCTTAATGTTCTCTTTCTATATGAACCAGAGATCTAGCTATCATTCACTAATGGATTGAACAACAGAATGCAAGAATCAATCAGATTTTTCACTGGATGGCCCAAGTGACTTCATTAAAATACACAGGATCTGGAAGATAAGTCCATAAATCCCCACACTTAGGCAGTCAATTGTATATCAATTCAAAAATTTTTATAAAAATGTGAACTATGGCTAACCGGTCCGGGGCTCCCAGCGCTATAAAAACTTTATAAACCCCCCGGAGCCTGAGCAGTGTGAAGAAGAAGAGGCGAGAACGACCCCCGGACCGACCAAAGCCGCGCGCCGCTGCATCCCCGCGTCCAGCGCCTGCGTCCCGCCGCCATCGCCACCATGCCCAAGAGAAAGGCTGAAGGGGATGCTAAAGGAGATAAAGCCAAGGTGAAAGACGAACCACAGAGAAGATCTGCAAGGTTGTCTGCCAAACCTGCTCCTCCAAAGCCAGAGCCCAAGCCTAAAAAGGCCCCTGCAAAGAAGGGAGAGAAGGTACCCAAAGGGAAAAAAGGAAAAGCTGACACTGGCAAGGATGGGAATAACCCTGCAGAAAATGGAGATGCCAAAACAGACCAGGCACAGAAAGCTGAAGGTGCTGGAGATGCCAAGTGAAGTGTGTGCGTTTTTGATAACTGTGTACTTCTGGTGACTGTACAGTTTGAAATACTATTTTTTATCAAGTTTTATAAAAATGCAGAATTTTGTTTTACTTTTTTTTTTTTTTTTTTAAGCTATGTTGTTAGCACACAGAACACTTCATTGTTGTTTTGGGGGGGAAGGAGCATATGTCACTAGTAGAATGTCTCCAAAGCTGGATTGCTGTGGGGGAAGACACCTTTCCCTTCTAGTTTTGAGAGACTTCCTCTTTGTTCCTAAGAGGAAGGGATTCCCTGATGTTGGCACACATAGCCACCTTGGCACAAATGCCTTGTGGTATGGAAAAACTCAAACTCATCTGTATGTTCTCCTGACCCTCTCTGCCATTGGCATAGACTTAACTCCCCTAAACCTGTTGGCACCTGATTCCCAACAGTTGGTTTTACCAGTGTGTGGGGCAATCTGGACTTTCCAGTGACGTCATTGAGAATAGTGTCCCTCAAAAGAGCAGCAGTTCCTTTTCTAGATTGTGGATCTTCAGATTAATAATTTTTGCCATTTTCCTTTCATTTCCTGAAAGTCAGGGTCGGCTTGTGAAAAGTTGTTAAACAACATGCTAAATGTGAAATGTCAACCCTCACTCTAAACTTTCCCTATTCAGAGCATCAAATGAAGACTTCATTGGGTTTTATAGTGGCTTTCTGATTTTGGTAGTCCATTCAAGAAGGGAGTTTGAAAGTTGTTGTATACTGTTAACGATTGTCTGCCCATGTCCTGCCTGAAATACCATGATTGTTTATGAAAAGTATCTTTAATAAAGCTGGATACAGTTTGGCTTGGGAAAAAAAAAAAAATGTGAACTATGAACCTATTAAAATGAACTGAAACTAAGATACACTGAAACTGCATAGTTTATTCATTTTTCCTGTAAACGAAATTGTGCAAAAATAGTCTATTAATTTAAAAAAATTAGGAACACAAAAAAATACAGAATGAGAATTACAATCATAATCTCTTTTTTCTTAATCCAATTTTTTCCATCATCCTAGATAGGCAACATCTGTAAAAACTTAAACTAAGCAACAAATATACACTTGTGGTAAATTAGAAACAATTATTATGTTCACAGAATTGAAAGCTTGTGACTCAATGGGTTAACTCTATGGTGTCACCAACATGAAACTATGCCAACCAGTTTATTATCCTGGGGGGATTTAATTTCCTTTTGGAGCTGCTATTTATGTCACTCATCAGACAACCAAACAGTTTTAGTACATCCTTTAAAAAAAAATTATTTTATTTTTTTTTTTAGTTTTGGTGAACACAAATCTTTATTTTTAATTTTTATGTGGTGCTGAGGATCAAACCCAGTGTTTCATGCATGCTAGGCAAGCACTCTACCACTGAGCCACAATCCCAGCCCTAGTATATCCTTTATACGATTGTTTTATATTAATTACCATTCAGACTACCATGTGATTATGTAGTCATTTGGTTACATATTGTCTCTTCAAATAATATAAACACCTTTAGAGGAAAGGCTGGCATGTAGCACAATGCCTTTAGTATAGGGTTTTGTTGTTGTTGTTGTTGTTGTTTACAATTTATAGTTCGTCAAACTCTTAAGTGCTCAGTATTTGCTATTCAGCTGAAAAGCAATCAGATGCCAACTACTTATAAGGCCTCCAGGGGAGGGTATACAAAGGGCTTTCCTCCCTTTGTATTTCATATAATTTGCTTTAAGTGATTGGGTTACCAATTTTTCCTATTTGGGGTTTTCCAGTTAAAAATGGACACTTTTGCAGAAGATAGAGAAAGTGGGCATGAGAATGTAAGTACACATAGAAAAGAAAGATGGGTAGGGAATGAGTACTATTACTTTACTTTTCTTCCCCATGGTTACACAATGTTAGTGGTTTTCAGTAACAAAAGGATTTTTCCAAATGGAAGCCTTTAAAGTACAGTAGTACCTCTATCTAAAAACTCAAAATTAATTAATTAACTAAATAATTAATAAGATAAACTCAAATCAAGATGTTTAGCTAATAAGGAGCCAGATGCTAATACTGATCATCAGTTGACAGTGTTACTGGTACCCCCACAAACTCTCCCACCAATATATCTGCTGGTCAATACTGGAAGTGGCAAGGACTATCAAAGTTTTCTCTATGGAACAATAAATTCCTGTGATCCTGTACCAAGTTTTTGGAGGGTTAAAAGAAGTCATGTCAACAACATCTCCTTTATCAATTACCAACTTAACTTTCTAGGCATTCCATATCACGGCTTTAAGAGATATGGGTGATCTCTAGAGACTCTGATCCAGAGTTTTAGTTTAGGGAGTTTAATAATGGCTTAACTAAGCTCTACCCCCCTTTGTCAGTTTTAGAAGTTCAAATATCACAGGAAATTGCTTTACAATAGTTGCCACAACATACTCTACAGTATAACTTCCCACCTATTAGAAGTATTAGATATGACTCCATAGTTTAGCCATTATCAAGAAAAACATAGGCCAGCTGGGAAAATTGCGCAAACTTCTTAAGTTTTGGAAAATTTTAATGTAGGCACTCTAGTTTATATGGAGCAATATAAATAATAAACTAAGAGTAAAACTCACCAAAGGGCTATCAATGTTAATGGATCTGTGACATCTTTTAATAACATTACTATTATTACATTTTCTAAAACTCAAAGCAGAAGAGAACCCACTTTGGAACTGGATGTGCTACCTGCAGTCTACCCAACTCCCTCTTTTCTGCTTTCATCCATCCTCATCCCTCAACAGAAACTTCACTCCATCTCCAAAGACATCCAGGCACTGGCTATCTTCATCTTCAAATGCTACATACTCTGTTTTCATGCCATTACCAGCTTTAAGTCATGACAATGTTCTCTCTAACTATTATTATGCTCCTTAAGTACTGAGTTGTTACCTAAATTATTTTTTTCACTTAGACCTGAAAAACTGAGTTGTACATCTGATCTCTTCCCTCTAGTATACAAGTAATTTCAAGCCCCTGGTAGTCACCCTAAAAAAAAAAAAAAAAAGAGAGCCCAAGTTCTGCCCTATTATCTCCATCTGTTCAATAAATATTTGCTGAATAAAAAATGTGTAAAATGCTCTGCATGCCATGCCTTTCTAATGCAGGAAGGTGTTCCTTCTCTCCTATATATACATGTGCTCTCTACTCAGGAAGCCCTTTTGTCAACACTGCTTCCTTTCTTAACTAAGTCCTCTCCCAATGCTTTGACCTTTAATAACTTCTCTATATTCACCCAACTTCCTCCATTATTGGTATTTTTTTTTTTTTTACCTGATTTGGATCTCAAAAGTCTGCCTAACAGTGATTTTCTAACTCTCACAAGATAACATGGAAGAAAAGTTGTCTTCGGAGAAGAGTCCAAAGAGTTCCCAGAGAGAAGGGGGGAACTCAACTCAGGACTAGCAGAGGTCTTAGCTATGTAGCACCAATCAGAACACACATTTATTTTAAAAAGTAAATACACATTCAAGAGAGAACTTGGACCATCTCAAGAATGAGAGATACATTTTGGGAATCTCCAGCTCTTCTTTTAAAAGAAATTTGCTGAGGGGTAGGTATGAGAAGGATATAGAGTGATCTCAAGATTGTTATGGTGGTCTGGTCATTTTCAGTATCCTTAGGATGACATGGTCTCTATTATCTGACCAATAGGTAACACAGGAAAGTTTCTTAAAATGTCAAAAGAATGAGCTGGGACTGCTTGGTCAGTTCTGTTCAACAAGTTGGCCTCTTTAGTTTCATGTGGCTCTTTCACAGGCAAATGGTAATTTTTCTATACTTACATACTTTTCTAGTTTAATTCTCAGACAAAAGGATCATCACTTAGAATGCAAAAGTCTCTTTGGAATAGTTCAAACAAAACCCTTCAGGTGGAGAAATTATCTGGTAGAAAGAATGTAAATGATGGATTTAAGACAGAACTAGACTGAAATCTTGATTCTGCCTTTCCTAAAGGTATGATCTCTAAGCTTAAATGTTTTCATTGGCGTGTACAACGGCACACACCTGTAATCCCAGCAGCTTGGGAGGCTGAAATAGGAGGACCACGAGTTCAAAGCCAACCTCAGCAATCCAGTGAGGCCCTCAGCAATTCAGTGAGACCTGTCTCTAAATAAAATATGAAATAGGGTTGGGGAAGTAGCTCAGTAGTCAAGTGCTTCTGAGTGCCCCTCTGCAAAATGTCTTCATTTATGTAAGTGGGAATGTTACAGGGAAATCATTTTATCCCCTCCCGGCAAAGGTTATGTGAACCCACAATAAGAAAAAAAAGAAGTGGTTTTACTATTTTTACCCTTCCCTTCTCTACTTCCTTTCCTTCAAAGTGTCTAACAACATTCCAACATCCACTAGAAAGATAAATATGAATAACAGTTGTAATTCTCCTTCCCCCAAATGATTTCATGTAAAATACACACCCCAAATCTCACTGAAAGTTTCCCTCTGTCTTTCCTAAATGCACAGCTTGAATCCATTATTCTGTTTATGCAGTAAGATCTCTTAGAAGTTGGCTATTACAAATACAGCTCAATTCTGTGTGTTAAATTTTAAATATCTATCAAGATACTCTTTTCTCAATATACAATCCTATTAGGTTACTGCAGAAAACATTAAATTGAATATGAATGAATGTGTCAACACACACAAATGTCTTATCAAAATTACCTCCAAAGAAATGTAAATCAAAAACACTCTAAGATTTCATTTTACTCCAGTCAGAATGGCATCTATCAAGAATACAAGCAAGAATAAATGCTAAAAAAAGAGAGAGAGAGAGAGAGAGAGAGAGAGATAATATCCTACACTGTCATCATGAAAAAAAAAAAAAGAATAAATGCTGGTGAGGATGTGGGGGGAAAAGGTATATTCAATACATTGCTAGTGGAACTGCAAATTGGTGCGACCATTACGGAAAGCAGTATGAACATTCCTTACAAAACTTGGAATGGAACCACTATTTGACCCAGCTATCCTACTCCTTGATTTATACCGAAAGGATTTAAAATCAGCATACTTCAGTGATGCAGCCACATCAATGTTTATAACAGCTCAACTCACAACAGCTAAACTATGGAACTAACCTAGGTGCCCTTCAACAGAAGAATGGACAAAGAAAATGAGGTATATGTATATATACAATGGACTATTAGCCAGCATTTAAGAAGAATTAAATTATGTTATTTGCCAGTAAATGGATGAAACTAGAGAATATTGTGCTAAGTGAAATAAGCCAATTCCCCCCCCCAAAAAAAACAAAGGCTGAATGTTTTCTCTGATATGTGGATGCTAATTCATAATTAAGGGGGTAGGGAGGTAGGGAAGAAACAGGTACTTTGGAATAGACAGAGGGGAGTAAGAGAGGGGAGGAAGCATGTGAGCAAGAAGGATAGTAGAATGAACTGGACATTATTACCCAAAGTGCATATATGATTATATGACCCGTGTGATTCTAATTCATGTACAACCAGAAGCATCAGTTATACTCCATTTATGTATAATATGTCAAAATGATTTCTACTGTCATGTATAACTAATTAGAAGCAATTTTTAAAAAATCTCCAAATCTAGGTTTTATCCAATTTATAGTGTCGGAGCATCAAGCAATTTCAATTAAACATACCTCTTGTAGAAGACGTGGATCCACGCAATCACCATCATCGTTAAACATAGATTCCCAGCTCTCTTCAGGAGTAGTATTTCCCTCTATCTGAGAAGTTTCAGTTACGTTAAAATCCATGGATGTTTCCATAGATGATTCTCCACCAGGAACTGATACACCAAAGCCTATATTCTCTGAGTCATCCTGCTCTTTTGTTTTGAACTCTTCAGCAGTTCTTAGTTCATGTAATGCCTCTGTTATATCACCAATACTATCCAGATCATTGCCCAAGGCATTCTCTAAAAGTACTTTTGTCCCATTTGACAAACTGAGTTCAGAGTCCAAAAAAATGTTACAATTACTACCAGTAATCTTCTTTATAGGTAAGGAGGAAGTACAATCTGACAAGCTCTCTATCAACTTTCCTGTTGACTCTGTAAAACTAGATGAAATACTCTCAACATAAATATCAGAGCAAGCAGTCAGGCTGCTGAAATTTTCTGAGTCACTCTCACTTTTAGCATGAAAAGGGGATGCATCTGAACTTATATCTATATATTTTGAGAAACTATTTGTATTGCTACAAGTTTCATCAGCTAGTGTAACTCCAACTACACAAGGGCTGCTTACAGTTATATGATCATGTATGGCACCTGTAGTGTCCATCATACAAGACTTACTGGTAATATCACCTATACTTTTGGATCCATTATCTGTATCTGTTTCATGAGTAAGGACAACTGTATCAGAAGGTTCACACTTTACACATAACTCATCAGCAGTGACATTATTCTTCTCATACTCTCTAATCACTGCTGGATCCATAATGCCATTTGTGCTCTCTGACTTGCTGGCCATAGTCATTTTATGAGAGATGAGACCCACAGTCTCAGGAATGGAATCTATACCTTTCTGACACAAGATGAAATTTGTACCTTTGGCTTTATCTCCTATATTCTCAACTTCAAAGTCTATACAAGTTTGATCAATGACACCATCTGGAGTTCCAGGAACAGTAGGGATGCTTCCATTGCTGAGCTTCAGCATTCCATCTGATGTTTGCAAACCTTCTAGTACAATTTCCGAATCAGAGCTTAGTTTTACTGGTATACTCATATTCTCAGGTTTCAATATAGTAGTAAAAACTCTAGGAAACTGGGATAGTATCTCTACAACTTTGGCATCAGTTTCAATTCCGCTTTCTGAATCTCTGCCTTCAAAAGTTTCCCCACTTGATTCAAGTCTACTCAAGTTACATAAGTCTACATTCTGGAATGGTTGTTTTAGAACCTGAGCCTTGGTGATTTCTGAACAAGACTGTGATAGAAGTATCCCTTCATGTCCTGTCACAACTGTAGTTTGAACCTCCAAACACTCCACGCTCTTTGGTTGTCTTTGTAAAGGGGAAGTGGGTATAATCTCTGTATTTGAAACTCTTTGCTGATGTTCTGGGGATAATACTTCACTGGATTCTGTGGCTCCTCTCTTAGTACAAACCTTATCTTTTTTCCTTTTTTGAAGGTATGTATCTTTTCTTTTTGTTGAAGATTTTCTTCCTTCCCTATAACTATGCTCCTTTCTATCAGGATTAATACTTAATTGTTGAGCTCCAGGTTTGTCTCCAAAGATCTCCTTTTGGGATAGACAAACTTCTCTCTGTTCTTCTTTTATCACAGAATTAGAAGGACCACAGCTTTTTTCCTTATCACATGTATTGAGGAGCACTGTACCCCTTCGAGCTTTAGGTACATAAAGTGCCATGTCAGGCCTTTTGGCTCGAACTCTACATCTCCCTGTTTCTTGCTGCATGGTACCAACTTCAATCTGAAAGAAAAGAGAGAGTGATTTAATTACCAAAAACTAATTACAATGTATTGAACTTAGAGATTCTAAAAGATTAGGTAGAGGACCTAGTAATCCATCCTGTAGAAATCCTCAAGTTTAAAAAAATAAAATAAAACCTGCCATAAAATAATTAATGCTATCAGGTGTACCACTAAGGATATTAAAAAAAAAAAAACTCTCATGAGATCATGAATTCTATACAAATACCCTTTTTTTGTATTCAATCTCTGAACCATTGAGCTCTACCTTCCAAATTCTTCTCTACATTTTTAACAAGTAGTTTTGTCTTAAATGAGAAGATTATAATTCACTCTCATTCCTATAATTTGAAATGCTACGCTAAAGGCAGTATGAAGGCAAAACACAACAGACACAATAATCTGTTTTAGGGTTTAAAAAAAAAAAAAACAACAGCACAGAAGAGTTGACTTTGGTACAATTTACACAAAGAAATACTTAAAGACTTCTATTTTGTCCACAAGACCAAGAAAAACCAAAAATTGCGAAGAGGACATTTAAAAAACCAACATGGTCTTTGATTACAGAGTACAAAAATATGATTAAAAGAACTAAATAAAAAACATTACAGTTAACTTTATACCTGAAGGATTGGTTGCTCTGTGGAAGAGCCAAAATTTCTCTTCTATATATTTCTATACTTGTATAATTCTCCAGAACTCCGTGCCAGAACCCACTGGAATAAATTAAAGGAAAACAAAAGGTTAATTCAATATAAGAAAATACTCTACTTCTAAAGTTCTTCAATGCTATTATCAGATAATGAGTTGTTTTTAGAAGAACTTAAATAAAGCATAAATGAATGATCAAACATAAGACACAGAATTTCTATTTATAATTATAGACAAGTGCTCTAGATAAGCATTCATCAAACCCTAAATTCTTTGATTCTATTTCAAATCTGCAACAGACCTACCAAAGGCTTCAAATTATATATTTTAAAATTATTATTATGTGCTATGACTAATGGCTTTCAAAACTCAAACTTTTTTTCTTAATGCTCATAAAGCTGAACAGCCGTCTAATAAATTCAATATTGTCTATTTTCTACCAAAACACTGAATTCAACTGTGCCAGGACCAGCAGTGTGTTGGTAAATTATCAACCAACTCACCCAGGGTATTTTGGAGTACTGGCTGATATTTTTATCTATGTCAGTTATGTCAACAATGTGACTTCCTTGTTAAGATGCATAATTGTTTCTGAATAATGGAAGAATATATCCTCAGATTTTTGAGCTCTTCACAATATAGTAAAGACATGATACATTTATATTAGTAGCATTTTCTCCATCACTTTAAGTCTAGACAATCAATAAATAATAAATCAAGCCCTGATTTATGGTGTTTGCCATTGTCTGCACTGTAAATATTCTTAATGTGGCTTACTTTCAAGCTACTGATATGACATCATTGAACATGGAGTTGGGAAAAGATGTATAAAATCACATTATTATACAGGATTATCAACCACAGCGATACAAGATACATAATAACTTCAAGAGCACAGATCAAAATAAAATGCAGAAGTAATGAGTTTTAGGTATTTATTCCCTTAAAAATAAAATGTTTAATTGTAAACCTATGTACTTTAATTTTTAATAATGGCTGTGTTTAACAATCTGTGCAAATTTCCTAAATTTTAACTATCAGCTCTCAGGCCAGTAGGAGATAACTCCAATATACCACTAGATGTGACCATTTTTTTCATAACTTACAGACACAAAAAAAGGAGAAGTATCACCATCTTGTGGACTTTCAAGATATTGTCAATTTATTACAGCTTTGTTGAATTTTTATAAATTTCTTTTGCAAGAAATTTTGTTGAAATTTTTATGACGCATTCTCCCTCTTTCCACCAAAGCCATTTTTTTTTCCCTTCTGAACATTCTTAATGGCAAAGTATAGATATCGTGGGCCTTTGCCCTACATACTTCACAGTGTATTTGTTATAAATAGGAATATCCTCTTTTATAACCACGATACAGTTATCAAGGTCAACAAATTTAACATTGAAAGTTCTAATAAAAAACAGATGTAATATATCTTCTATTGCATATTTCCCTCTCCAATACAGAATACAGTTTAAGGTTAGGTGCTACACTAATTTTCAAGCCTCTAGCCTCCTATACTCTGGGAACATTTCCATAGCCTGTTAGGACACTGACATTTTGGAATAATAGCTCCCCTATCCACCCTTTTTGAAAACATTATTCACTTAAGGTTTGTCTTATGTCCCATGATAAACCCGAGATTATATATACTCAACTAGAACACTACAAAGGTGGTGATGGGTACTCAGGGAATCACATCTGGAGACACATGATTTCCATCTGTCCTTCAATGATGCTCTTAACTTTTATCATCCAGTCACAGTGTTGTCCAATTTCTTAAATTACTGTGCATTTTCTCCCTTGTAAGAAAACAAGCAGTCTGTGGGGTGGCACTTCAAAAGCAAGCAAATATCCTGTTTTTTCATCAAAATATCTCCCTACAGTTAGCACTCCATATGCTAAATCTGATGGTTTTTATCTAATCCAATCTTTATTATGATGGTTGCAAAATAATGATTTTTCCAAATCCAGCAGTCCCTCTACATTTACCAGTCAGTCCTAGGCCTTATTCTGGAAACAAAAGTAAACCATAAGGGCTGGAGTTGTAGAATGTTTGCCTAGCACATGTGAGGCAATGGATTCGAACCTCAGCACCACATAAAAATAAACAAACAAACAAAAAAAATAAAGGCATTGTGCCCACCTACAACTAAAATAAATAAAATTTTTTAAAAATTTTACTCATAATGGATGCTAAGATTCATTGTTATAACCTCAGCTCTCCATGGCTGCTTAATACAAGAAATGTCTACCTGGAAAATATTTTCTAACTTTTACAAAATCAAAAGTAAGGCAAATATCATCCAGTGTTCCATTTATAACAAAAAAGAATAAAAGCATGTCTCCCAAAGTTATGCGGTCCCTTGTGTACATCAAGAATGTGTCTCATTCTGCTCTCTTTTCTACAAAAAATAAAAATTTAGTTTGGTGTTCAAAAGTAAAGATTAATCCATTCCAGATATCTGCATATCTGGTAGTATTTACTCCTCTGTCACTTTTTAAAAATTCCTTTGAGGAGGAGTCAAGACACAATTAATTCATACATATTAATAAAACAAAATATAAAGGCAAGGGAAATATTTAGGCAATATATTTACTTCAAATCTATTTTCAGAAGATATCTTTAAGCTTCATCAACTTAAATTTGTTTAAATTATTTTTAAAGGGGCTGGGGATGTGGCTCAAGCAGTAGCACGCTCGCCTGGCTTGCGTTTGGCCGGGGTTCGATCCTCAGCACCACATACAAACAAAGATGTTGTGTCCACCGAAAACTAAAAAATAAATATTAAAATTCTCTCTCTCTTTAAAATAAATAAATAAACAAATAAAACTAGCTTAAAAAAAGTTTAAAAAAATATTTTTATAAATTTTAGGATAAATACCTCAAATGACGTACACATTGAGTTTTATCCATGACATCATCTTTAAAATAGTTTGCAACAAACTATGCAATATAAAGATATTTATATAAAGTATATACTACCAGACCATTACAATTCTCATTATTACAATACCAATCTATCTTGAATGTAAGATTCAACAGAAGAATCTAAGCACAAGCCTCAGAAATGGACAAAAATCTATACGGGAACTCATTTTATAATAAATGTGGCATCTCAAAACAATGGGAAAACATGGAGCATTCAATGCTAGGAAAAATGTCTGGCTGTTTATTTGGCTTGTCAAGACTGAGGATTTTACACTATACTCAAGTCTATGATTGGTCTATGATTTTTTCCTCCTATTGAATATGACATAATTGGGTTATCAAAGTTCCTGCAAGACATAGGAAATTAGTTAAGTATTTATATGTAAAGCAAGGCTCACTGTTCCATGTGAGCAGAACTCACATGCAGCACTGTCGTGGAAACATTTTTGGTGAAGATGTTTAAAAATGACTGATTTTTAATGTCAAAGATAAGTTTTTCTTCTTGACCTAGTTTGGTAAATCTGTTTTTCTAGAAAATTTGCCTTTTGACCTAAGTTTTTACATTAATTGATACAAAAGTTGCTCACAGTCCTTCCTTGCTATATATTGCTTTATCTTTGCTATAGTTGCCATTATGTTCTCTATTTTGGTTCTTAATAGTATTCATTTGTATTTTCATTCTTTTGTATTTGATCAATCCTGCCAGAAATCTCTCCTATAAATTTTTCAAAGGGCCAAATTTGGGTTCTATAGATCATCTCTACTATTTATTTTTCTACTTCATTAATTTCTGTTCTCATACTTATTTTCTTCCTTCAGTTTTCCTTAGGATTATTCTATTTATGTTTTATTACCTTCTTCAGTCAGTGATTTCACTGGCTATAACCCAAAGTTATTTGTAATTGCTACTTTTATTTGTATTACAAAAGATTTTCAAACATAAAATAGAGAAAATATTACAATGAACTGCCAAACACCCATCACCCAGCTTCAAATTACAGTTAATGTTTCTTCATTTTATCTATAAACACTTCTCAACTACTGTATTATTTTAAGTAATTCCCAGATATTATTTCATTTCACCTTTAAATATTTCAGTATATATATTTAATAAAAGTTTTAAAAATACAACCAAATTAGAATACCAAATTTCACTTTTTTAAAAAAGAAAGAATTCTTTCTAGTGTCGTATATCCAGTATTCAAATTCTACCAATTGCCTCTCATTATTTTTTTGAAAGCTCAGTTTTTTAAAATCAGGATCCAAAAGGAACTACAGGTTGCTTTGACCTTTCAATCTACTGATGTCCACCATCTATTGTATTTTCCAGTCCTGACACTTAAGAAAATGTTATTTGTTCTAATGTCTCACATTCTGAATTTTGATGACTGCATGTTCATGGTGTTTTTAAATTAAGTTCTTACAGTTTCTGTACTTCTAGAAAAGTGGTGTTTGATCCTAGAAGCTTAACTGGAGTTGGATTCAATGTTTTTATAGCAAGCATTCTTCATAGCTGGTGCTATAAACTTCCTATTGTATCACATCAGGGAGCACAAAACCTAATTGCTTCCTTTTTGTAATGCTAACATTGATCAGTAGACCCAGGCACTGTTAGCCTGAACTACCATTATAAAACTGCCCACCAACCTTTCACCTAAAAGTTTTAGCAACCTTTGATGAAAAATGCTGATTTTTAAAAAAAAAAAGGAAAGAAAAGAAAAAGAAAAATGCCAAGATAGACTATTTCATCAGGTTTTACAAACTTATGACATTCTGTCATTCTTTCTGGATATGTTAGCTGGGATTTCAGAATGAACTTTTATAAACTATTTTGTGACTCAAAGGTAGATCTTATATAGGTAAGGCAGAATGATTCTTAAGCAGTTTCTGAATGAACTGGTCATTTGGAATCCTCCAAAGATGAAAAATATAATTATTTTGTCTTAACAAAACAAAGCAAATAACAACAACAAAAAATCCCTTATGGATTTTTACATATTTGCTCTGTTTCAATCCATTAACTATCTTTGGCTAATGGCAGCCCCTTCAATTCTGACATAACCCCCAGTGTTTTGTTTTGTTTTTTGATAGTTTCATGCTTTCCAGTATGACATCTTATGTAAGACTTACTAAAAGTTGGAATCAGTCATTTCACAAAGTCCTGTTTCATTTCAGTGAAAAATAGTATTTTAAAATCACAATCTGGGCACTAAGACATTTCACTGTTTCTTGTTAGTTCTGATTCTTTTTTTTTTTTTTTTTGTATATATTAACTTGATTTCCAAGTTGATTACACTGTAGTCTAAATGAGACCAGATCTTTAAAATTTGTTGACTTTTGTTTTCATGGTCTAGTAAATGGTTAATTTTGGTCAATATCTCATCTTTGTCTTAAAAAAAAATCATATAAATGAGCTAAAGTACTGTGTAGGGGTTTAACAGTGTGGCAGAACATTTGCCTAGCTAGCATGCACAAGTCCCTGGGGTTCCATCTTTAGCACCACAAAAAAAAAAAAAGTATTATTCAAATCATATCCTTAATTAACTATCTACTGTTTGTGGATTTGACCTCTCCTCCTAATTTTGCCATACTTTTATGTGATTTCTAAAAGTTATGTTATCAGCTACTTTTACTGAGAATTGACCTAACTTTTTGGTAAACTGCTACATTTATCTAAATTATGTAATGACTCCTTCCATTGTGATTTTTGGGGGACAGGGTCAAAATCTATTTTGTATAAACATTATACACCTTCATAAACTTTCATTTGGTTATGTATCTTTGCTTATCCTTTCATTTTCAAACTCACTGTTTCATGTTTTAGGTGGCTTTCTCACAAACAGCATACTACTGAACTGTGTATTTTTTTTTTACCCAATTTGTCTATCTCTTTGTCTTTTAATTATCAAATTTAGTATCCATTTATAGATATTGTGATTATACAAGCATCAGAAAGTGCTTTTAGCTTTAAATTCTGTGTCTCCTTTCTATTTACCCTGCTTCCTTATAGCATTCTTCTTTTTCTGCTTTCTTAGAGATTGAGCAAGTTTTTATTTTTCCTCAATCCTAGCAAAATTGTATAGTCTGATTTGAGTATTTGAGTTCAGAGACTTTTACTGATTTTATTCAATCAGGGCAATAAATTCAGATCTATCTTCCCTGCCATCAGTCATCTTCTCACATGTGCCTATTCTACATCTTAACTACACAATTAGTTTTTTAAATTTTAATAGCCATAATCTGTGATATTGGGGACCAAACTCAGGGGCACTCTGCCACTGAGCTACACCCTAAGTCCCTTTATTTGAGATAGCATCTTGCTAAGTTGCTGAGGCTGGCCTGGAACTTGTAATACTCCTGTCTCAGCCTTCTGAGTCACTGGGATTACAGATGTGCACCACTGTGCCTGGCTGGCTATGGTTTCTATTACAAAAGTTCTGCCTATCTCACACCATGTCTCTGATCTCCCTGGTCATATTTTTTTTTGAAGTTTTGTTATTGTGGTTGTTATTCTTTTTTAAACAATTTCTTTTTTCATCTATCTTTAATTATTTTTAATAGTTTTACACTATGGTCAAAAATTATAATTGTGGCATTTAATTTTAATTTATAAATTGCACTAAATTTTTATTATAATTTAACACGTATTTTTTGAAATTTTTGAGGATTTAATTCTGTTTACTCTGTTTTGCCTAATGCACTGTCTTTTTGCTTTTTGTAATTTGGGGTAGTGAGCTGAACTTTAGTGGGACTTTACAGAATTCCATTCAGCCAGACTATTTATGTCCTTCTAGAATGGTTCTGCAATAATGTTAAATTTTCAGTTTGGAAAGTTCTGGACCATACATGTAAAAAAATAAACCCACATGGAGGTAAAGCAGTAGTTATAAATTCCCAGAGAAAACTTTTCCCCTTCACTCAGAGCTCAGATTAAAAACTTATTTATTTTCTTTCTGTGACACTGAAAAAAATAATTTTTTTTTCCTAGCCTACTCTTTGAGTAAGCTGAGAGTTAAGGCTTTAGGGGCTTTTCTCAGTAACTTAACTCCTCATCTCTTCTAGGCCCAAGGCCTTTACTCCTATTTACTAGGAGTAAAATTCAAGCTTGTTCATTACTAAAAACAGCAACCATTAGCCATTAGTAAAAGTAAAATATAATCCCAAATCATAAACAATCTAAATAGGAATGTTTTTATGATGACACACCCACACAATGAATGGATAGCCAACACAAGTGAAAAAAAGAAATTACAATTCCAATCCATTTTTTCTTACACTGAAGTACCTGCATGTGGGGTGTGGCTCAGTGATAGGTGCCTGGCATGAGCAAGACCCTAGGTCTGATGGACAGCACTGCTAATATATAAATAAATAAATTCATGATCCACAAATGACTAATCTTTACCTTGGTCAAAATAGTTATATGTGTGGCACAATGGACTTTTACTCAGTCATAAAAAAAATGAAATTATGTCATTTGCAGGAAAATGGATGGAACTTGAGACCATTATGTTAAGTGAAAAAGCCAAATTCAGAAGGTCAATGATCATATGTTTTATCTCTATGTGGAAGCTAGAGAGGAAAAAGGAAAAGAAAGGTAAAGTGGAGATCTCATAAAAAGCAAAGGGAGATCTGTGAGGCTGGGGCAAAAGGACAGTCAGTGTAGGTAATGAATGATTGGGTCAGGAAGATGAGTGCTGATCCAAGAGGAAATAAAGTACTAATACCTTCAGAACTCTTCCCCTCCTCCAATCCACTGCCAAGGTTACATGTCTCCAGAGAACAGTTTCTCCCTGCAAGGGGTTGTTAACGAGTAGCCTCTGGTTGGCTCCCTTCCTGCCTGTACCTGTGGGTGGCTTCATTCCTGCTCTTAGGTCACTCTTATCTTTTGGGTCAAATAGGCAGGATGGGTGGAGAGAGAACAAAGGAAATCAAAAATATATAAAAGGGGCAGGACATCTCCACTCTCTCAGGCAACACCTAGGGTCCCCTCTTCTGCAGGAGTCTCTCTCTGTGTGTTCTATCCTTTAAATAAAACTTTTGCTCTTGCCTCATCGTTTCTTGGGTGTTCAATCTTGAAATGGGATTCCAACCTGACTCAACACCAGTATCATCAGTAGAACAGAGGAAAGGGGCTGGGGCTAAGAAGTGCTGTGGAGTAATACTGGCCAAACTGTATTGTTATATTGTATGCACATACTAATACATAAAAACAAATCCTACCATTACGCACAACTATAATGCTCCAATTTAAGAAAGAAAAGTAATCAGGTGGGGTGTAAGTTACTAAGCCTCAAGTTTACTCAAAACATAAAATGAGAATAAAAAAACGTATTTCAAGCAGATTAAATAAGATTGTACATGTATAAAAATTTGTCAGGCATGGTAAAGTCTCTATAGAAGTTAGCTATTCAGTAGGCAACTGAATTCCATAAGTTTTAAGTTTCCAAGGAAGTCAAAAGTCCTTAAAATATTACAACGTGTACTGGCTGCTTGTAAAATCCATTACTGGACACTAACATCTACTTGCTTATATATCCTAGCTTTATCCATCCTTCTTCCAATAATAGCTCAATGTTGTAAACATGTAATAATACAAAGTAAATTCAATGCAACCAATTGTAACATGAAAATTCAATCCTGAAAAGAATGTGAAATTTCATGAAGACTATGAAAATACTGAAAAAGATACTCATCTCACAGCTAAAAGGGGAAATTCAACAAGAATAAGCTACAACAGGAATCAAGAAAAAAAGGAAATAATAAGGGATTAAGAAAATCTCTTGAGAAACTGGTAAATCCTTTAACACTTTTGAAAAAACTGATGCACTAGCTTGGTCCATATGATAAATGCTAGGAAAACTGAAGACAAAATAAAGTATGCTATCAGACTATCACCAATTTTATTGGAAAAATATGCCCAGAAAATATCATATCATTCTTTTATTCACCCAGGGGATTAAATCCAGAGCTTCACAAATGCTAAGCACACACTGTACCCACTGAGCCACAACCCCCAGGCCCCATTCTTTATTAATTCTGAGAATCAGCACAGCTACAACTACAACCTACATTTTGTGAACTATATGGTAAAATAAATGTTTCCATTTCTGAAGGTCATCTCTAATAAATTTTTTTTCTAAAGCTAATGATCAAAAAACATTAGTCTCCACTTTTAAATAGGCCAGTTTTTAAGAAATGTTTTCCAAGTACCAATTTTCTCAGCTGGCAAGAGTCTCTCATAAATGTACATTCCTAAGGAGAAAAAGATTATTTCAACTGCTAACAGAGGTTATAACTTGGAGAGCAATAAATGAATGAGGAAAAAATAATTTTAAAGAGTTACTATTTTTAAAAAATTTTTTGTAGTTGTAAATGGACAGCATGCCTTTATTTGTTTATTTTTATGCTAAGGATCAAACCAAGTGCCTCACATGCTAGGCAAGTGCTCTGCCACTGAGATATAGCGCCAGCCCAAGGATTACTATTTTTTTATACTACCTTTATCACAGTATTGTTTAATTTTTTTTACAACTAACATGGACTAATTTTGCAATTAAAAACAAAAATCACTAAAATTTATAGACAATTTATTTTGGTAAACTAGGACATTACAGTAAACTGATACAAGAGAAAGCAAAAGCAATGAACACTGATAAACAGATCTTTATTGGGTAAAATTACTGTTAAGTAGAGAAATGATGAGTGGAGAAAGGAGGGAAACTTTTTAATGTACCTGACAGCATAATAAAACCAGCAGCACACAATACCTGATGATGGAAATTACCCTAAAATATTTCAGAATGCTGAGCAATCTCGACTTCTCGGTCTAAGAATGATCTAGGACTACACTGTTGAATATACTATCCACAAGCAGCTACTGAGCACTGGAAATGTAGATGGCCTGAACTGAGATGTGCTGTGCACATGAAGCATACCTGGATTTTAAAGACTTGGTACAAAAAAAAAAAAAAAAAAAAAAAACGGGGGGGGGGGGATTTAAAAATCTCATTTTTATATATTGAAATGATACAATTCTGGATATACTAGGTCAAATAAAACATTAAAATTTTAACTTCATCTGTTTACTTATGTACTTTTAAAAATGGTTTCTAGAAAATTTAAAATTACATATGTGGTTCACATTTGTGGCCCACGTTACATTTCTAATATTATAACACTAAGATCTTGCTGTATCCCTGATGCCACAGGAACAAACACAATCTGCTTTTCCTCTTCTTGTCGGCCTCAACAACATGGGAATATACCAAATCAGAAAATCAACCAAAGCATGAGCATACATATAGATAGACAAGCTTATCTCTAAACACTTTAATGTTCCCTAAATTCATAATGATTTTTAAAAGGTCTCAAAAAAGTCTTTAATGCTTCATAAATCCAAAAGACCAATTCGACAACACTCCCATGAGATAAAAGTTGTCCTCAACAAATTTAGGAGCATTTTTTTCCAATGTAACTTTTTCTCCCCCTGAAAGTGAGGGTTTTGAGCTTATTATCTGAAATAGTGGAGTGCCTTAGATTTAGTAAAAGAAAGCAACTTCCATGCTAGGCACACCCTTGTAATCCCAGCAACTTTTCAAACTCAAGGCCAGCCTCATCAATTTAGTGAGGCCCTAACTTAATGAGACCTTGTCTCAAAATTAAAAAAAAAAAAAGGGCTGGGGATGTAGCTCAGTGTCAAGTTTCCCTTGGTTCAAGTCCCAGTACCAAAAACAACAGATAAATAAATAAATAGGTTTTGTTTTTGTTTTACTATACTATCAAGAACATTCTTTTTAAAAAAATATTTATTTTTTAGTTGTAGTTAGACACAATACCTTTATTTTATTTATTTTTATGTGGTGCTGAGGATCAAACCCAGGACCTTGGACATGGTAGGCAAACACTCTACCCCTGAGCCACAACCCCAGGCCTCAAGAGCATTCTTTATCCTCATTGGTCTAATTACAAACCAGCAAAATTAAGAGATGCCTGGGTCATCAGTATAAATGCCCACTTGTAAGGAAATTAAAGTGTCTTAAAGGAAATTCAATATATTTACAATTAAATGTAAAACATATTGTATAACAAAAGCAAACCAAAAGACTTCTGCATTCTACACTAAGATAATTAAATGCTTTTAAATTATAGCCATATCCTAAAAAAAAAAAAAAAAATTCCACTGTTCTTCCCTCCCTGCACCTCAGATAGAAAGTCATCTCCAGGATATATAAAGAACTCAAAACCTTGACATCAAAAAAACAAATAACCCAATCAATAAATGGGCAAAGGAACTGAACAGACACTTTACCGAAGAAATACAAATAGTTAACAAATATATGAAAAAATGTTCAACATCTCTAACAATTAGAGAAATGGAAATTAAAACTACAGTGAGATTTCATCTCACTCCACTGAGAATGGCAATTATCAAGAATACAAATAAATGTTGGTGAGGGTGCGGGGAGAAAGGTACACTCATAAATTGCTGATGGGACTGCAAATTGATACAATCGCTCTGGAAAGAAGTACAAACATTCCTAAACTTGGAAAGGAACCACCATTTGACCCAGTTATGCCACTCCTTGGTATATACCCAAAGGACTTAAAATCAGCATACTACAGTGATGCGGCCACATCAATGTTTATAGCACCTCAACTCTAATAGCTAAACTATGGAACCAACCTAGGTGTCCCTCAACACATAAATAAAGAAAATGTGGTATATATACAAAATGGAATATCACTCAGCCATAAAGAACGAAATTATGGCATTTGTCAGTAAATGGACGGAACTGGAGGCTATCATGCTAAATGAAATAAGCCAATCCCAAAAAAACAAAGGCAGAATATTCTCTCTGATATGCAGTACACAATATGCTAATACACAATAAAGGGGTGGGGAACAGAAGTATAGAAGTTCATTGCATTAGACAAAGAGGAATGAAGGGAAAGGAGAGGGGATGAGAATAAGAAAGACAGTAGAATGAATGGGACATAACTTTCTTGTGTTCATATATGAATACATGACTGGTAAAAAATCACATTGTATACAACCACAATAGGATCCTAGTTAGAGTAAGTTTTACTCCATGTATGTATAATATGTCAAAATACTTGCAATGTCATATATACTTAAGAAGAAGAAATTTTTTTAAAAAGTAGGATTTTGTAGGCAAGAGCCTTGGATTTTATTATCAATGTGTTGGGAAATTACTCAAAGGTTTCAGCAAGAGAACTGACATGATCTAACTGAAGATCATTCTAATAACAAGTAAGTTACAGGGGGATAAGGGAAATGTTAAGAAGTTATTGTACCATATTTAGGATAGACACATAGGAAGTTATAAGTAGTAGTCAAATTAATGAAGATTCTAAAACCAAAACAAATAAAACTTGGTGAATTCACTGTGGGTATGAAGAGAAGAAACGAATCACTCTGAGATTTTTGGTATGATTAATTTGGGTGATAATATTTATTATATTTTATTATAATATTTATTAAATTTTATTAAAATGGGGGAAGACTGAACAAGGAAAGAAAAAAAGAGGAACCAAGGGTTTTGATTTGGACATGTTAAATTTGCCTACTGGACATTCTGGTACAGTTGTTAAGGAAGCAATTAGCATATAATTCTGAAGAGCTGATGGGAGGTGTAAGCATTGGAGACAAAAAGAGCCACTGGTGCTTAGGGTTGAGAGGGACTCCAACACCTAGAAGTGAAGAGGAAGAGGAGGTACTACCATCAAAGAAGACTGAATAAACACACACAGAGAAAGTAAACAGAAGCATGTAAGATCCCAAAAAATACTTTTTAAAAGGCAACAGTAACAACTACTTTAAAGGTTGGTAAAAGGTCAAGTAGGAAGAACAGAAAAATCTCTATTGGATTTGGCAGGATAGAAGTTGTTAGTAACATTGGAATAGCTTCAGTGGAGTTAGGGAGATAAACATCTCACTGGAAAGGGCTAGGAAACAAGTATGAGGTAAGGAAAAATGATCCAATGGGGAGGAAGAAACTGGTGATGCAAATGGGGGATGGGAGGTTAATTATAAGAAAGGCATAAACAGGTTTTTAATCCTAGAACATAAAGTTACCAACTATGAGATTAGAAATTCTAACAATATCTGCTTCATCATTTTTTAGAAACATGAGGGGCATATTACATAAATATGATATTCTGTACCATTCAATTACTCCCCAGAGGGCCATTAAAAGCACTTTTAGCTTCATTATTTGTACATCGATAAAGCCCACATATTCAAAATCCATTTAAAATTTATTTTTGATTTAGAAAAGTTCAGGATTAAAGCCTCTGCAAAATAGTTCTTTAGTCATCTGAATTTAATCAGTAAGGCACATATACTTCTTTAGTAGCAATATATGCCTTCGGAGTACTAGGCACCCTTGCGAATGTAGCAGTTAATGTTGGTAAACATTTATACAGTGCTTAGTGTTCTGCTAACTGAACTACATTACCAAGTTTTTTAAAATATATTTTTAGATGTTGATAGACTTTTATTTACATGCGATGCTGAGAATCAAACCCAGTGCCTCCCGCCAGGCAAGAGCACTACTGCTGAGCCCCAGCCCCAACCCACCAAGTTCTTTTTCTTCATCACTATGGGCTATTTATTACTTAAGAAATAAGATCCCCTAATAGAAAAAATAGGGTTTCTCTATACAAAACCCATATCAAAGGTCTACAAAAAGAGGAAATTTTTAAGAAAAAAAAATTAAAGCAGTATAAAGCTAATAAAAAGTAAGGATGTTTTTGTATTTTTTTTCAGTATAAAAGGTTTACACAATAAATCTAAAAATTTTTTAAATGTGTGATCTCACCTTTCAGAGATAAGAACAATGATAACATTTTGTCATATACACTTCTAATTATTTTTATATTTTCAAAACCATGGTTAAAAATACATAATAAAATTTCTCTTGATTTTTTAACCATATAGTACAGTACTTTTAACTATGTGCACTCTGTTGTACAATGTATCTCTAGAACTTTTTCTTTTTTATTTTTGGTACTGGGGATTGAACCCAGGGTCACTTAACCAATGAGCCACATCCCCTTTTTTACTTTTTAATTTTGAGACAGGGCTTCACTAAGTTGCTGAGTCTGTCTTTGAACTTGCAATCCTCCTGCCTCGGCCTCTGTAGGCTCTGGGATTACAGGCATGCACCAACACACCCAGCCTAGAACTTTTTCATCTTGCAACTCTATACTCACTGACCAGCCACCCCTTGCTTCTACCTTCCTGTAGGCCTTAGCAACCACCACTCTGCTTTGTTTTATAAGTTTGACTTCTTTAGCTATGTCATATCAGTAGAATCAGGTAGCATTTCTTTTTTTTGTGATTGTCTTACTTCACTTAACATATTAATGTCCTCAAGGTTCAACCATGATGTAGCCTAATAGTAATTCCTTCTTTTTTAAAGCTGAATAATATTCCACTATGCATTCTTTATTTTATCCATTCTTAGGTGATGGACATTTAGGTTCCTTCCAAATTTTGGTTACTGTGACTAATGCTTCAATGAATATGGGGCTGCAGACATCTCTTCCAGATGCTGTTTTCAATCCTTTTGTGAAACTTACTCAAAAGTGGGATCACTGAATCATATACTACTGTTTTTAATATTTTGAATGATTTCTACACTGTTCATAATAGCTGCACCATTTTACAATCCCACCAACAATGCAAGGGTTCCAGTTTTCCACATCTTTCCTAACTTTTCTTATTTTCTGGGTTTTTTGTTTGTTTAATAGTGGTTATCCTAACAGGTGTAAAATGATATCTCACTGGGGTTTTGATCTACATTTCCTTGAATGATTAGTGATGCTGAGCATCTTTTCATGTAATTGTTGGTCATCTGAGTATTTTCTGTGGAGAAATGTTTATTCAAATCCATTGCCCATATTTTAATTGAGCTGTTTGTCATTATTAAGTTGTAGGAGTTCCTACATATTCAGGATATTAACCCCTTATCTGATAAATGGTTTACAAATATATTCTCCCATTCTGCAGGTTGTGTTTTCACTCTGATAACTGTTTCCTCTGCTGAGCAAAAGGTTTTCAGTTTGATGTGGTCCATGAAATAAATACTTACCCTCAATATATGCATTACTCTTTATTTCTTATTTACTTTATTTCATTTTTTAAATTTAAAATTCTTAAAATTTAAAATCAATTCATTAAAATGATTTCACTTACAGAGTTTAAAAAATACTACCAATAGCATCTTCAAGTGAAAAACTTATACAATAGACACAGAAGTTATTCTCTATTTCAAATGATATGGAATTCTAGTTGTAAATACAAGGGAAAGTTACACATGAGTAAAAAAATCAGATTTTATCAACTGATCAGAATTATTCTTTAGCACAATAATAAAATTAGGTATACATTCAGTGCTTCTACACTCTCAAGGTATTCCACTCCCAGTTACATAGTATTTGCAAGTAATCTCCTTCCAAGCTGATTGTAGTAGCACATGCCTGTAATCCCAGCTACTTGGGAAATTAAGGGAGGAAGACAGCAAATGTGAGGCCAGATATGGATACTAAGTATGATATGTCAAAATACACTCTACTGTCATGTATATCTAACAACAACAACAAAAAAAAAGAGGCTAGGAATAGCTCAGTGGCAGTGTACCCAAGGATTCTATTCCCAGTACTGGAGGTGGGGGGGGGCACACAACCAAAACATAACAAAGAAACACTTGTGTGTTATATATATAAATATAAAAAATTATTGTTGGACAACAGAGAAATGCCTTCGTATTTTAAAATCTATAAAATCTGCTAATGAACCATAACCGACTATGCTGTAGTTTTCTTAATGCATTCTTTCATAAATGTACTTACACTTTCACACTTGAAGACACAAAATAATTCTTACTTCTCTTCAAACCAGATTATACAAAACATGTACTACAATTTAAATTAACAGAATAAGACAATAATCTGTAATGTTAAGTCTGTAGTAGAAGAAATTACTCTAGGCCTTCTCTTTAACATACCTGGACTGAGGAGAAATAAGTGAGATAGATACTCTTAAAATCCTTTCACAGACTTTTCTCAAAGGCATGCAAGAAGTAGATTAATAAATAGAAAGCAAAACGAAAAGTCAACAGCTCTATGCAAACTGCCAAACCCGTCCACTTATAAAGTAACGCTCCAGGCATTATTCGCTGCAAAAAGCTGCCCTTACCCCTTATACTAGATACCATTATGGATTTTGTATTTTTCCTTTTTTCACTTTTTGAGATTGGGCAGGGGGCTGTCTTACTGTTACCCAAACTGCCCTCAAACTCAGGATCCTTCTGCCCCAGCCTCCCAAATAGCTAGGATTATAGGTGTGCTCCACCTTGACCAGTAAAAATAGTAAAAATATTAGTAAAATATTAGTAAAAAATAGTAAAAATATTACTATTTTTTAGAATAATACCTAATTTTTATCATTTTTTCTCTTTACCACCTGTGATTTCTTGTTACTCTAAGCATTTCTATTTTTTCTCAATCTATATTTTATCTTAACCAAAAGGCCAAGTAGCAATCTACTTTTCTCAATCTAATGGGCAATGCAAATTCCAGTATGTTCAAATTATACAAAATAAAAGGCTTCTATGTGAGAATCTGAGGATTTCTTATTTCAGCAAATTATGTGAACTTTAACATATTAACTTTATGATACCTATTTTTGCCACTTAACCAGATTTTATTTGCTCACTTGATGATCTTGGTTGCATTCAAAACAGTATCATTTTATCCTCCCCAAAACTCTATGAAGTGGTATTATTACTATTCTAATTCTACAATTGAGGAAACAGAGTTACCAGAGGATATTAAACAACATGTCCAGAGCTTAAGTGTGGCAGAGGATTATCTCGATTCTAATACTGACAATTTGATGCCCATGTTTGTGTTCATAAATGCATTATGACAATGTGTAAATAACAGTTTGTTGAGTACCCTTTACTTTAATACCTTTGGCAATTCTCTGGAAAAACAAGAATGAGGAGTAACTACATCAACTAGTTGATACCTAGTGTTACGGTGTGTAAACAAGTCAAGATGGCGCCTGGCATTTTGCAAGAGGGAGTGGTTTGTGAAGTAACGCCAGCGAGCCATTAAGTGTGGAGATTCCCTGTTGGTTGACTGCTGTATCTAGTTTATGTTAATTAAGATAAGCTGTGTGTAATGTATATATACACCCCCTGTCCTACAATAAATGGCTCCCACTCCTGCTGTATCAATGTACACAAGTTGTTCATCCCCCCCCCCCAAGTTATTTTGCTGCAGCCGGACTTCAGCAACCTAGGTGATCAGAAGTCCTAATTTCTCCCCTTTCACGTCTTTAAAAGCTGTTCTAAGAGACATGACTGAGCCACGAGTGGAAAGCCAGAGAAACACCACTGAGTAAACAAATGCTGATCAGAAGTTTTCAGGGGTTTAGCCCTTTGGGGCAGGGGGTACTGGAGGTTGAATTCAGGGGTGCCTTACGACTGAACAATATCCCCAGCCCTTTCTTACTTTGAGACAGAGGAAACTGCTGACCTGCGACCTTCCTACCTCAGCCTGTCCAGTGGTACATGCCTGGAAATACAGGCATGTGCCACTGTGCCAAGATTCAGAGGTCCAGTCTTAGGTAAACCTGATTATAGCATGCCTATCCTATTCTGAATCAAAACCCTAGACTTTCCATTGCCATTTGAAGACTATTTACCGAAGATATTTAAGACTGTTCCTTCTGAGATGAAGTCCCAAACAATCTTTGACTACTTATAGAATACTTGGGTATAGTGGTTTTCAACAAATATTCCTTGAGTATATGTAGGTTAGGTCTTCTCTGTTCCCTGCTGACATAACAAAATATTGGCCTGACTCCCAATTATCCCTTGAGTTCCTTGAAAGCAAATAAAATATCTTCTGATTTTTACATTCTCAATAGTTGGCCCCTTCCTGACACATGAATGGCTGTAACCATACATTCAGTAAACAAATGAGTACGAAGCAATGTGTTTAACAAAAGCAGTATCAATTAAATTTTTGCTCCTTTTTAGACTGTGTGTACATTTTTTAAAGGTCTGATATTCTTTAATAAATTTTAAAATTCTATTGTGTTATTTCTTTGACTCAACTCATTAACTATTTTCCTACTAAAGCAGATATGACAGGTGTTTAAAAAAAAATTACAGAAAGAGACCTTAGGTGCACACTAATGATAATAATAAAACTAAACCAGATCCAGATTTAAAGGATTTCCCTAATCAATGCCTGATTCACTCTTGAAAATCACAATTTTATGCCACCAAAGAAATAATACTCTGTATTTTTAAAACACCACATGTTTTTATAGATGGGTAATATATAGACATATTCTAGTTATGAGAAATGCTGAAAAGCACTAAGACTTCGACTGTTTCTGAGCGTATAAAGATCTTGTGGATTCAGAAAACATGGCAATATCATTTAAATTTGTGTTGC
This sequence comes from Urocitellus parryii, assembly GCF_045843805.1. Lineage (NCBI taxonomy): Eukaryota > Metazoa > Chordata > Mammalia > Rodentia > Sciuridae > Urocitellus > Urocitellus parryii. The sequence continues at coordinate 182,187,140 of NC_135535.1, read as the reverse complement.
ACCAAAGAATTCAGTGAATGAAGCACTAGGGTAAGTGCTCATGAACATCATCTCATTTAACCATCAAAATTACTCCTTCAGGAACATTATTACTGCCACCATTTTACAGATGAGGAGGACACACATATAGTTAATAAGTACAAAAATCACAACTGATACCCATACAGTTCTAATATAACATCCATGCTAGTAACTACTCACAATTCTATCTTATAGTACACCCTCAGCAAAGCAACTCTTAAATTTTCTCACTCATAACCACCTAACTAATATTGAAACAAAATACCATATTTGTTTCTAACTCTATCATTGAGAAAATCGTTCATCTTCTTAAGTTCCAAACATTTCCCCATCTTGACCACTGAGGGCTGTTTATAACTGACATTTCGTTTTCTGAAAATTGTATTTTGCCCCCCCCCACCATAAAAATACTGCTGGCATCCACAGCTGTGTTCTGTATAAAACTTGTCACAGCTGTCAGTGGCAGTGGTCATGATCTTAGGTGACTGGAGTTTTGGAAGACTAGAACTCTCAAACACAGGTTGTAAACATTTATGTAATATTCACCACACCAAATGCTGAATAAAACCATCCAGGAAAAACAAGGAAGTTATGTGATTAAATGTGTTAAGTATCTATCTAAATGGAATAGCTATTTGAAAAGATCAATTTTATGCTATTTTTGTTCAAAAAGGGTAAGGAAGCCATTTTCCAGATTTTATTTGTTTACAAGCCAAGTGGCTAAACATCAAAACTGAAAGAACCAAACTGTCTTCTGTTTTTCTCAACACTGAAAGATAATCAGGCAAAAGACCTGTATTCAAATGACTTTACAAATTATTTAAATGTTTTTTTTTTTTCCTTTTCTGACTTACTTCCACCCAAAACCTCAATAAATTTTGAACCATGGGTCATGAATGGTGAAGTCAACCAAGGACATGTTTATTCTAGTCTCTCTCTCTCAAGGAAGAAAGGAAAACTGAAGCAACATACCAAGACTTTTACTGAATACACTGCAAGTCTTCCTTCTCCCTTGACCTCCATATTCAATCAATGGACAAGTTCTACTGACCGTCATACCTAAATATCTCTTTAACCTGGGTTAATTCTCCCTATCCCTAATGTCACTGCTCCAGGTAAACCAACACATACAAACCCCTATATTGTGGTAATAGGCCATCTCTCTGTCTTGGCTTCCTTTCCATCACTCCTCACCTTGCATCCAGAATGACCATTTAAAAATAATTCCCTGCTTAGCTATCCCCCTCCCTAAAAACCATTCAACGACTCCCCAATATTTTTATAACAATCAACCTCTTAACATGGTTTACAAGACTTGTTTTACCCTGGCTCTGGTCAATTTTCTCCACTCTTACCTTCTGTCACTTCTGTCCTTGTATACCATTTAGCCATAGTGGGCATCTTTCAGCTTCTCAAACTCTCCATGTCTGTTTTGCAGGGTTTTTGTTTGTTTGTTTTACATATTAGCCACCACATGGTCTCTTCCTTCTACCTATTTTACTTTCCTACAACTTCCCATCTTTACTAATCTCTAGTCTCTCTCTCACAAATTTCCTGAGAAAATCAACTTAGGAAAGATTTTATTTTTGGCTGGTGATTTCACACCATGATTACTTGGTCCTGTCACTTTGGGCCTTTGGTGAGGTATAACATTACCCAGTGAAGAATGCAAGGTGGAGCAGGTGCTGCTTATCTCACAGCTGCCAGGAACTGGGGAGGGAAGAAAGCGAAAAAATAGACCCTTCAAGGATATACCACCAGTGATCGACACCTTCCAGTTAGTAGCCACCTCCCAAAGAACCAACTGGGCACCAACTATTAACACCTAAGTCTATGGAGGACATTCCAGATCCAAACCATAACATTAATTATTTAAGATTATATATATTCTTCTATATACTCCTATATCAGTTCTTATCAATACTTTGGTAAAATTAGTAAATGACTTAACTATTTAATCTTCTGCACTACTAAACGAATGAATGGTGGGTGGATAATGTGCAAAATCACAAAATTTCCTGAACCCTTACTTTCTTGCTGGGTTCAGGAAATTTTGTGATTTTTACACATTTCACAGCAATATACCTATAATTTTAAGGGCAAACAACTACCTCAAATTTAAGGAAAGACAAGACTTCTCAAAGAAAAGATGGGACATGAGGACACTTCCTTACCTATAGTAAACAATGGATATCATACAAGTCAGTCAAAAGAATTTTAATCAAAATTAAAATTATTTTAAAATTACTACAGGCCAAACATGGGCTACTATGACAATATAAAACCCTTGGTAACCACAGAAACAATAGGATTCTCACTCACCCATAGGAATCTTCTCCAAAGACCTCAATACAGGCTGAAAAAAACGACTAGGGTACACTTGGAAGAGAATGGAAGCTCCTTTGGGAAAAATACCAAGACCTACCTGGATTCTTCTTGCCCACCTCTCCTATAGGAAAAGTCTTAAGTGGTGAGGGAAAAAAGGCAGTAAATGCTACTGCCCTCAGGAAAAATGAAAAGACCTACTGTAGTTGATTAAGGGAAATGAAACAAAACCAACCAAACCAAAGTCCTCTACCCTTAAAGAACCACTGAAAAAGTCTCAAGTGAGTTCCAAGGGAAAGTAAGACACCTACCTAAAAAAAAGACTGAATCATACCAATGGTATCAACAAACAACTACTTGGGAGAAGAGCTAGCGCATGGAGAAATACCCTCTTTAAGATGCAAGTTCAGCAGGAAGACATAAAGGTGATGGTAGAGGAGACATTAAGAAAATCCCTCTGGCAGGGTGAAGGTACAGTAGTCAGAAATATGCTTGCCTAGCATGCGTAAGCTCTCTAGTCAAACTCCAGCATACACACACCTGCACCCCTTAGTGATTCACCAGAACCTACAAGATATAAAATAAGGAATTTAAAATTCGCCATGACTTGGTGTCAGTGTACTGTTTCAATCAGATTCCTGCTACTCACAAATAAAATTCTCCATTCTAGGCAGGATGGCCTCCCAGCCTCTTTCATTCAACATCTGAAATATCCCCCTAGAATTATCTCATTTTAAACAGCCCTAGTTACTATTCATTCAAAAGACATATCAAATTTGGCTTTTTCCTATAACCATTTGAAGGTACGCTGCTTTCATCCTTCTGTGAATTCGGATACATTCATTATCTGTGGTATTCATGTCATTAGATACTACCTTATACTGTTGTTTAAGTGTTGCATTTATAGCCAGGCATGATGATGATGCACACCTATGGTCCCAGCTACTCAGGAGGCTGATGTAGAAAAGATCAATTGAGTCCAGTAATTCAGGATTAACCTGGGAAAAACAGAAATACAACCCCATCTTAAAAAAAAAAAAAAAGTTGCATTTATGAATATTATCTCATACTCTATAAGTTTCTTGAAAACAGACATAATTCCTCATGTGCTCCTTGTATCCTTGTGAACACAATTACTAAATATATACTCAGAGAAACAAATTAATGCAAAAATTAATTCAACAAATCTCTGGAAAGTTCATACTTTGAGAAACTGAGGCAAATGGCATTGGTTTTTGCTGAGATCTGCAGCTACATTAAATTTATCTTCCAATTTCTGAAGTTGAAATTATTAACTGACACATGGAAAACAATAAAATAGCTAAATATTTAACTAAATTTCATCTTCTAAGGCCACAAAAAAAAATGAAACCCTAGAGTTCTATTCCAGTCCTCCTCAGATTTTACCAATATCTTGAAATAGTCTACATTCTATTTGTTCATTTTCTCCCTGAATAGACTACAAATATCAAAGACAAAAGTTGTACTGTCTCCTCTTTTTAAAGCCTGCAACATAACTACCACAGCACTAAGTACAGACATAGTAAGAAGACAATATTCCTCCCAAAATTTTATAGGTAACATAAAGGCAGCTCTTATATACTTATCTGCCCCATGTAAAAACATGTTAGTTACTCTTCCTACTGGAAAGATTTATTTTTCATCATCTTTGGCACAAATTCTTAAATGCTATCTGCCAGGTCTCATGCCCCAATAAATATGCATCCACAAGCAATTATGGAGATAGATAGCTTATGGGGAGGGGGCACTCTTTGGTCAGGTCCCAATGCTGGCCTGTGGTTAGGGGAAAGGAAAAGTGGGGGGAGGGGTATAGCCCTGTGATTAATCACTGCCCACTCTGCTTAGAGGTATTTATCACAGCCCACTGTCAGGTAAATCACTGGAAAAACACCTCTTCAGTAATTAATGTGAAGTGACGGATGGACAGCCCCTGGGCCCATTAATCAGGAACATCAGCAGCCTACTGAGATTATGAATGTCAGGATGCATAAACTGCCGGTGGATCAATAGGCCCAGGAATTCATCCAAGGCTCTCATTTCCGAGGCATCTCCGGTACATTAGGCTCCCTTAACCCCTCCCTCAATCTGAGGTGAAAACCAAGGCTTCAGAACAAAGAGCAGGAGCTGAGGTCTGAAGTGACCATTGTAAGAAAACAGTCAAGGAAGCTGTTCATGCCTAGGAAAGATACCAGGATAGTCAACGTGAGTACAAAGTGCTATTTTGACCAACAGGGTCTCTCAAAATGTTCAGTTATAGGAAAAGTAGAGGAACCATAAAGATATAGTTATTATTCATCTATTCACAGCTTGATAATCCACTTTAGGGATCACCTAGGTTCTTGCTTTTAATCTTTTACCCATTTTCCTATCCATACTTTCTTTCCTTTCACATTAGCACCATTAATGTAGAAAGAAATAAGGATGAAAATTCAATTTTTACTACCTATGAATATAGGCAGAAATTTTAATTTAAGAATAAAAAGAACTTGTATAAAATAAAATCAATGAATTATCTTTGAATTTAATTCAACATCATCCTTACTACCATGATGAATAGGGAATTGCCAGCAGAAATATCTACAAGTGTTAAAAAAAAATATTAACATCAAAAAAGGTCTGCTCAACTTGTTAAACAGTCTGGAGTTGAAAGAGAGTTACTGTCTACTCATCATCAAAAGTTTAGCCAAATTTTTGTATGGGAAGTAAGGCTGGCCAATGCCTTCATATTGAATACACTCTAGGCTGGCAGTGACGGGAAGGAGACTGCTTGCTGCCACATCCCGCCAAACCCCAGTGCTGTGCTTTGTGGTGAGACTCAGGCCAGGGCTGCAATTGTTGGTTAGAAAGTGTCTCAGAGTTACGGCTGCCTGTTCCGCTAAATCTCATTTCATCCTACTGATGGATGGATGGACAGATGGCTGCTTGGTGAAAGCAGCATTATCAGCCAGCTTCTATGGAGCCTCTAAATGATGGATAGCCCTCTTTCTACTTTCTCCAAACCACCATCGATCCAAGCCATATTTCAGCGGTCAGAAGCCCAGTAATATTAAGACACACAATCAGGTTAAGTTACTTGCAGTGTAAACCTCTAGAACAGAAACCCTAACACCTCTGCTTTGCTGTCATGAACTAGGCTAAACATGTTACAGTTTCATTCTTTCTAGCTGCTAACACAATGAATTCCAACAGCTTAAAGCCCAAAGGGAACAGCTGGGCTTCATTCCTAGCAGTACTTGAAAAGCTAGCTTGTTTGCCAAATTTTTTACTAGCCAGTTCGTTTCTGGGAATGAACTCTACAGTACTGGTGAGCAGATCTGTGAGTATGTGTATCCAGTGGAGTGTGATGCTATTAGAATCATCAAACCACCTCGAGTTTGCCAGTGATATATCACTGTCCTCAAACATGTATAGAGTCCTGTCTACCAACACCAAGGATGGTGATTAAAAACAGGACAATTAAATTCTATCAACTGGCCCAGCCTGGTGGTGTATACCTGTAATCCCAGCAGCTCAGGAGGCTGAGACAGGAGGACCCCAATTTCAAAGCCAGCTTAAGCAACTTGGCGAGACCCTGTCTCTAATAAAATATTAAAAAGGGCTGAGGATGTGGCTTAGTGGTAAAGTGCTCCTGGGTTCAATCCTTGGTACAAAAAAGGGGGAAAAAAATCTGTCTTCTATACATAATGCTAAAATCCTGTTTCTATCTAGTTCACTTTTACTTTCCTGAGTACATATCAGTGTAAGTACTAATCCTTGCCTACTTTCCAAAGCACATTCTTATGTCCCTTTGCTTTGCCTTCTTCTAGTCATCTCATCTGTATTAGACTCCATGCCTTTCTTTCTTCCTTCCATGCTATCCTGAGCTCTCAGACAACTTAGACTCTATCAAAGTTATTTCCATTGGTGTGGCTAGAAGAAATGGATACTGTGATATGAACTCCTAGTACCCACATACTCTCTCTTTTTCTATGCTCACTTATTCCCAAATTAAGACCTCCTCTAAATGCTTCCTTATCTCCTATATCCCAATCAGGTCAGCTTGGTTCCTAGTATTGACCAACTCTTTTTTTTTTTTTAATTTGTTCTAATTAGTTATATATGACAGTAGAATGAAGTCTGGCACATCACACATAAATGGAGTTTAACTTCTCATTCTTCTGGTTTTACATAATGTAGAATCACACCAGTCATGCAGTCATATATGCACATATGGCAATATCGTCCAATTCATTCTACTATCCTTCCTAGCACCATATCCCCTCCCCTCCCTTCATTCCTCTGCCTAATTCAAAGAAACTCTATTCTTCCCTAGCCACCCCCCTTATCGTGAATTAGCATCCACATATCAAGAGAAAACTTTCTCTTGACTAAACTACTGCAACCCTAAACCTATAAGTAGAGAACCTTTATATTTGTGGGGTAAGAAAAATCATTCAATGGAATAGCAACAGTCTTTCTTCTTGTTGTTAATAAATTTTAATGTTTTAACATTTATGCCTTAACAACATCTATATCTGTTTCTGTCAAAACAGAAATAATATACTATGTTTAAAAGATCCTTCTTTAGCAGGGCCCAGTGGTTCATGCTTGTAATCCCAGTGACTCAGGAGACTGAGGCAGGAAGATCACAAGTTTGAGGCCAGCCTAGGCAACTTAATGAGACATTGTCTCACAACAACAACAACAAAAAAAAGGCTGGGATGTAGCTCAGTGGTACAGCAGCCCTGGGTTCAATCCCCATTACTGCAAAAAAGAGTGGGGGTGGGGGGGAGTAACCATTTTTTTATTATAGTTCTGTATTCAAGAAAAAGACTTCCCCTTATAAATATCAAAGAATTTTTTTGCAGTATCTGTAGACTACTGGATAGTATAGGCCACAACATCCTAGTTTTTCAGATAAGAATACCAAGGATCCAAGGTTTTACTCTTCATGGTTACAAAGATATTAAATAGCAAAGAAAGTTGAAATTTAAGTTTACAACTACAAATACTGTCTCATTCTACTGTATTTCTCAGACATTTTGTCTTCATCCTGGGATTTCAGAGAGGGTGGATAATGATAGTTGAGAAGTGCTTATGTGTTTATATGCGTGACAAGAGTGCTACAAATAATTAAATATCGTCACCTAAACTACTGGACTTCCCACTGAAGTTGCACATAGGTTATCTGATAGTCATTCACCATCTTAGAGAACAAAACCAGATGTCAGTGAAGCCGGGATCATTAGAAACCACTACTCTTCTCTTTTCCTTTATTTGCCCCAGTCCTATCCAGAAGGTTGAAAAAGGAAAAAAAAAAAAAAAAGATACTGAATGCAAGTAGCGTTGACTTAGCCTAAATGGACAGGGAAGCAATGTGTCCTCTTCATTTCCAAGAATGCCAAACTCTGGTCAACAATACAACACAAGATGACTGACTGGATTTCACCCTCTGGTGGCCAGAACGTGTCACTGCTACATTTCCTCATTCCCAACCTACCTCCATTCAGATTTTACAGTATTATGACTAAGAACCTTCAAAAATCATGCTGTATCACCTCCTCATCTTAAAGATGAGAAAACTGGTTGGAGAGTGTATCTAAGACTTATACTTATTTGACTGGAATCTGAGACCTGAATCCAGATCACCTATCTAATCTAAATCAGTAATATTGTCACCATTATAGCTATATCACTCAGTTTTCTACCCAGTATATGATCAGGATATATGCTGAGTAAAGTTTAATCAGGAAGTTAATTGTGCTGCAAAAATAATCACATAATGCACATCAAATTCAAATATATTATCCACACTAATGCTCATCTCCATTAGTGTAAATGATCAGGATGACTTTTCCATCTCATTCCCACAAAAATATGTTCCATACACTGGACAAAACCTCTACCACAACTATTCTTAGCACCAGAAGAAAATCATTTCTCGGGGCTGGGATTGTGGCTCAGTGGTAGAGTACTCACCTAGCACAGGCGGGACCCGGGTTCGATTCTTAGCACCACATAAAAAATAAAAAATAAAGGCATTGTGTTGTGTCCATCTACAAAAAAGATTCCCTCCCCTCCACCTTTAAAAAAAAAAAAAAAAGCAATGACTGTTTTGAAGTCTTATTTCAATATAATCCATAAGAGTTCACAGAAAGGCTGTTTTATTTGCATTAACCAAATACATTTTAGAATAATCAATTTTTATATTCATTTGCACAGCTATCTTAAATCAATACAAAGATCCCTAACTTTCATTTAGAAAAGCTATTTTGAGATTCTAGTTTGGTTAAGAAAGGACTATTAAACCATGCCTAAAAGAATAATAACATAGTTTTCAAAATCTGTTCTTGTGAACCATGTCCAGTTATATATATATATATATTTTTGGTTCATTAAGGTTTAAGCCCTACAAACAGAAGTCAAATAGTAGTAGAATAGTACCGATAAGAGTAGTAGAAGGAAAATAAAAAATAATAATCAGCTAATATTTAATGAATGCTTACTATGTCACAGGGACTGTGCTAAATACCATATATATACTATCTCATTTGATTCCAACTAAATATTATGAGGTAACTAGTATTATCCCAATTTTACAGATGAGAATTAGGAAGCTTAAATAACTCAAGATCACCCAGCTTCTTCTAAGTGGGTGATCTTTTGTTAGGATTTCAAAAAGTCCTCACACTTAACTACTATGCTAGAATGTCTGATGGTCTAACATAGTACATTCTGTATCACAATAATGTATTAATTTCGTAAATATTTGCAATTCGCTTAGAATCTGTGTAAACGTAAAGCAACTGAAGAGAGCTCAAAGATTGCTTCAGTAAAATGAGAAAACCAACCAGAATAAAAATGAAAGAACTTTAAAGCTTTCATAGCATATCAATTTCCAATAACCTTCTAGACTTAAAAGTGCTGACAATAATAATTCACTATCGTCTCTGAAACTTCCTCATTCACCTTGCCTCACCTCAAAGCCATATGGTAAAGAACCTCACCAGGTGTCAGGAAAGGATCTCCCTCTCTTCTATTCCCCAAGAGAATAATTTATATACTTCTTCCCTGCAACTTCCCCAAGCATCTGAAATCATCTAGAGGCACATGTGAACATGGGAATAACAACCAGTGGAACTGACAGCACAGTTCTTAGAGTAATGGAAACCTTAAAGTACAATACATACTTTCAAATCTGAGTCTTAGAAGACATTTGTACATCAAATACCAACTGCAAATGCTATTTTTTACATGCAATATTATACAGAAAAATTATAGTATTAAATATTAGCTTTCCTTGAGAATTTATAACCTTTGTGCCTCTGCATGCAGTTGGACAAAAAAATGTAGCCTACACAATGGGAAGAAACATTTCATGAAAAATATGAGTATCTGGACAAGATACTCATATTATATATGAGTATAATATGAGTGTATAAAGAATACACAATTCCAGGAGGATCTTGGGAGTCCTAAAATACACAAATTATAGCATTAAAAAGTTATTCTCAAAACATAACACAATTAATGCCCCAAACTTATTTTACACTCAACTGGCTATATATAGTCACCATGAATTAACACCAACTGATTTCACACTTTAGAGGCTAGGAAACAGGTTGCAGCTTAATCTCTTTCACAATCCAATGACATGGGAACCCCATGGTTCACCAAGTTAACTATTCCATGTTTAATGTTAGCACCTATTATTGATTACCACTAAAGGCAGTAAGATCAAAGCCTTAATATAACTGAACAATAGCAATATAATATATAATAAAAAGGTATAGGGAAAAGCCTGCTTTCTGCTCTGTGTGTGTGTGTGTGTGTGTGTGTGTGTGTGTATCTGCTGGTAGGGATCAAAGAAAAGAAAAACCTCCTAAAGCTTCTTCCCCTAACTAAACATCGGAAGGATAGTCTGTATTTTAGAGTTATTTGAAATTAGTTTCTCTCCTGGGCCTTTCCTGAGTTAAACTGACAGACTATAGTTGACAATAAAGGAGATCAAAAGGATAAGGCCTTGGGGACTATATCTCAACCAAGATATACATTACTATTTGATTTTTTTCCTCTCTTTAAGATGCAAACTAAAGCTAATAAACCACTGAGAAAATTTTAAAAGGTAAAGACTATTACACTTAATCTGTGCTTAGTGTCTACACACATACACGTATGTATGTGTATATATGTATATTATCTTGTTTGATCCCAAGTATAATACTAAGGGGTATCTATTATTATTCCAACTTCACAGATGAGAAAACTGAAAATTATATTACTTAAGATCCCAGAGCTTCCAAATGTTAATTAACAGTTAAAAGTCCCTGATATAACTACTACATTAGACTAGAATGCATACCTTCTAAAAACTATGAAGTAAAACAATAGCAGAGAATATTAAACACCAAAGTGAACTAGCAACAAAAAGGAATGACTATATAGAGTCTATATATCAGCAATATGTTTCCCAATGAAAAATAAACCAAAAAAGCAAGTTTCACTTCAGGGCAAGCAAAGAAAACATTAGGAAGTTAATGAATAATAGCTTCTATAGTTTGAAATTTGCTAATTAAGAGTTTCAATAAAAATTACCTTAGAATAAATAACATTTTCAGAGCTATGTTACTTTAAGGATCAGCAAGCCTATATAGAAGACTACAAAAGGCTTTCAAAGAAGTTATGATCGGATTCCCAAGATGGCCGCGAATAGAGTGCATCACACCCAAGTTAGAACGACAAAAAACTATCTTGTTAGGAACTTACAGCAAAATGGGGGTGCACTGAAACCCAGAAAAAGGATTTCCAGCACCGAGGTCCGGTAATTGAGTCTCATACACGAGCCAACTGTGCGAACGGAGATCCGGGCTGACTGATCCGCGCGGCCCGTCCCACAGCTATAGACGGAGGGGAGCCGCCGAGAAGCGACCAGCAAGCAAGGAGATTGCTGCAGATTCTGTGGAATCCTCCCACCTGAGCACTCACGGAGCCCCAGGCTGAGTTCAGGATTTCAGACGGGGAAGGAAGTGGGACAGTTCTATCCCCCACAACGGAAACTCCACCAAGGAAACCAGCGGCCACCATCTTGGAGAGCTGAAGTAACCACCGCCACTCTCCGACAGATTGCAACAATAAAACAGGTACTTGTTACTCAGCTCATCTCCCATACAGCGGGGAATTCGCATAAAATCTCTCCTAGGCTCTCCGGGGGAGGGATTATCAGAGCAAGCCTGCATAAAGATGTGGGGAAAACTAGAGACACCCAGAGATAACCGACCTTCAACTCCCCCTCCCATCAGCAGGGAAAATGAAACCTGTATTGCCAGCGCGGGGGAGGGGCAAGCGGAAAAAAATCAAAACAATAGAGTGGGGGGGGTCTCAATAGCCACCCTCCAAGCCCAACAAACGGCAGGCCCAGAGTACAGTTTGAACTGCCGAGAGGCATCACTCAGGGGAAATCTGGTCTAGTAGGAGAAACCAGGACTAGCAGGAGAAACCAGGGGACTAGAGGCCAGGCCCACGTGACTGGGCGGCTGGAGATCGCCGGCTGCCAGTGCGACTAGGCGGCTGGAGTCAGCCCGGCGGCGTCCGGGAGCTGAAACCAACCAGAGACAGTCCAGTCCCACCCCTCCATTCGGACACCCCAGTAAGGAGCCTGGGGCCTGCCATAGCAGAGAGGTGACGTCACTGGAGCTCGGCCGTCGGAATTCCTTCCCAGCGGAATCCACTGTAGCAAGCATAGTCTACCAACACAAAGGAGAGACAACAGAGATACAAAAAACCAAAGCAAATTTATAGAAGAGAGCAGAAACACAGCAATCAAATAGAGCTGGAAAGTAGCGTGAACATCATGAAAAAACAAGGGAAAAAAGGAGTACAAACAATGCAGGACAACTTAAATCTACAGGAGGAGCTAGAAGCATCAGAAACAGGGATAGGGAAAGAACTCAAGGCATACCTAATTCAGATGGAAAGGAATCTTAGAAAAGACATGAGACAGCAAGTCCAAGCAATAAAAGTATATTTTGAAAATGAATTAAACAAACAAATTCAAATGACAAAGAACAAGCTTTACCAGGAGATAGAGATCTTAAAAAAAAAATCAAACAGTAATCCTAGAAATGCAGGAAACTATAAACCAAATTAAAAACTCAAACGAGAATATTACAAATAGACCAGATCAAGTAGAAGTCAAAACATCAGATAATGAAGACAAAGTTTATCAACTTGAAAAGAATATAGTCAACACAGAAAAGATGCTTAAATCCCACGAGCAATCTATTCAAGAGATATGGGATGTCATAAAAAAACAAATTTGAGAGTCATCGGGATAGAAGAAGGCATAGAGAATCAAACCAAAGGAATGGACAACCTATTAAATGAAATAATTCTAGAAAACTTCCCAGAGATGGAAGATGGAATGGATTGCCAAATCCTGGAAGCCTACAGGACCCCAAACATTCAAAACCATAATAGACCAACTCCAAAACATATAATTATGAAGATAGCCAACATACAGAACAAGGAGAGAATATTAAAAGCTACGAGAGAAAGGAGGCAGATTACATTCAGGGGTAAACCAATTAGGTTAACGACTGATTTTTCATCACAGACTTTGAAAGCGAGAAGATCCTGGAACAATTTATTTCAAACGCTGAAAAATAATGGATTCCAACCAAGAATACTGTATCCAGCAAAATTAAGCCTCAGATTTGACAATGAAATTAAAATCTTTCACAATAAACAAGAGCTAAAAGAATTCACAGCCAGAAAACCAGCACTGCAAAGCATTTTGAGCAAAATACTACAAGAAGAGGAATTGAAAAATAGTGCCCAAAACTAACAGCAGGAGGTATCTCAGTAAAGGGGGAGGAAAATAACCAAAAAGTAAAAACTAGCCAAACTAAAATAAATAAATAAACATGACTGGAAGTACAAATCATATTTCAATTGTAACCTTAAATGTTAATGGCCTAAACTCACCAATCAAGAGACATAGACTAGTAACCTGGATCAAAAAAACAAATCCAACAATATGCTGCCTTCAGGAGACTCATATGATAGGAAAAGACATACACAGGCTGAAGGTAAAAGGTTGGGAAAAATCATACCACTCACATGGTCCTCGGAAGCAAGCAGGAGTGGCCATACTCATATCGAATAAAATCAACTTCAAACCTAAGTTAATCAAAAGGGATAAAGAAGGACACTATATACTGTTAAAAGGAACCATCCACCAACAAGACATAACAATTATCAATTTTTATGCACCAAACAATGGAGCTGCAACGTTCATAAAACAAACGCTCCTCAAGTTCAAGAGTCAAATAGATTACAACACAATAATTATGGGTGACTTCAACACACCGCTCTCACCATTAGACAGATCCTCTAGACAAAAGCTGAATAAAGAAACTATTGACCTCAATAGCACAATCAATAACCTAGACTTAACCAACATATATAGAATATATCAACCATCATCAAGTGGATACACGTTCTTCTCAGCAGCACATGGATCCTACTCAAAGATAGACCATATATTATGCCATAGGGCAACTCTTAGTAAATATAAAGGCATGGAGATAATACCATGCACCATATCTGATCACAATGGAATGAAACTGGAAATCAATGATAAAAGAAGGAAGGAAAAATCCTACATCACATGGAAAATGAACAATATGTTACTGAATGATCAATGAGTTACAGAAGACATAAAGGAGGAGATAAAAAAAATTCATAGAGACAAATGACAATACAGACACAAAATACCGGAATCTATGGGACACAATGAAAGCAGTTTTAAGAGGGAAATTCATTTCTTGGAGTTCTTTCCTCAAAAAAAGAAAAAAACCAACAAATAAATGAACTCACACTACACCTCAAAAGCCTGGAAAAGGAAGAGCACAACAACAGCAAATGTAGTAGAAGACAAGAAATAATTAAAATTAGAGCAGAAATCAACGAAATTGAAACAAAAAAAAAAACATTGAAAAAACTAAAAGTTGGTTCTTTGAAAAAATAAATAAGATCAACAGGCCCTTAGCCATGCTAACGAAGAGAAGAAGAGAGAGAACTCAAATTACTAACATACGGGATGAAAAAGGTAACATCACAACAGACACTACAGAAATACAGAAGATAATTAGAAAGTATTTTGAAACCCTATATTCCAATAAAATAGAAGATAGTGAAGATATCGATAAATTTCTTAAGTCATACGATCTGCCCAGATTGAGTCAGGAAGACACACACAATTTAACAGACCAATAACAAAGGAAGAAATTGAAGAAGCCATCAAATGACTACCAACCAAAAAAAGCCCTGGACCAGATGGGTATACAGCGGAGTTTTACAAAACCTTCAAAGAAGAATTAATACCAATACTTTTCAAGCTATTTCAAGAAATAGAAAAAGAAGGAGCTCTTCCAAATTCATTCTATGAGGCCAACATCACCCTGATCCCGAAACCAGACATAGACACTTCAAAGAAAGAAAACTACAGACCAATATCTCTAATGAACCTGCATGCAAAAATTCTCAATAAAATCCTGGCAAATTGAATACAAAAGCATATCAAAAAAAATTGTGCACCATGATCAAATAGCATTCATCCCTGGGATGCAAGGCTGGTTCAATATACGGAAATCAATAAATACTATTCACCACATCAATAGACTTAAAGACAAGAACCATATGATCATCTTGATAGATGCAGAAAAAGCATTTGACAAAGTACAGCATCCCTTTATGTTCAAAACACTAGAAAAACTAGGGATAACAGGAACTTACCTCAACATTGTAAAAGCTATATATGCTAAACCTCAGGCTAGCATCATCCTAAATGGAGAAAAACTGAAGGCATTCCCTCTAAAATCTGGAACAAGACAGGGATACCCTCTATCACCACTTCTATTCAATTTAGTTCTTGAAATACTAGCCAGAGCAATTAGACAGACAAAAGAAATTAAAGGCATAAAAATAGGAAAAGAAGAACTTAAATTATCGCTATTTGCAGATGACATGATAATATATTTAACAGACCCAAAAGGGTCTACAAAGAAACTGCTAGAGTTAATAAATGAATTCAGCAAAGTAGCAGGATATAAAATCAACACGCATAAATCAAAGGCATTCCTGTATATCAGCAACAAAACTTCTGAAATGGAAATGAGGAAAACCACTCCATTCACAATATCCTCAAAGAAAATAAAATATTTGGGAATCAACCTAACAAAAGAGGTGAAAGATTTATACAATGAAAACTACAGAACCCTAAAGAGAGAGATAGAAGATCTTAGAAGATGGAAAAATGTACCCTGTTCATGGATAGGCAGAACTAACATCATCAAAATGGCGATATTACACAAAGTTCTCTACAGGTTTAATGCGATGCCAATTAAAATCCCAACGGCATTTCTTATAGAAATAGATAAAGCAATCATGAAATTCATATGGAAAAACAAAAGACCCAGAATAGCAAAAGCAATTCTAAGCAGGAAGTGTGAATCTGGAGGTATATCGATACCAGAGTTCAAACTATATTACAGAGCAATAGTGACCAAAACAGCATGGTACTGGTACCAAAACAGGCGGGTGGACCAATGGTATAGAATAGAGGACACAGAGACTAATCCACAAAGTTACAACTTTCTTATATTTGATAAAGGGGCTAAAAGTATGCAATGGGGGAAGGATAGCATCTTCAACAAATGGTGCTGGGAAAACTGGAAATCCATATGCAACAAAATGAAACTGAATCCCTTTCTCTCGCCATGCACAAAAGTTAACTCAAAATGGATCAAGGAGCTTGATATCAAATCAGAGACACTGCGTCTGATAGAAGAAAAAGTTGGCTACGATCTACATACTGTGGGGTCGGGCTCCAAATTCCTTAATAGGACGCCCATAGCCCAAGAGTTAATAACAAGAATAAATAAATGGGACTTGCTTAAACTAAAAAGTTTTTTCTCAGCAAGAGAAACAATAAGAGAGGTAAATAGAGAGCCTACATCCTGGGAACAAATTTTTACCCCTCACACTTCAGATAGAGCCCTAATATCCAGAATATACAAAGATAACAAATAACCCAATCAACAAATAGGCCAAGGACCTGAACAGACACTTCACAGAGGAGGACATACAATCAATCAACAAGTAGATGAAAAAATGCTCACCATCTCTAGCAGTCAGAGAAATGCAAATCAAAACCACCCTAAGATACCATCTCACTCCAGTAAGATTGGCAGCCCTTATGAAGTCAAACAACAAGAAGTGTCGGCGAGGATGTGGGGAAAAGGGTACACTTGTACACTGCTGGTGGGACTGCAAATTGGTAAGGCCAACTTGGAAAGCAGTATGGAGATACCTGGGAAAGCTGGGAATGGATCGCCCTCCTCAGACTATTCCCTGAGGATCTTAAAAGAGCATACTATAGGGATACTGCCACATCAATGATCATAGTGGCACAATCCACAATAGCTAGACTGTGGAACCAACCTAGATGCCCTTCAATAGATGAATGGATAAAAAAAAAAAATGTGGCATCTATACACAATGGAGTACTATGCAGCAATAAAAAATGACAAAATCATAGAATTTGGATGGCATTAGAGCAGACTTTGCTAAGTGAAGCTAGCCAATCCTTAAAAAACAAATGCCAAATGTCTTCTTTGATATAAAGAGAGCAACTAAGAACAGAACAGGGAGGAAGAGCATATGGAAAAGATTAACATTAAACAAAGACCAGTGGGGAGAGAGAAAGGGAGAGAGAAGGGAAAGCATATGGAAATGGTAGGAGACCCTCAATGTTATACAAAATTACATAGAAGAGGATGTGAGGGGAAAGTGGGGGGAAACAAGGGAGAGAATTGAACAATAGCAGATGAGGTAGAGAGGGATGATGGGAGGGGAGAGGAGGGGGATAATAGGGGATAGGAAAGGTAGCAGAGTACAACAGTCACTATATGCCGTTATGTAAAAATGTGAGTGTGTAACCAATGTGAGTCTGCAATTTGTATTTGGGGTAAAAATGGGAGTTCATAACCCAATTGAGTCAAATGTATGAAAGATGATATATCATGAGCTTTGTAATGTTTTGAACAACCAATAAAAAATATTTTAAAAAATATTTAAAACTTTTACTGTCTAATATCACTTTAAATGCTTCAACCTTTTTTTAAACACAGGTTATATACAAAACATTGAATTATAACAGATTAAAAATTGTTAATATCAAAAAAAGAAGTTATGATCTACTGCTCAAACTTTTAAATTGCTTTCTAGTCTATTATTCTTATGACTCAAAAAGAATGATAAATGTTAAATATTGATATGAGCTAATAATATGTAATGGCTTTTTCTCACATCAAGCAATACATGAATAAAAATGAAGTTTTCCCACTTAAGATATTCTCTAAGAGAAAAGATACTTTAAAAACAGAAAGGTAGTAGTAGTTGTTGTTGTTATTGTAATTGCCAAGTAAACAAGAAAAACAGTAAATGACAGAAAACCAGAGGACAGAGATATCACTAAAGGTCTGAAATGGTTAAGGAAAATGTCATGAAGCAATGGTATTGAGGCCAGAACTACAGAGGCTGACATTCAGACAGAATTGATGTAGAAAAAAAGAGGCTGAGTATGTGAAGAAGCAGTAAGTTAGAAAGCATTATTTTGAAAATAGTTAATAGAAACTTTTATCTCAGTTCAAGATGTTATCAAAAAGTATCAAAGACTATGTAGCTTATCAACAACAGAAATTTCTCAGTTGTAGCAGCTGGTGGTCAAAGAACAGAGAGCCACCATGGTCAGGTTCTGGTGAGAGCCCTATTATAATTTGCAGATAGCTAACTCCTACTTATATCCTCATAAGGGAGAAAGTAACTGAGACAGCTCTTTGACACCATCATATAAGGTCATTAATCCCACTCATAGGGGCTTTATTCTCATGATCCAATTACTTCCCAAAGGCCTTGCCTCCAAAATACCAATACATTAAGGATTAGATTTCAACTTATGAAAGGGGGGTTGCACAAACCCTTAGTCCATAAAACTAGTTTCGGTAAAGCCAAAGGTTCATTGTCAGAAAGATTATATTCAGCCTGGAAGGCCTTCAACACTAGGATAAGGTGGAGAATTGAGTCTAGACTCTACAGGTAAGTCCTGAGAAGTTATTACAGTGTCTACACCTTTCCTTTATCACTACATTTGCCTTTCCATTTAGCCCTGGTATCTTTTTCAGTATGTATCAATGATGTAGAGGAGATAACAAATATCCTTGACTAAAACCTCTTCTCATGATTACTTAAATCCAATTTCATCAATGAACAAACAGTAACATATGTAACCTAAAACTAGTAATAGAATTAACAGAAGGAATGGGATCAAAAACAATGGGTCCCAAACCTAATTCCATTTATACTTAGGAAACAATCAAATACATTTACTGGTTGAGTTTCTCTTAGCTGAAATGCTTGGAATCAGAAAGTTTCAGATTTCAGAGTTTGGGGATTCTGGAATATTTACTTAGACTTAAATAAAGTCTGAGTACCCGTAATTCAAAAATTTGAAATCTGAAATGAAAACCTTTTTGAGTATTCAACTTGTACTTTGTACAATCATCCTTAAAATCCAAGAAAGATCAGAATCATAACTTGCCCTAGATTAAATTATTCTACATAATTCAAATAATAAGCCAGAAATTTACTCCTTGATGTCTGACACAGATGGCTCTAGCTGGTCATATATTTCTGAAATGAAACCAGCTGGTGGTAAATGTACATATATGTTTGTAAATCAAATCAAAAGATGTATAAATACATAAGATACATTTGCCTGAGATAAAGACCCAGTCAATCATTTGGGATGTAGATATTCTAGAGACTGTCCTTAATATCACTACAATAATTCCTGGAGAAGACCCAATTCCATTACCCCAACCCTTTATAGTTTCATCCCCTGGTACAAAGTGATATTTCTAGTCTCTTCAAAAGAAATTTTTTTTTAAATTTTGGCACCAAGGATTGAACCTAGGGATGCTTAACTACTAAGCCACATCCCCAGCCTTTTGAAATGTTTATTTAGGGACAGGGTCTCATTGAGTTACTTAAGGCCTCATTAAATTTCTAAGCCTGGCCGCTGGGATCACAGGTATGTGCCACAGCACTTGGCCAAAATTTTTAATTCCATCTAATCTTACCTTACAGTTTTGATAACAGAATTAAACAATAACATCTTGAAATGATAAGTATTTATGCCTCCAAACACCTCTGCATGTTTTGTTTCAGTTTTATCAGCAGATCTTAACAACTAGAATAGCTTGCATTCAAACTGCCCACAAAACCTAAGATTTGCTCTGCTCTTTTCTCATTTCTTCCCCTTCCCATCTCCTCTTTAACTTACAATCACTTTACCCTGCTGTCCACCTTCCCCAACTGCTATTCAACAATTCATAGACTGCCACAGATTGTCAGCACTGCGTTTGGGGACTTAAGAAGTACTCTTGTGGGACAGTACAGTGTGTGAGTATAGCATTTTCCTGGACACAATGTCACTCTTTATGGCTAGTTGCAAATTAGCTTCTTAAAAAAAAATAATACTCCTAATAAGACAGGTACAAGGAGATTTTAAATAACCTAGATTAAAACTCACTTTGGGGCTGAGGCTGGGGCTCAGAGATAGAGCGCTTGCCTAGCATGCATGAGGCACTAGGTTCGATCTTCAGCACCACATAAAAATAAAATAAAGCTATTGTGTCCACATACAACAAAACATAAGTTTAAAAAAAAACTCACTTTGGTTTGCTCTGAGATCTAGGCTATTTCAGTTATGTACAATGAAATCCCATGCATCTACTTATATGAGCCAAGCATAACATTTAGAAATGTCTGAAGATAGCTTTCTGGTGCTAACCAAAGCAAAAAACTACCCAAAAAAACTTAACAAAGGAGAAATTTATATCCCCCTTTTATCTGTGCCCATGACTACTTAACCTTGTATTCTTTTTGAGAACACTGTTTAAACTCGGGTCTCAACATCAACATTTATTTCTCACCATGTCTAGCTGTGCTAAACAATTTAAAATGAATTCTGCAAATCACCAGTATCATGTTATTACAATTTCCATTCAATTTTTGCCATGTGCTTCAGCAGCACATGAGTACAATTATTCTTCTGACAGTTGCTGTGACTGACCCTCTGATTACCACTAAAGCCTTCACCCTGTACATCAGCTTCCCAGTTGCCACTGGCAACACACAAGAGTCAGAAGCTGGAAAATACTGAAAATATCAGAGAATGGGTAAGAAAACCTCTCACAAAACAGCAAGTCATATTGACTTACTGTCTTTAAAAGAAAAAATGTTGACTGAAAATAAATACCTACAGGGTAATATAAAAATCAAAAACAGTTATCTAATTGTTTTTTTACTCCTATATTTTACTGAAGATTTAAATGATCATCTATTCTTTCTGAATAAATTAATTAAATCCCTATAACATTTATTTTATTGTAATCCCTACAATAAAACTGCATCTTTGTTGCTCCCTATGTTAATTATAGGAAAGTTAGAGTTTAATAAGCTCAATTGTTACAATGGAAAGAGAGTTAACCGACAAAGCTAGTAATTAACTCTGAAAACTAATTCCAAAATTTAACCAATTTTTACTATGTCCACAACAAACACCAAAATTAAGAAAGACAAAGACAACAGAAGAAAGAAAATCTTCAAAAGATCCTAAGTCTTTCAGGAAATTGACACTTTCAAACTTGTTTTACACCAGAGTAACTAGATAACACTGAAGTAACAAAATGTAAGCAACTGTTTAAATAAACACATTTCTATAAAATTTCCTAAGTATAGACTACTAATTTGCCACATTGATGTTTTGAATAAAAAAAAGTCTACACCATGCAAACAGACTCTGTGTGAAGGCAAATTGTACAAAATTCCCTCTGACAGCAGCCTCATCTGGATATAATAACAGCAAAAGTTACTTTTATATAAATATACAGTATTTCTTTTGACAACTGGGCATTTAATTTTCATTTTCTAATTTTGTAAGTACTAAGAGTTTAATAGTTTAATAGTGATTACCATAGAATGTATAATGAAAACAAATACTTTTTTGAAGCTCATTAACAAAACAGAACAGGAAATGACATCTAAGGACTGATCTAGAAACTGATCAGAAATTACTTCTGTCATCAAAACAGATAAGAAACACAATAGTATAAATGACTAAAAACACAAAAAGATGTTCAACTATACCCTGTCATCTATAGTTCCAACACATAGGCTAGTTGGGCAAAAAACAAACCTCATCAGTTAGCAAAGAAATGAAAAATAAAGATGGTTTTATCCTTGCCTGTTTTTCAGGTAAAAAAAAAAATGAATGGTGACATCTTGTTTTGATGATGCCAACAGAATGAGGTTCAAGTACAATGTTAGTGAGGTATACATTTTATTACTATAGAAAGCATTTTAGATGTGTTTAAAGGCTTTTAAATGATCACTTTATAACTCTTTTGTTAAATAAGCAACTGTTATTTTAGGTTGTAGTATGCTTGATATTATGTATCTATAAATAGAGATATGTCTACATCTGAGTGCTAAACATGTAGAGTATCTGAGTTTTGTCTAAATGTTAGGTGAATTTGTAGGATTAAGGGTACCCAGGGCTGGGGATGTGGCTCAAGTGGTAATGCACTCACCTGGCATGCGCAGGGCGCTGGGTTCGATCCTCAGCACCACATAAAAATAAAGATGTTGTGTCCACCAAAAACTGAAAAATAAATATTTTAAAAAAAAATTCTCTCTCTCAAAAAAAAAGGCACCTAGATTTAATATATGCAAGGTAATCAATAAGTGGTCTCTTTTATATAACACACATTATATCTGGACCTTAAATATATAAAACAGTCAATGAAATTTTTTACCTTTCTGCCATTTGTATTCAACACCATTCAGATGAAAAAAAAAAAATCCACTATTTGGGCACTCCTGCCATTTAAAACTTAATCTGTATCTACCTGCTTTGAATGAATGGAAGGGAAGGGAAGGAGATACTTTAGCAATGCTTCAGAAACTTTAAAATCAAAGGGCATTTGACCAGGCAATTCTCCTTCAAGGAATGTAATCTAATGAAATAAAAGAACTTGTATATAGATACTTATTCCAGGGCTATTTACAATAGTGAAAAATTATAAGCAAATTTAAGGTCCACTGACATGAGCAAAGTTGAATACATTATGGTATATTCAGACCACAGGAAACTACAGACAATAAAAGGAATGACATAGCTCTATAAATGCTGACATGATAAAAATCATAGTATACTGAGTTTTTTTAAAATGGAGAGTTTAACAAGAAGTGTACAAAAACAAAATGAAGAAAACTTAAAACATTCCTAAAATACACAAAAGTAGATTTGGGCAAACAGATATTTCTTGTTACTGAATAGAAAACTCAGAATAATTCAATATCATCAAGTCAGCAAATTAAATAAAAATACTGGAAAACTTTTTTTTAAATGGAGACAGACAAGGTGATAACAAAATTTAACAGGAAAATAACCATGTAAGGATAATCAGGAAAACATTAAAATTTTTATATACTATTAAACCTCTATAAAAGCAACAGTAAGAAAATAATAAAAAGTCCAGAAATAGATCATACAAAAATTGTACATAAGATAAAGGTGAAATCTCAAAATCACTGAGGAAAACTGGTCTTACTGGAACAATCAGTTTGCAAAAATGATTATAATATTAAAGACAGAGTTCACACTCCTTGTTTTGTAACAAGTTTTCAAAATCCAATGCATATTTTACACTTAGAATACATTTCAATCCATGTTGTAAAAGTAGCTACCCTACTATACAATGAAGGATTGGACTATATGCCCTAAGCTAAAGAAAATAAAAACTATAACCAAACTGAACTCTACTTACTAGGTGTCCTTTAAATAATGGTAGGAGTTAGCAATTCTTAAACTATTTTTTTTACATTCTAGGATTGAACCAATAAGCAAAAATTTTTCACTGTTGGATGGAGCCATAAATATGAAAGAAGGGGAAGACAAAATAAAATCCTAGTGTTTGTTAGATCAAAATCAAAGGTATCAGTATAAACTCACTGCATTTAGTAGACAAGAAAAGTTCTATGGGTGTGTATATAAACACACACAAATCACATATATGTATTTCCTAGGTGTCTGCTGAGAGGGCTTTGAAGCAATGATATCCAGTAGCAGCTAAGATTTTCAGAATTTAGACTATAGCTTACAAAGCTATTCATTACTCAAAAGGAACAAGGGATCCTTTAAGAAAGCACTCATTCCAGGGCTGCCTGGGAGAGTGCAAATGTGACCCTAAAATACCTCTTGTGGAAGCAAGAAGTGCTTAAAGAATGACTGACTGGCATATCAAATGGAGACAGGAATCAGTTGAAGGGGCTCCAAATGGCCAAATCAGAGAAAGAGTAAAAAAATAAATATAGTACTATTATAAATAAATGAGAAAGAATGATACAATCAGAAAATCACCATTTAGGAACCATTTTGAAAATTATTCAGGCAGACCTCATCAATAGATATTAAAATCAAGAGTAGCAAGATATTTTATGAAATCTCAATGTATGTTTCCTGAGATATTTTGAAATTACAAAGGGAATGTAATGCCACTGAACTATATGTTTAAAAATGGTTAAAATATGAAAATAAATTTTGTCATATACATTTTGCCACAAAAAAAAAAAAAAAAGATTTACAAAAGGAATTAGGTGTGGTGGTGCATGCCTGTTAATCCCAGCAGCAGGGAGGCTGAGACAGGAGGATCACAGGTTAAAAGCCAGGCTCAGAAACAGCAAGGACCTAAGCACCTTAGCAAGACCCTGTTTCAAAATTTTAAAAATAAAATAAAAAGGGCTGGGGATGTGGCTCAGTGGTTAAGAATCCCTGGATTCAATTCCTGATACCAAACAACTGGGAAAAAATTATGAAAGGAAAAACTGTAACTTTATCATGAAAAGCCTGGGAGATTCAACCTTAATGAAGTGATCCAAGATTACATTACCAATATTTCAAGATTTTGGACCTCCTGAGCTTATGCCCTGAGAAGCACAATACTAGTTTTGTGGTATTCCTGACAAAACTGGATAACTTGAATCTAATTATGAGAAAATATCAGATAAACCCAAACTAGATACATTCTACAAAACAATTAGCCTGCACTCTTCAAAAACATCCATGTCATGAAAAAACAAAGACTGAGGAACTGCTCTCGATTTACAGAAATAATAAAAAATGAATACACTCCATGATCTGGAATTTCCTTTTATTCTCAAGTACATTATTGGCACCATGGGTAAAATGTAAACAAGTCTGTGGATTATAATATCAATTAAATTATTACTACTAAATCAATGTTAATTTACTGATTTTGACAGCATTACATAAAAATGTCCTTGTTTTTAGAAAATGCACGCTGAAAGATTTAGGCATAAAGTAGGGGGAAAGGTCTATGTCTTTCTTTCACAAGAAACAGTCATGTACCACATAATGATGTTATGGTCAACCACAGACTGCATATAGGACAGTAGTCCTATAAGATAAAAATGGAACTGAAAAATTCCTATCACTTAGTGTCAGCATTGTGTGTTTGTGGTGATGTTGGTGTAAACAAACCTACTGGGCTGCCAGTTGTACAAAAGTATAGTGCACAATTATGTGCAAATGTGCTATGTGATGATGATTATCAACAACTGTTACTGGTTTACTATATTATATATGGTACATACATATGTAGTATATTTACTATACTTTTCGTCATTTTAGAGTATATTCTTAAAAAACTTTACTGTAAAACACGGCAAGTTATATAGGCAGCAACCTCATTCATTAAGTTTACCATGTCTTTTGATTGCTTCAATAGTTAACATCAAGTGATTGACCTATACCATTTAGGTTTATGTAAGTACTCTATAACGTATACACAATGACTAAATCACCTATGGATGCATGAATGTATTCCCATCATTTAACACCACCTAGCTGTATACACCTACATTATAAAAGGGAGAAAAGAAATACACTAAATTGCTAACATTTGGGATATCTGGGTGAATTCTACCTACCATTCTTAGACTTTTTTCTATAGTCTGAAATAATGTCAACATAATAAAACTGTTTAAAAAACAAAAATATCAGCACAGTGCATGGCACAAAAGATACAATCAAATAAATAGCACTTGTCAGATGTTGTTAATGAAAATATAATCCCTTAGGATTCTGTGCAAAACAAAATTCTCAAAAAAATATATACTTTTATGATGAAAAAAATAGAAGGGGGAATAAAAAAATAAATGTAGTATGTCCCTTTTAAATATACATGTACGAATACACAGGTAAAGACATAGAAAATTACTAGAAATATACACTACACTATTAACAGTGGTTACCTCTAGTTTTGGAATTAAAGTGATTCTCATTTTCTTCCTCAAGCTCAGTATTTTCTAGTGTTAATATAATAAAGAAGATTTTTGTGTTTTTTTCCAAAAATTACTTTTAGAAATTCAAGCGATAGCTCACAATCAAGAAAAATGTGACAGTCTTCCTTTTCTACAGCAATGCCCTGTCTAGAGACCGATGTTTAGTTACTACATTTAAGTACCGTATTATTACTTCACCTTTCTTATTAAAATAATAATGATCACATAGTATAATTTCACATAAGAATATTCTAGTCTTGACCAGACATGGTGGCACTCACCTGTAATCTCAGTGGTTCAAGAGGCTGAAGCAGGATCACAAATTCAAGGGCAGCCTCAGCAACTTTGCAACTTAGTGAGACCCTGTCTCAAAATAAGAAACAAAATGGACTGGATGTGGATGTGGTTCAGTGGTAAAGTGCCCCTGGGTTCAATCCCTGGTACCAAAAAAAAAAAAAAAAAAACGGATTATCAGCAAATAATATTTGCACAAGCATGATAGTATAAATATAACATTAACTATTTCTTTTAACCAAACATTATAATAAAACTAAATTAGGGGCTGGGGCTGCAGCTCAGTAGTAGAGCATCTGCCTCGCACAAGTACGGCACTGGATTCGATCCTCAGCACCACATTAAAGATACTGTGTCCATTTAACAGTTTAAAAAAAAAAAAAAAAAAACTAAATTGGGAGGCTAGGGGCAAGGTAACAGTGGAAATTGTTATTTAAGACAGTGAAACTTTCTATGCCATAATGAAAATGCAATACATAATGAATAAATAAGTGAATTAAAAGATAGCATTATAAAAACATTATTTTAAAATGCAGAGATATGTAATGCCAGAAGAAACAGCTTAAGAAGTTGAGAGTGGCTACCTTTAGGGACTAGAGAGAATAGGGAAGGTAGAAAAAAACTACTCCCTGTGTTTTGTTATGAATTCTTTTTTTTTTTTACTATTTTACTTTTTAAATTATGTCTATTATAAACTATGTCTACTGATAAAAGAATTTAGAAAATCATTTCAAAAAAACAAAAGTCAAATAGCAACATATAATCTTTTTTTTAAGATTTCTTTTTTAGTTGTAGATGGACACAATACCTTCATTTTGTTTATTTATTTTTTTATGTGGTGCTGAGGATCGAACCCAGTGCCTCACACATGCTAGACGAGCGCTCCACCACTGAGCCACAACCGCAGCCCCTCTTCTTTTTATCTTAAAAAAAGAATTTTTCATTCAAACTTGTTATAACATTTTCAGATGAAAGTGACAAAAAATTCTAAGGAAAATGTTATCTTTTTGTTGGAAGAGCTTCATATTTCTAACATTGAAAGCGTATAAACACAAAATACAGAAGCCTTAAAAATAAAGTAAAATTTAAGTACCACTTTAATGGATAGAATTCAGTAACTGTAATACTATGAAGACTGTAAGTCTGACCTTACTTACAAATTCATTAATGATCAGGAGACAGTGCAAATAACACATTTAATTAAATTTACTCATTTAACTATTTTGGGAAATACGATTAACAGCAGTGACAGAAGTAATATAAAAAGACAGAGATGGATTAAAAACATTGGCCAAAAACCAACCAAATTGGAGAATGAATGGAGGACTGAGTAAAAATTGCAGGCTTTAAATAAACCGAAGAGGGATACCAGAGGCTTACTTATCATCAATTTTTCACATTGTTGCCATGTGAAGTAATTTTGTCCAACATTGTTAAATGGAAATATACACATATGTACACACCCATACACACAGGACTCATAAAGAGATTATACCCTAAAAACAACCCACTGGTTGAGTGTCCCTTATCTAAAATGCTTGGGACCAGAAGTGTTTCAGATTTCGGAGTTTCATATTAGGGATGTTTCACCTGTACTATTGATGCAATTTAAGAATAAATTTGTACTCAATTTCAAAATTACAGAAGTTCTACTGAGAATTACCAATAATGAATTAAACTGTCCTAAAGACAATGAACTATTATCTACCCTGTATTCCTCTTCTAGCTACACTTATCTGAGTATTCCTATTCTTTATTCCCAGGCACTGACCATTCAAATAAAGTATACATTTCCCAAATTGTCCAAGCTATGGCTATGTAATTAAATTTCACCAATGGAATATGAACAAAAGTTGTGTGTGTATTTATTATATAAGATATATACACACACAATTTATTTATTTATTTATTTATTTATTTCACAGGAAATATTTTTTAAGGGAGGCAGATGTGTTCTTTTTCTCCTTTCTGATGGATGGAATGTGGATGAAATGGCTAGAGCTCTAGTAGACCCTAAAGAGACTTTGGAAAAGGACAGAATCCATGGCAAACCATACCAGCCCTAAACTGACTTGCTGGAACTCTTCACCACAAGAGAAATAAACTTCTATTCTGTTTAAGTCTCTGCTACTTGGTTGCAATCAAATTAATCCTAATTAATTTAACCTCTATATTAATATACACTCCTCGTTTTCTCTCTCTAAACAACCTCTGTTCCTTTGTAGGCTCCTTTTCTGCTTCCCACTCCCCTACTGTGAGTATTCCTGAATACTCCATCCTTAGTCTTCTCTTCTCCCACAAACCTCTAGGACAAAATAGTCTTTTAAAAAAGACCATATCTCTGATCATTGGAACTCCAATTTTACCTCCAACAGCCTATCATTCTACCGACATGAAAAAAAAAATAACATAAAGGAATACAGCTGATTTTTAAAACGAGAGAAATAAACAGATGAAATGGTAGTGGTAGCAATAGCAGCAACAGTTGTGGTGGTAATAAATAGGTATAAATACCAAACATTGTTCTAAATCTAAGAACTAGTCCTCACAATTCCACAATACAAAAGTATTATCACCATCCCCATTTTACAAATAAGGAAAATGAGACCCAAACAAATTACTTGCTCAATATACACAACTAATGTACTAAAGAGATCATTAAAACCTGGCTCCTACAACACACCCTTTAGCCAGTGCACATAACTAGCAAACTTGTTCAAAGGTGCTAACACAGCTTAAGACTTTTTACTATCTTCATCAACTGCAATAATCATTTAACTATCCTCCATGGTAATAAATTTTATGTCTTTGCAGATTAATTTTTAGAAACTGCCAATAATCACTTAGGTAGAAGTATGGAAATAAGATAGGTGGTCAAGCAAAATAATACTCTTTGGGAGAAAAGGAATAGGACCATCAGGTAATGAGACTGGTTTTCTTACATGGCTCTACTGGTTCTAAAAGTAGTTCCAAAAGACAAATTCCACAGAACATTTATTTGCTAGAACAAATGTTTCACCTCAAAAACAGATTAAAAGGGACAGCACTCATTGAGATTAATTAATGTTTAAAGCACCAGATTTTTTAAACCACTTAAGTTATATAATACCTGATATTTAACATTAGAAATTGAACTCATTATCTTTCTCCTACACCTATCTGAGGCCCTTTCACAATGTTACTCACTATCAATGACACAACTACTAAATACTTTCAGGTCTTCCTGCTTGAGGTTATTTCACACACATAACCACCAAGACCACCTTTCTTAAACACTGTTATCACCATATGAATCTCAACAGAAGTACTGTCATCTATTGGATCACATCCAACCAGGGTGTAGAAAACACTTTATAATTAAACACATTAAAATCTCAGGATGTAGCTTAGTGGCACTTGCCCAGGCACTGGATTACATCCCCAGAACCAGCAAAAACAAAATAATATTAATATTTCTGTGAAAGTATGAATTGTTATACTACAAAGGATAAACACCATGAATAGCCTTACCATAGTACAGATTGGCTTTTGCTACCATCTGAGTTAGCCTCAAAATTGTTAAAAAAGATTTTCCATTTTCAAAACAATATAATTTAGGAATCATAAATAAAAAACTATACATCTGAAACTGGTCAATTCTAAGAGGTGAGATTACAGGTTAATTGGGTACTCCTCCCACAAGAAGCAGATTCCATGTAACTGCTGCTCTCCTTGGATCTGCCAAGTTGTGACAGACACTATTATGACTTCCAAGCCTAGCTCAAAAAAGGCAATGCAAGCAAGGCACAGTGGTGCACACCTGTAATCCCAACAGCTAGCGAGGCTGAAGCAGGAGGATCACAAGTTCAAAGTCAGCCTCAGAAACTTAGCAAAGCCATAGCAATTTAGCAAGACCCTGTCTCAAAAAACATTTTTAAAATGGGAAGAATGCTGTGGATGTGGCTCAATAGTTAAGTGTCCCAGGGTCCAATCCCTAATACACCCCACCAAAAAAAAAAAAGGTAACGCAGCTTCCACCTGGTTCTCTCACGGTGCTTACTCTGGGAAAAAAGCTATCACCAAGCCTTTGCTGAGAGATCTGCCAACATCAACCACCAGACATGTCAGTAAAGAAGCCACAAGATTCTAGCTCCCAGTCATCAAGTCAGAACTAGCTTTCCACCTTACCCAGTTAAGGCTTAATTAAGTGCAGCATCTCCACAGTGTCCTGATTCTTGACAAAATCCAAAAGCAAAATAAAACAGTTGCTTTGCACTAATATGTTGTATTAGCATGGCTTGCTACAAAAAACATCTAACCAGGGCTGGGGATGTGGCTCAAGCGGTAGCGCGCTCGCCTGGCATGCGTGCGGCCCGGGTTCGATCCTCAGCACCACATACAAACGAAGATGTTGTGTCCGCCGAGAACTAAGAAAATAAATAAATGTTAAAATTCTCTCACTCTCTGTCCCCCTCTCTCTCTCACTCTCTCTTTAAAAAAAAAAAAAAAAAAAAAAAAACATCTAACCAGAAAAAGCACCCTTATTCTAGTTCAACGGCTTCATATTAAAACATACATAACTCCCCAAATATCACGCTTTTATCAATTGGGCAGCCTGTTACTAGGATAATTCTACTTAGAGGGCTTAATAATTCATCTCAAGTATATTCTAAAAACCTATTATATGCAATACTATGCTAAAAGTGTAAGACATAGGATGGATTACATAGTTTACAATATAGGGAGAGGAAATAAAGAGTTATACAAATATTTATGAAAGTATATAAGTGCCAAAATAGATATGTAAAGACAACTCTACCATAAATGGTTAATTTATAGTATAATTTTGGACTTATAAACAGCTTTGTTACTCCTTTAGGAAAGCACAACTTTAGTAAACACCTGGTGAGGGGAGGGGGAAGATTGGAGGAAAACATTGAAAAGGTGGGACTTGTTATTTTATGTTTACATTATGAGATTAAGAGTATTTTCTGTTGTTATCCTTTAAAGCTTTCTATATTTTCCAGGTTTTCTATAGTGAGCATGTATTAGATTTTGAGAAAAATCATTTCAAAAAGGAAATAACACTGACTTATTTTTCTTTAAATGTATTAAAAATATACTATGAAGGGTCAAATAAGTAGTTAACAGGACTGTAAAAAACTGGTTTGGTAGTTGCATGTTGAATATACAAGTTTAATATTAAAGGGAAAATGATAGTGTAATAAAAACTGCATAAGCATTTTACTTGATTTACTATTAATATCCGCTTTTCTTTCCTAACTATAAGTATTTATAAGTTCTCCTCTTATAACCAAAACCAAATGAATACGCTCTCTCTCTGGATCAAACCTTCCTGCTTTTCCCTCACTCATTTTCTTTCAGTTTTTAATTTCTTACCCTGAGCTTCTAAATCCACCCTTCTCTTTACATCTGATCACCTTACTTTCTAACTACCTATGAAACTGTTGCACTCAATGTTTCTGATTTTTCCGTTTCTGTATGACGGTGTTTTTTTTCTGTATGACAGTGTTTTGGGAATCTACCTTTCTTTCTTTCCCCTACAGTTACCAACCCCACTTTCAAGACATCCTTATTGTTTACTTTTTCCTTTAATTTTTACAAGTAAGAGTTAGTATTATCCCTATTTTATAGTTAAGAAATGGAAACAGGACCACCAGTATAAATTTGAGAGGATTTAAAGCCAAGTGCTTCCCTTCTTTATTACTCTTCTAACATTCCATCACAAACAACTTGAAACAGCCCAAATATAGCCAATATCAACACATTCAGACTCTTTTCTAAGAAGCAAATTTGATATTAAGGAATGCTATACATCTTTGGCCCACATTTTTAAAAATATTTTTCTAGTTGTTCATAGACCTTTATTTTATTTCTTTATAGGTGGTGCTGATAATCAAACCCAATGCCTCACACATGCCAGGCAAGTGCACCGAGCCCGGAGCCCGGAGCCCGGAGCCCGGAGCCGGAGCCGGAGCCCGGAGCCGGAGCCGGAGCCGGAGCCCGGAGCCGGAGCCGGAGCCGGAGCCGGAGCCGGAGCCGGAGCCGGAGCCGGAGCCGGAGCCGGAGCCGGAGCCGGAGCCGGAGCCGGAGCCGGAGCCCCAGCCCCAGCCCCAGACCTTTGGCCTGTTTTTGACTGTCAGCCACTTTCCTATTCCAGAAATTCATATCATGTTCATAGGTAAGCCCATATTATTTGGAAATTTCACAATACTAGACACCAGAACCTGTTGTTTCTAACAATACTTCTTTGCTTCTGTTTTTATCCCTTGTCCCAAATCTGCCAGGTTTGGCATTAAAAGAGACAAACAAACAAGAGGAACAACAAATATTAATAAAATTAAGAATGAATTTGAAGAATGGGAAACTATACAGACTAGCATGGCAATGAGTAATACACACCAAACTGGAAGAAACTGGTCTATGTTTTATTGATAGAGGAGAAAAATTCTATTCAAATGCAAGAGTACTGCTGCTGAGCAACACACTATACTTTACCCCTACCTAATGCTCTGACAACTGGAATTTCTCTGTAATTCAGTTAAATTCTCAGGAGTCACTCAAGCTTCATCCATCCTCCTGGGCTCATTAATAGAGAACTCTAAAGCACATTTTCAGGTAGGTAGCATAGAGGTGTAGGGTACTCTTTCAACACATGAATAGCCTACTTCTATTTCTTCTCATTTCTCCTATAGGTAGGAAGTCTGTAACAAACATAACTCAACAACTTATAGTTCTAGTTAGCAGCTGTCAAAGATCATCCTGTAGGTCACCAGTTTTACACACAGTATGAGGGTTAGTCTTAATAAATTAATTAAAAATCTATACTTTTACTCCCTTAACCCTAGTTAATTTTCTTATGACTAATGAGCTGCAAGCTGAAAATAAAAAATAAACCAGCCTCTTCGTTTATTCATTTCATTTAATTAATTTATTGGTGAGATATTTGTGAATAGTTAGCTCATGAAAATAATGAGCACAAGGTCACAGATTCAATGCTGGCCAATTAGCTTTTCAGTATTTCATGTTCCACAGTCACAGTCAACAACCTTAATCTTGGGTAAACACTAATCTTGTGAAGCATTACCAAAATCTATGACTTTAAAATAGTAATAACAATCCCTATTTTTTACCAAGTTTAACTAGAATATGCCTAGTTCAAATAATCTCAAATCTTTTCAGCCATGCTTCCATCTTTAAAGTTTTATAGATGAGAAGTGGAATTCAAAATGATCTTCAGTACTACTTCAGCAGTACCTAGTCTCATACTGACTTCAAAGCTTAATTTATTTTCACAATACAGTATGGCCTCTCCTGAATCCTGTGCCTCAGTGACATAGGATATCAAGAGAATGCACCTATTCAGAACTCTCTAGCACAGTCATTACTGAAAATTCATTATGCCTACTCAGATTCTGCAGTTGAGAGTGAAGTCTACCTTCCAAATTCCTTGTAAGTAAAAAACGAGTCAAGAGCACAAAGTGTTTTAAAACTAAGGAAAAAATAACACATTAGATAGGCTGGGGTAGATGTGGCTCAGTGGTAGAACAATCGCCTCAAACGTGAGACCCTGGGTTCGATCCTCAACACCACATAAAAACAAAGATGTTGTGTCCGCCGATAACTAAAAAATAAATATTAAAAAAAAATTTTCTCTCTCTCTCCCTCTCTCATTAAAAAAAATAGTTTAAAAAAAACACATTATAGCACACAAAGTAGATTCTAATGAAAACCACTGTCTATTGTCAAGCTTTTTATAAATTCTGCTGTGGAAAAAAGTTTTCTTGCTAATTCATAACTAAACTGAAACTGAAAAAGAATATAGCCAGGGGATACACAAATCAAAAAAAAAAAAAAAAAAAGAACAAAGACTTCTTGAACATCTAAATCTACAGGCTTCTGCTGATTCCATTGCAGCACTTGAAGAAAGTAAAAGTACATATTTCAATTCTTAACCCTAAGACTTTGCCTTAACCAACAAATCATTTTTCTCTATAAAGTTTTCCTCTCTGGTTTCTCTAAACTAACTCCTTATAATTATACACTTCCATGCCAACAGCAACAGCAGACACTAAGTTTCCACTTTTACAAAATGAGGTCACTGGGCACCATGACATACACCAGTATTCATACACAAGAGGCTGAAGCAGGAGGATCATGAGTTCAAGGCCAGCCTGGGCAATATAATGAGATCCTGTCTCAAAAAAATTTTTTAAAAAAGGGCTGAGCATGTAGCTCAGAGGTAGAACACTCTAGGTTTAATTCCTAATGCCAAATTAAAAAAAAAAAAAAAACTCTACCCATTTAAAGTCAAATAGCCTAACTTTAAAAAATAAATAATAAAAGTTTTTATAAAAAAAACGTTCTATAAAATTCTACCGTAGTCAATATCTGAGTCACAAACTGTTATTGTTCTGCTACAAGCACAGAAGTGCATTCTCACTACAGATCATAAATGAAACACCAGTCCAATTTCAACTAAGTATGTACAAAGCAACATTTGGAATCTCTAAAAACATAGAAATCACAACACTGCCCAAAAACTTTTTCACAACAGCATTAAAGAAGTCTTTAAAAGTGGGGGGGGGGGGGGAATGAACCCAGGGCCCCTAACCCCTATAATTCTTTTTATATAAAATAACACTGCAAAAAAAAAAAAAAAAAAAAAAAAAAGCCTACAATCTAAATACCCTATTTAGAAGTTTTTGTTGTTGGTAGTGATGGTGGTGGTAGTTGTGTTGTTTTGTTTTGTTGCCAGTATTGGGGATTGAACCCAGGGGTGCTCTACCACTGAGCTACATCCCCGGTCCTTTGTACTTTTTATTTTGAGACAGGGTCTTGCTAAGGCTGGTCTTGAACTTCAGATTCTCCTGCCTTAGCCTCCCCAGCTGCTAAGGTTACAAACAAGTACCACTGCACTAGCTATTAAAAGTACTTTTTTTTAAGTCTGTAAGTTAGGGATAATTATTCTCCAGAAAATACCTAAAGTTTTCATCATTTCTTATTATCATAATAATTAATAAAAGCAGCAACAAAATAAGAATTTATTACTAAACCCTTAAAAGATACACCTCATTTAATCCTTACAGACACATTATGAAGCAAATGTTATCACCCCTGTTTTAAAAACGAGTAAACAGGCTCAGAGAGGTCAACTAATTCATACAAGTTGAAAACTGGTAAGTCACAACACTGGGATTTGAACTTATATTTGTTCTACTTTGTACACAGTTCTAAAGCACTTTACTGCCATCCTGTGTTTTCTGACCTATATTCAAGTATTTTCCAATCAATAATTTTGGAACAAATACAAGCTAACATATCTAATTACTACAACCCAAAACCCTTTTAGAATTGACTGCAAAATCTCTATTCTCTACAAGAGGGGGAAAAAATAAGTCAATGAGCAACCTGCTTAAGTCTCAGAGTTCAATAGTCAGAAAACTGACTGAAATATTGGCTATTGATATTCTGAGTTTAACTCTAGGGAAACTCCTAGCACATACACCAATGAGAGGTGAAAATAACAATATTTAGAATAATAGGCACACAGGTTAATGGGACTGTGTTAGAAGCAGAGCTACAGCCAGGAGCAGTTTGGAAGGCTGAAGCAGGAGGATGGAAAGTTCAAAGACAGCCTCATCAAAAAAACGGAGGCCCTAAGCAACTCAGTGACACCCTGTCTCTAAATAAAATATAAAATAGGGCTGGGGAGTGGCTCAGTGGTCAAGTGCCCTCCCCCCAAGTTCAATTCCTGGCACCCCCGCCCTGTTCCCGCCAAAAAGAAGCAGAGCTAGATTTAGTGCATGAGTAACAGCAGTGGCAAAAGACACAAGAATTGCTAGAGATTGGTCATTGGTTCAACACCATACTTGTGGATCTTTAAGTGCTTTCTCAGATGCTGGTACCTGTGTGGTGTTGAGAAAGATTAAAAGACCAAGAGGGGCAGATACTTGTGTGCCCACTGGAGAGAGGGAAGTTCAAATCCCCGTGGGCCTTAAAAATCCAGATGAAGTTTAAAATTGACTCCACAGGTGGTAAGGCCCTAATGTCACTTCTTCACTGGGAACCTAGCACAAGACCATTTGTGTGGTTCATATTAGTTTCCAAAGAGACTCTCCCTCGATTTATTAACTCCTCTGCTTCATAAGGATGTAGTTCTTTAAATTTAACTGACCTGAACTGGAAACTGAATTATACTATAAATTTCTTAAACATGCTATAATTTATAGCCCAAAGTTTTCGCACGTATATCACCTTCTGCTGAACCCCAAAATCCTGGAAGTCTGAACAAGGAAGAAAGATTACTGTTCCCATTTTTCAGATAAAGAAAACGAGGCGACAGGAAACATTGTACAACAAAAGACCACAGGTCCAGTAAGCAACAGACCCAGACTCCTCCAGTGACATCAGACTCCAAACCCAAGGCTCCTGCTCTTAGACAACACAGAGGCAGCTGTACGGGTGCAAAAAACTTGGACGACAGGACTAGAGTTTTCCCAGGGCAGCCCCACAAGAGAAGGAAGTGCATCCTCCCTTACAAACCGTTCACTCCCAGCCCATAGCCCCGGACCCTGTCACAAGGCTCGCGGCGTGGAAATCACCGGTAGCCCCAGGTGGTCGCGGGGTTGCCTAGGCCGCCCTGCGGGGACGCCACAGACCCCAGCTCACTACCTGTTGAAACCCGGGAGAGGGACGACCCACACGCTGGGAGCGCTTAGGGTGAGGCCCCAAAGCGGGTATGTGGCCCCTGAAAAGGCAGAAAGGTCCCCAGAGGGTTTCGGTCGACCCAGGGCCCAGCAGGGTCGAAGGGCAAGAGTTTCTCAGTAACCTCCGCCCCGGGCGGGGGCAGGACCTGCACGTCACGTGAGGAAGAAAATACCGGTAACAAACACAAGACAAAAACAAAGTCGCGTCCCGGGCTGCGAGGGGAAAAGTGGAGTCA
This sequence comes from Urocitellus parryii, assembly GCF_045843805.1. Taxonomy (NCBI): domain Eukaryota; kingdom Metazoa; phylum Chordata; class Mammalia; order Rodentia; family Sciuridae; genus Urocitellus; species Urocitellus parryii. The sequence continues at coordinate 182,150,065 of NC_135535.1, read as the reverse complement.
ACGAGCCCCAGCTTGGACTGCGAAGGGGTCGAGGGGAAGTGGGGCTCGTGGTTACCGGGACGCAGTGGCTCTCCGCTTCCGCCGCCTTCCCGAAGCTCAGGCTCTTCCGCTCGCGCCGTTGGAGCGCGCTCCAGGTCTCAGCACCGCCCCCGCGCCGCGAGGCCTTCTGGTGGCTGTAGTCCACGCGAGGCCTGGCCACGCCCACTTCGTTGGGTCACGTGGACGGGGCTGGCAAATCACGGGGGCGGGAGAGTGTTTACGCTCCTGTCCTTTGAAGCCTCCCTAGTTGCCCTCATCTGTAAACCGATTCGCATCTGTGCCCGTCCCCCTCGGTTGTACGTTTTCTCTTATGTTCACAGCCAAGTTTCTTGAAAAAATAATATACACTCGGTGTCTCGATTTCCTCCCAGTGCGGACTCCATTCTGCTCTGCAGCTTCCGCCCCCGTAGAAAATGTCTTTGTTGCTGTCAGTCCCTGTTGCCAATTTACCGGAGGTATATCCAGGCTCAACTTAAACCTTAGTCATTTGACGTTAATGGACTTTATCGCTTATTTTCTGTAATACTGTCCAGATTTGCCTTTTCCTTTCAAGGCACCCAACTCAATATCTTTCAAGAATTCCTTTCCTAATTCATCTTTTAAATGTTGGTGTTCTCCAGAGCTCTTGATACTGGGGTGAGGGAGGGGAGATTCCTACCCCTTCTCTCCTGAGCTCACTGTTTGTACTTCCAACTTCCTAGACGACTCTCACAGGCATCCACAAAGTACTTGAATATTGGGGGCTGGAGATGTAGCTCCATGATAGAGCACTGTATATCATGTATAAGGCCCTCGGTTCAAGCCCCAGCACCCCAAAACAAAAAAACTTATAAAGTGAACTACTGCCCCTCTTCCCGGATTTATCTCTCTCTCTTCCTCTTCCACCCTTGTACAGATGGTCACCGATTTGAGTAGATTCCCTTGTTCTAGTTCCCTTATTCTCACTCTTGAATCTGTTCCCTGTTCACAGAAAATGCCAGTGATTTAATTCCCACCCGCACCATTTCTTGGCTGATTACTTGGTGAACTTCCTTACTGCTCTGGCAACCTCTATAGGGTCCTCCCTACTTCCCTTAAGCCAATTTACGTAAATAGTAAATTTAATCAGGTCACATTTGTGGGAAAATCCTTTAAAGGGCTTCATTCGATTGAGATAGAGAAAAGAAATGAAGGTGAATACGTTGGATGGCTTTTACAAAATATGAATCCCAGACCCACCACTCCCTCTCGTATTGTGGGTGGAAGACTCAGGAAATGAGAATTTAAATCAGATCTTATTCTAAGTTGGGTGACCATGGACATTTTTTAAAAGTTTTCCAGGTGATTTAATCATTCAACAAGAATATATTTTTAAGATATTTTTAGTTGTTGATAGACTTTTTCTTTAAAGTTTGGCAGTTATTTTTAGCCTTTGTTTTGTTTATTTTTATGTGGTGCTGAGGATGGAACTCAGGGCCTTACGTGTGTGTGAGGCAAGCGCTCTACCACTGAGCCACAGCCACAGCCCCAGCCTCTGTTGATAGACTTTTATTTATTTACATGTGGTACTGAGGATCAAACCCAGTACCTCACAAGTTCAAGGTAAATGCGCTACCGCTGAGTCACAGCCCCAGCCTCAATAAGAATGTATTTTATTACTTACTATGTACCAGCACTGGTACTGAGAAAATAACATAAGGAATGGTCCCTGCACTTGTGAGTTTACATTTTTTTTTTTTTTTTTTGCAGGAGAGAGAGATATTAATCAAATGATCCTATACCATGGGGTCAGGGTTGTGGCTCAGTGGTAGAGTGCTTACCTACCATGTGTGAGGCACTGAGTTGGATCCCCAGTACCACATAAAAATAAATAAATAAAATAAAGGTAGTGTGTCCATCTACAACTTTTAAAAAAGGTCCATTAAATGATCGTATACCAAACAACACCAAAAAATACAATTATCAGGTGTAATAAGAATTATGAAGGAAAAGTAATCAGTCCCTTTCCCCTTCTGTCTATCACAAGCCCCAGCCCAGGTTGGGAATTAATATATGTCCCTCATCCTATCAAACAAAGCCTATCAAGAACTTAATCACTGCCCCACCCCACATCCCCCACCCCGCATATATGCAGATTTACCAAACTGCGTCTTGTGCAGCTCTTTTAGCTTTACACAGCTGTCCCTCTATTTGGAAAATCCTCCCCCTTCTTCCTTGACTAACTTCTGTCCTGCCCAATTCTCCTTTTTGGGATTCAAGACAAACCCAGCAGAATACCAGCCACATGAGGGGATTTTAAGAGGATTGAACTGAGTTGTGTAATAATTTCCAGGCAAGCAGAAGAGGCCTTAGTGGGGGAACCAGATACTGCGGAATGTGTGCTGTGTTAGCCAGTTTAGGCCAGCCTGGGGGTGGGATGGATAGTGTCACACACCTGTAATTTCAGCAACTCAGGAGGCTGAGGTAGGAAGATTCCAAGTTCAAAGCCAGTCTCAGCAACTAAGTAAGGCCCTAAACAACCGTGTCTCAAAATAAAAAATAAAAAGGTATGGAGATGTGGCTCAATCCTCAGTACTAAAAATAAAAAATTTTTAAAAAGGAAAAAGAGAAAAAAAAAAGCTATATCCAGCTTGAGCCAAAAAACCCCACAGATCCTTCAAAACACAGATTAAGTATCACTCCCTCCAGGAAATCTTTGCTTAGAATTCCCCAACCCATGAACTGGTGAGGTCAGTATGCTGACCTTTGATAACCTCACTTGCAGAGTAGACTACTTCAGAGCCAGCTGTGAGATTCGGAAATTTCTCAAGTCAGCTTTTAAACCATTGGTAGCTTGAGAGCAGCTATAATGGTATATCAGCAAATGACATATGGGAGCGTTTTGTTTGTGTTTGGAGAGTTGGTTTACCAGCACACCACTGCCTTTGTCATGACCACACCCCTCTTAGATGCATTCCATTCATCAACTTCATTTAGCAAATATTATTGGCATTTATCACTGTAAATCAGAGACTAAGCAGAGTGCTGAGGGGCTACACAGTACGAACTAACAAATATGGTCCCTTCCATAGTGGAGTTTATAATCTAGCAGAGAAGTCAAAAATATGAAGTAATAACTCTATACTTTCAAATTGAGCTGGGGTGGGTCTTGGCAATGAATTGTGGTGGACATAGACTGCTACACTACTTAAACAAGGTCATCCAGGAAAGCTTCTCTGAGAAGGTGACCTTTCCACTAAACACTGAAGGATGAGGAAGAGATGGTGAATGGGAGAACCAAAAAAAAAAAAGAGTGTTCCAGCCAAAAGAATCATACCAAAAGACCTTGATTTAAACCAATATACTATACAGAGCTGGTCAGTTCTGGAAAGAGGGTGGGTTACATGGTCTGGATGATTTGAAGAGGTACATAGGGCTAGGTATACACATCCTTGAGGCCATGATGAGGACCCTAAATTAAATTTTAGGCACCAAAGGGGGTTATATAAACAAGGGAGTGATATCATCTGATTCGCATTTTAATACAATGTTTGGAGGACCAGAGTAAGTAGGAATAAAACAAAGTTCTGCAGTAGGATGGAGAAAAGTGGGTGGGTCTGGCATATTGAATCAACAGGATTGAATATGGTGGGGGATGGACTGGTGAAAGACTAGGACCCCAAAACAGTAATTGGTTATATCCTTCTCCCTAACTTTAGCTCTTAGAATTGGGCCTGGCACCTAGTAGATACTAAATAGCTGTGTTGAATGATTTTATCCGTTCACTATGCCAATCTCTGTGCCCCATCACTGTCAAATTATATTTAATACAGTGCCTCTGTCAGCCTACATAGCACTAACCTATTGTGCAAATTAGGAAAAAGCACCCCCTCCTTCAGAGGAACATGCAGAGTGCAGACTGATGAGCAGAGTGTGGATCCCACTCCACCCCCCACCTACCCCCCCAGCTAGTGTCCTTGCTCAGGGCAGCCTGTGTAACCACATGGGGTGGCCCCAGCTTAATTTAACATCCCTGGGAGATAGTTTCGTGGCATCAAAACCAGTATTCATGTGGAGAATCTGAGTTCCAGGGGAAGGAGTTCCTTGCCTAGGGTCACCAGAGCATCTCTTTTGACTGAAATTCAAACCTTCGCCCTTTGAATCCCTGCGGGCTCTTTAGTCTTGGAGCCACGTTGTCTCTCCCAAATCATTCAGCCCATCAATAAAAAGCTAAATTCAAAATGGTGACTTTGCTTCCTTGAGTTTCTCAGCTGTCTCGGTTACTATTGTTAGAGTATTTTACATTTACATAGTATCCAATATGTGCTTGGTGCCTTGCAAAATACAATAAGGGAACATGAAACCAAAAGACCTTGATTTAAAAAAAAAAAAAAAAAACAGAACAAATAAGGAATGGCTGGTTTAAAGAGCCCTTAGCTTTTGGGTGAAAATGAGCTGTAGTATACTGGTTTAAGGGGACTCTGTAAACAATATCAAAAAAATAAAATGAGACAAAAACCACTGATATATGCAAGCTGCTTTTCTTTTGTTACCAACCAGAAGGATGGGATATTGAAACATCTGGCTCCAGAAATGGAAGCTACGGGAGTCAGGGATGGAGGTCAAGGACATAAGGACAAGGAAAAAACACCCTGAAGGAGGAAAGGTGTTTGTTTGTTTGTTTAGCAGTACAGGGATGGAGCTCAGGGATACTCCACCACTGGGCTACATCCCCAGCCCTTTTCATTTTTTATTCTGAGACAGAATCTCTTACTAAGGTTGCCCAGGCTGGCCTTGAACATTCTATCTTCCTGCTTCAGCCTCCCAAGTAGCTGGGATTACAGACACGTGCCACCCTTCCCAGCTCAGAAGTCCTCTTCCTTTAATCCTCTTCCTTTAACCTTTTTTTAGGACAATAGGAAAGAAGAGCATTTAGCTGGGCGTGGTGGCCTACACCTAAAATCCCAGCAGCTCAGGAGGCTGAGTCAGGAGGATCACAAATTCAAAGCTTGCCTCAGAAACTTAGCAGGGCCCTGTATCAAAAAATAAAAAGGGCTGGAGAGATGTGCCTTAGTGGTTAAGCGCCCCTGGGTTCAATCCCCAGTACTACTAATAATGATAATAACAACAGCAGCAGTTAACAAGTGTTTAATGTGTGTGAGAGCTGTGCTAAACCCTTTACGTGCTTGATCTGAGTCAATCCTCTGATCAGACTCACATGTGCCATCATTTTACACTGGAAGAAACTAAGGTCCAGAGAGCATGTCATGCCCAAAGCTATGCTGCTAATCAGTGACAAACCTAAGATTTAAACCAATACAATCTAGTTCCAGCATCTGAACTTTCAACTACTATGTGATATCACCTCTAAGTTCCTCAAAGATGTTCCTGGTGCCATGTCCTCCATGTTAGATAGTGTGACCCCATGAAGTCCTAGGATGACTCATAGGAGCCATCTGGTTCTCAGACTCAGGGGTTTCCCTGTTGCCTATCTGCTCAGTGATTAGGACATGGTTATCTCTAGCCTAGATTTCAAATGAGCAGTTGGAACAAGGCATGTCTAAGAGATGGGGCATATATAAGGTAAATAGGAGAAAAACATATAAAGAGCCCTGTGAGGGGCATTTCACAATCTCCTATGAGTTTCAATATTCTCCCAACATAATACCATAATTACCCATAGGGTATGGAAGATGGAGGAGAATATGTTACCAGGAAAGGACTAAATAAATTTTCCCCTTGGAAACGAGAGTCCTGATTGGTGCCTTCTAACTTGACGATTCTTTCCTTTTGTGACTTTCAACTCCTAAGCACAGAGGATCCAGATTTTACTGGGCTTTTGAGCATTGGGCTCCTCCCTGGTGACTAGCATCAGTATGTGCTTCTATTTAGAATTGCATGGGTTTCAGGCATCCACTGGAATCTCTTTAGGACAATAGGAGGAAAGAGCATCAATAGATGGCTCCCATTTAATTCATGAAGAAAAGTGGAACTCTGACGCGTGGAAATGACTCCAAAACCTAACGTAGGAACCCAGAGGACTCTCCAGCTCTAACTGAAGCCAACCATAGAAAGGGTATAACAGCAGCATTATTTTAACTGAATCTCTGGGCTCTGAGTTAAAAGCATGGGTGGTGCCAGCACCCACCACCACACCACTGCACACCCACACACTCGTGATTAGCTTTTCTTCACCAAGCTGTTCACCTGCCTCTTGATCTTAAGGCTTATATGGCAAAATTATCCAATGCCACAATACCCACTTGGAGGGAAGGACTTGGTGATATTATGCCTACATTTATTCTGCATCATCTGAAAATAACTTGGCTCCGGAGAGCTGTAATTGATAAGTACTCAGGACATTTTGACTCCAACATGGCATTATCTATGCCCTGGTTGTGACACCCTCAACGCCTACTTAGGATGTACAGCGAGCCACACCTCCTACTCCAGGGTGCTGCAGGGGCCTCCAGCATTTATCAGAGGCTGTGCTGAGCACCTAGAAGGAGTTGAAAAGCAAGGTGGTATGTGTAAGGGAACCAACTTGAGACCAGGGCCCCCAAAACTTCTATTATAATGCATATTATCCTAGATGATTCACTTAAACTCAATTTCCTCATTTGTAAAATGGAGATCCACCAAGACCATCTACCTCATCAGGCAACTGTGAATAAATGCCAAGTTATATGGTGGGTGGGAAATGGTTTGGAAAACTATAAGGAGATAAAAAGGAATGGGGGTATACATTGTGCAAAGTTTTGCTCATAAGGGATAGATATGCCTAAGGAACAAAGAGACATTTTTTATTGCAATACTAATTCTTCTTTCCCTTGAGGGAGTGGTAGACTGACCTTCAGCATTCCTTCTCAGGATACAGTCCCTCTGTCCAGCCCTTTCCCATGCCCCCATAGCATTCAAAAAGGTATGATTCCCTATTAAGAGCTCCTAGGACAGTACCTTGCATAGAGTAAAAACTTGTTAAATATCTGTTAGACAATTGCTTACTCTATTCAACTGCAGAATCCCAAAATGAGAATTTAGCTAGACCTTCACAAGAGTTACATTTTCAGGGGTACCATTGAATTTATAACCCAGTCCCTCTTCCAGGACTGCAGGGCCCCACACGGACCTACTGACCCCAAGAAATCAAGAAGCACCACTGCAGGCAGACAGGACTTCTTGCTGGTCTCCAGACCATGTTATTTCACACTTCCCTTCCTTTGCTGGTGTTCTCTCTTCCTTCCCTTCTTCCACCTCCATCAGGATCCAACTGATGTCGCCTCTACAAAACTTCTCCAACTTCCCTGGACTAACAAGTTACTCCTTCCTCTTCTCTCCTCCTTCCTCCCTCCTCCTTCCTCAGTGAGCACTCATAACCCTTGGTTACATTGCTCCCCACTAATCATAATTACTTATGTGTCTCTACCCCACCACAACGAGTGTCGTCATTAAATACGATGCACGTCGTCTGGACCCCACACTTGTTTACTGGATGAACTGTTCCTCTCTCTGACTTTTCAGAGAGGGCTGAGAATGGACAGGCAAAGGAAAAATCAGAGGAAATCAAGAAACCAACAGCTCTAGTTTACACTCTCATTCTTCAAGAACACTTTTGCAGGCAGCTTCCCCGCTCCCTAATACCTTTACCTCCAGAAATAATCTTGCAAAGCATATGATGAATTGCCTGGGAGTAAGCAAGCAGAACTTCAGAAAGAGTAACTCTACTTGACCTTGTTCCTCTACACACACCCAAGCTGGTTCACAATGTCCAAAGTTGAATAGCCTGGGTTTAAAGCCTACTTCTACTAATTACTAGCTGAGCAACTTTAAGCAAGTTACTTAATCTCTCTGTGCCTTAGTTTTCTGATGCAAAAAAATAATAGTGACATCACAGAAGGTAAGCAAGATCATGAGAATTAAATGAAACAATTCATGTAAAGTGCTCAGCTCCTGGTACACAATAAAATGTTCCATAAATGGTAGCTGGTTTGTAAGCAGTTCAATCTTAAAGATGACAAACCTGTTCTATTTAAACCTTCTGAGGGCTGGATTTGTTCCAGGACATCCTGCTCAGGGAGGGGTGTCGTGGCCACTCTAGAGTTCTGTCTGGAGACTCAGACAATTGGTGTCATCGACCTTTGGTTCTAATTGGGATCCATTGCTCACCAGCCATCGCCCCAGCCTAAGTAGCTTATCTTCTCGAAGCCTTACCCAGTAGGGCTAGCAGTACTGAAGTGCCTCACAAGGGGGTGCTGAAAAGATCAATTTGTGTTAGCAAAGTGCTTTGGAAATGTAACATGCTAAATATTAATGGGTCTTTCTGAGTGTCGGGAAATGTGCAATCTGAACTCTGCTCAGGGCAAGCTGAAGGTGGGGGGAGCAATTCTGGGCAGCCCGATTGCCACATCCTTGGTCTAATTGGAAGGTGGTGCTGGTGAGGGAGGATAAGTACCACTGATATCTGGGGGTGGGGCAGGGCTGCAGGACAGTGGCCCTGGAAGGAAGGATGATCTGAGGAAGCACCTGATCCACAAATAGAAACCTAGAGTGGGTCATGGGCAAACCCAGAAAAGTCCTTGGGTTTCTTTATGATGAGCAAACACAGGCTCACTGTTGGCTGTTTCTCTCTCTCTCTCTCTCTCTCTCTCTCTCTCTCTCTTTCTCTCTCTCTCTCTCTCTCCCCCCCCCCCAGTGTTGTGGAGGACAGCTCTGTAAGGATCTGTTAGCCATCTGAGTTTTTGTCCTGCTGTCAACCTCCTGACCCCCACAGTAGGGTAATCAGTAGATATGTTATTAACCTTTGCCAGAACTCACAGTCTGAAATCTTTAGTGTGGCCAGACATCAGGGTCTCTGTCCCTGTGTCATCCATCACTGAACTCTGGAGTAAGGTATTCCTCAGGGGACTGCTCCACAGTCACCTCTTCCAGGAAGACCTCTTGGACTCAACCAGGTTGAGCTGCGAGCTCTGCTTCAAGGCTTCCATAATGCTCTGTGCATGGAACAGACACTCAGTACTCTTGCCACCTTCTCTTGGCACCAGTGTCACCTATTCACCCATGACTTTCTGCTGCCTGTGGCCAACCACATGCTGATCCAGAGGTCAGGGAAGGCCAGAGGTTGGAGTTAATGAGAAAATCCCTCAGATTCTTACCCTGAGAGAGCTTCTTTGCTGCATCTGAGTGACCCCCCAATCCTACTGCACCCCAGTCACCCAGAGCAATAGTCTGCTGGCTAACACACTTGTGTGGGTCTCCTTTCCTTCCCTGTCTCATCTTCTCACTCCTCTACAGGTTATTCCTGGAATAACTGCTTGTAACTGCTTCTGGGGGCACTGAACAGGAGGTGACTTACCTGGAGGAGAGTTATCTGTGCCTCTCCTTCTCCCTCGACATGAACTACTCCAGACAGAAGACTGCAGTGACTTCATCTTTTTATCCTTAAGGTTTTGCATTATGCCCGGAATATAAATTCTCAGAAAATATTTGTTGAATGAATGCATTGATGAATGAATAAGTCAGATATGAAGCCAAACGATGATATTAATAATATCTGGTATGTATTGAGCCTTATGTAACATTTCTTTCACTAATTTCAATATCAGCAAAGGAACAAGGGATTCTGTGCCAGGGCTTAGAAGGAAAACAAATACCTGTAATAACTGAACTTTCAAGATGTGGCCAAAACTTGGCTCATACCCTCTGGCAGTCAGCTCGAACGCCAGGCAGGCTGCCCCTGAGAGGCCTGTGCATCTCCAGCAGCTCTGGGGAATTCATCACCTGGAGCAGGACAGCAGCTTCTGCTGTATATAACAGCAAATGCTCCTTTCTCCTCATGCCAACTTCTCAGGCCTCGCTCTTTTCTGTTCTTCACATAAAAAAAAAAAAAAAGAAAAAAGAAAGAAAGAAAAAAGAAAAGCCTGGCTGGCCATTTTTCACGCATTTTCTGCAGTGTTGCCCTTCCTCCTGACTTTTTTACTTTCTCGGTATTAAAAGAAAGGGAAGAGCATGAATCTATAAGAAAAGTGTCCAACGGCTGAAGCCAGAGCGTGAACCAGTGCCCCAGGTAGAGCTAGACACAGCCGAAGGCCTCAATAGCCACAGAGGGAGGAGGCCATCCAGAAAAGGCCAAACCCACTGTTGGTGGAAAATGTGGCAATGTGTGTGTCACAGATGAAGAGATCTAACTAGTCTGTGTTCATTTTTTTTCTCATCTTCCTCCATCTTTAGAAAGGTGTTCAAACTAGAAACCAGATGATAATATAAGAATGCATAAAATTCAGAGGAAAAACACCTGAGCAACTTATGGCAAGGTCACATCATACAAACCCAACTCTTGGCATTTGGGGAAAGAGAGAAATAAAAAGGAGGAGAGAAAATAAGCAAGCAATTACAATGGAGATAACCTAGTACATTCTGCCTGACTTTCCACCCACAGAGTGTACGCCCCAGCATGGACATGAGATGGGATATAATGCTTGCCAATGCTGGTGGAAATTCTTACTGTGTGCTAGGTGCTATTCTTAGGAACTCATATCCTTTGAGGAGTTTGGTCTCAATATTACCCTTTGAGGCAGGTGCTATTATTATCCCACTTCACAGATGAGGAAATGGGTGCAGAGCGGTGAGTAACTTGCCTGTAATCACTCAGCCTGTAAGTAAGTGTTTGAGCTGGGATTCAAAATTAGACAGTCTAGCTCCAGTGCCCACACTCAAAACCACTTGGCTATACCAAGGGATGTAAATTGCTGCTCTCTCAGCCTTACTTCCCAAACATCTCCCATAGAAAAAGCACCTAGCCAGGCTAAGAGTGAGTCAGGTGTTCAGGGATTCATATTTTTTACACCACAGAGCTCCTAATGCAAATAAAGCAATTCCTTGGGTGCCTGAGTACAGAATCAGTTATCTGTTGTGATGCTAGGGATGTTCAAGGAAAATTCTGGTGATATGTCAATTTTACCTCCACACGCTGACTTGAAAATGAAACCTCTTGCTAGATGAGAATCCTCTGTGCGTGCAATTTGTCGGCATCTCGGCCTATGTAGAAAATCCCCCAGATAACTGGAAAAACTTGCAGATCTTAGAGCCACAATCAGAATCACTGAGAAATCATTTAAAAAAAAATAGGAAATGCCATAAGATTTCAAACTATTTGGGCTCATTTTCAACTACTTTGTAGTTTTCTCGAAACTACAAAGTATACTGGATATTAATGTCCACTACTGCTAGTATTTTAGAATAGGTTATCAAAAAGATTAACTCATTCGTTCACTCCACGGATATTTGTTGGGTCCTTGTTATGTGCTGGGCACTGAGGACACAACAGTGAACAAAACAGACAACATTCTTGCTTTCTTAAGCTCATGTTCTACCAAGAGACTGACAAATAATAAATAAATATTAAGGTCTAGGTAGTGATGGATGCTAGCAGGTAAGTAAAGAAGGGTCAGGGGATAACAAGGGATGAGTCATGGGATAGGGGGACTTGAGGTCTCGCTGTGCAGCTGAGACTGAGTGGTATGAAGGGGGAAGCCATGGGGAGGCCCAAGGGAAGGAGCCAGTGTAAAACCCCAAGTTAGGAATCTGCTAGATAGACAGGACAGCAGGGTCAGTGTCACCGGCATGAAGAAATTCAAAAGTTCACATGAGCAACGAGAGGTGGCCAGATGCCAGGTTGTACAGGGTCCCATAGGCCACTATCAGGAACTCAGGTTCATTTCTGAGTGTGGTGAGAAGCCCTGAAGCAGGAAGTAATGTATCTGATTTGATCTTTAAAGACAGAACTCTGGCTGCTGCATAGACATGAGAACAGGTCATCTCTGATCTCTTCAGGGGAGGTAAATAACTTTTTCTCTATTCTACCACATTATTTAGCACATCTTGATTATAGCATTTGTTTCATTTATTTATCTGTTTGTTTGTTTGTTTGTTTGTTTGGGGGTGGGTTGCCTCACTGGAGTGTAATCTCTTTGGAGACAAAAGTCTGAGCTTATTTATCCTGTTCCTCCACCTTGATGCCCCTTATAGAGCACTCATGTTCCCCACCACAATGCCTAGAATGCAAGTGAAATGTTCAATAACTCTGAAAAAATGACTAACATTGCAAAAAGGCAGGTTTTTTTTTTTTTTTTTTTTTTTTAAAGTCTTAGCCTCTAGGCGGAGGGATTGACTGGATCTGGAAGTGGTTTTTTTTTTAATATTTATTTATTTTTTAGTTATTGGCGGACACAACATCTTTGTTGGTATGTGGTGCTGAGGATCGAACCCGGGCCGCACGCATGCCAGGCGAGCGCGCTACCACTTGAGCCACATCCCCAGCCCAACAAGGCAGGTTTTGACTCCAATGGAGGAAGTTTCGAACAGGGGAGTCAAAAAAATTGAATGGCTTGCCTTCAAGTGAACTGAGTTCCCCATTATAGAAGATACTCAAGACTCCTAATATTTTACTAGGAAATGATGTAGCCTGATCATTCAATCATTAGATGGGTGATCATGCTTTTAAGTATCCTTGTAACTCTGAGCTTCTATAATTCTTGGAACAGTTTTTAAACTGTTTAATACAATAGGACTTTGATCATGTAAGAATTTGTGTACTCCAGCCCAAACAAGTCACGGCCACACTTCCAGACTTCTCCCTGCCTAGAAAGGTCTTGATGTACCCTGTCAACTTGGTAATCTCTTTTCTTCTTCAAGACTCACATAAAGGTCCCCATGTGCTAACTTGTTAAATCACAGATGAAGCACTGTGTGCATTCTGTGTCCTCCGGTTTCAGGGAATATGGACATTTTGGGTCAAGACCATAGGTCTGGAGGCTAACCAGAGGGCCTGAGAACCAAATACTATAAGGAGCCGTTGGAACCACTTCAAAGACTTCCTCTAGGAAAAAGAAAGACAAAGGTGGGAGGGGGTAGAAGCCACCAGAGTCACCTTCAGGTATTGGAAAGAGCTGTCAGGTGCATAGGGAGGGCCTTAAGTGCTGTCCTGAAGGCACATGTAGGACCAATGGGAAGGAATTACAAGGAGGAAGGTTTCTGTCCCACTTAAGGAAGTGCCCTCTCAGCACCCAGCCCAGGGCCTTTCCAATGACAGGTACACAATGTGTTTTAATGGAATTGGAGGTTGAACAATTTGAGCTATTCAACAGCAAAACCTTCAGAGCCGCTCTCCAGAAAGCCATAGAGAGGAATCCTTCTGGAATGATGTTAGATTGAATTAGATCTGGAAAGGCAGCGAGTTTTCACACTGAAGGCCAAGCATGATTCTTCACCGCCTGACACAGTGGTGAGAATGTCTGGAACCTGCATCTGTGCTCAGCAAGCAAGCGTGTAGGTGTCAATGAATGATGTCTGTATGGTTAGAGGAGCAGAATACGACAGCAGGGAATGCAGTGTGCAATATCTAAGCACCCTTTCAACTGTTGGATCGTATGCTCCTCTGTGGCTGTATGCTTGCACATTGGGCCTTTGGTGGTCCAGGTACAAGTTGTTGGTATGAAATTCAATCAAGTGTCTCCTGGTCTCCCAAACAGGTACAGATGGTTGTATTCTACAGAGTCAGCATGGCGCTTTTGTCCATGGGCCCTGTGGCTTTCAGATCTGCTTTGAGACCTGGGCAGCTGGCATTGATTCTGTTTGTTTCCTTAGAAGGAACAGTATTGATCTACTGCACCGTGAAGCCTGCTCCTGGGTCGCCTAGTTCCAACAAGCAATTCCCTTGTCTTCAGCAGCCATTTCAAAGTCCCCTGGACACTCTGCTTCTATTTGGCTCAGCCTCCAGCTAACAGGCTACTTATGCTGGGTACCAGTGAGCAGCCTCAGTTCAATCCATGTCACTGTCCTTTACTGCACTGAGTGTCAACCTCTTCAGTGCTGGGAACAGCTGGGCACTTGGATGAAGCTGGCCTCTCACCTCAGTCTGCTGTGGACAAATGATAAACAAGTAAAACTAGCCAGCCTGACATAGGTGATGCTTGTAAAGAGAAGTGAAATTAGCGCTGGGAGATGGTAGAGGCGGGAGGCCAAGCTCTGCTGGGGGAAGAGGGGGATGGGGCTGGTGACAGCATTTGGGGGAGGGGTGCTTTGATGAAAGGTTCAGCAAAGGAAGGAGGTGGGTCTTAAAGAAAGAGCAAAGACCTTTCCCAATGTAATTAGTGCAATGTTAGAGTTTGGAAGTCACCTCTAACGACCTGACAAGAATTCCAAAGATTGGTCAACAAAGTGTGAAATCAGGCCTAGCGCTGGACAAATTGTAAACTAGATAAAGTTTGGCATTTCTCTTCCTCTCAGATCCTCTCCCCTGTGCATGGATACTCCCTCAGGCCCAGGAAACTGTCTCCTCCTCTAATCCCAGTCTACCCCAGAAGAGGGTACCCTGAGCTCTCCTAATTCAGGGATTGTCTGTTGGGGGGTCCTGTGAGGTCCCAGCCTTATCTGAATTCTGCTGAGTGCTCCAGAGTACTCAGGCTTCTGCCATCAAAACCCATCTTCTGGGCTGGGATTGTAGCTCAGTGGTAGAGCATTTTCCTAGAATGTGTGAGGCACTGGGTTCCATCCTCAGCACCATATACAAAATAATAATAATAAATAAAATACAGTTTAAAAACCCTGATCTTCCCTCCACCACGAGTATAGCAGCATTACTCATAATATCCCAAATGTGGAGCAACCCAAGTATCCATTGACAGATGAATGGATACAACACAGTGTGGTGTACATGAGCAATGGAATGTCACTCATCCTTAACAAGGAAGGAAATTCTGACAAATGCTACACCATGGATGAACCTTGAGGACATTATTTGAAGTGAAATAAGCCAGTCACTGAAAGGCAAACACTATTACGATTCCGAGGTAGAATGGTGGTTGCCAGGGGTTCAAGGGAGGGAAGGAAGGAGGAATGGGGAACTGTTATTTCACGGGTGTAGAGTTTCAGTCTTGCAAGATGAAAAGGTTCTGGAGATTGGTTGCACAGCAATGCCAGCATACTTCACATTATTGAACTATACCCTTAAAAATGGTTTAAAATGATTAATGTTATGTCATGTGTATCTCACCACAATTAATAAGTTTTTAAAAATACAAAAACAGAAACAAAGCCCAAGCCCCGTTTTTACCCTTGTGCCAGTGCCAGAACTGGGCACAGGCTTCTGAGGGGAGTTACTTTTCCACCTCCTTCATCTGAGTCTGTTGCTATGATCTTCCGGGAGAGGCCAGGGCAGCTGACAACCTATTGTGCCAAATGGGTGATAACACAATAAAGTGAAGCTCCGCCCAGCAATATGCTGGAATCAGGGTCTTCTGGAAATTGTGTCTTGAAACAAAAAGAACCTATTGAGAACCCTATTTAGTGGAGGGGACTTTAGGAACGGTGGCTGTCCATGTAGTCACAGGGTTTTGAGCCTTCCTTGGACTGAAGCTCTGTGGGAGGAAGTCTGTGTTTGTCTTCAGGATGCCTTTTCCCCAAGTCCTGGTCTGAGAATTAGGAGACACTGAAAAGGGTTTTATTTTCCCCAATAACAATAAACGAATGAATTCATGAGTAAGGGAAGCTGGGCCTACCAAATCACACAGAGTAGGCAGTTGACTTATCAGGCATTGTGATCGTTTGAGTATCGAATGCCCCCAAAGTCTCAAGTGTTCAAGACTTGATTCCCAGGGTAGCACTATTGGGAGGTGGTGGAATCTTCAGGAGGTGGGGGTCCGTGGGAGATCCTTAGGTTATTAGGGGCATGACTTTGAAGAGGATTGTGGGATCTCAAGCTCCTCCTCTTCCTCTTTCCATTTTGAATCATGGTGTAAACAGTTTGCTTTATCATGTGTCCCTCCACTAGAGGCCCCAAACTATGGGAGTCTCTGGATCTGGGACTGGAAACTCCAGAATCATGAAATAAATAATACTTTTCTCTTTAAAAGTTAAATTACCTCAGGCATTTTGTAATAGCACCATGAAACTAATAGAAGGTTCTCACAGGAAAAGGAGTGTTATTTTCTACTTATGCATTGAACGAGTTGGTTCTGTGTGTCAGGACTCCTTCTTCTGAAGGAACTACTTCTCCCTCATTCCTTGAGGTCTGAGTGGCTGTCCACCACTGCATCATTCCACTGGCATGGGATCCATGCTGACTAAACCGTAGTACTACATTCTACACCTCTTGCACCCACTTACTAGCTGGGATGTGGGCATCGCACTCAAGCAGGGTTGATGAGAATCCTCCCATGAGATTTGTACATAGATGAAAAGATAGAAAGGAACTTTCCCTTTTAACCAGCCAACTATCCTTCCCACCAGCTGA
This sequence comes from Urocitellus parryii, assembly GCF_045843805.1. Taxonomy (NCBI): domain Eukaryota; kingdom Metazoa; phylum Chordata; class Mammalia; order Rodentia; family Sciuridae; genus Urocitellus; species Urocitellus parryii. Next base: position 182,133,780 of record NC_135535.1, on the reverse strand, counting down.
AGAGAACGTGCCAGAGAATGAAGCCAAAGTGATGACCCAGAGCTGGAGACAAAGAAATAGCAGCCAAACTTCAGTATTTAACTCCTGGATGCATCTGTGCCTAAAGCCAGATCTGTTCCAGTGCTTCCCAATTATGAGTCAATAAATTCTTTCTTTCCACCTTCTCCCCTTAAGCTGGTTTGAATTGAACCTTGCAACAAATAATTCTGACAAATAATACAGTTTGTTCATTTCAGTTTCAATGTTTTCCATACTTGCTTCACCTTATGACATTGGCTATTTTTGCGTCCACAAAATGTATTCTGCCCACTTTGTATGCCATGTACCAAGGCACAGCATAAAATCTGGAGAAAAAGAATTAGAAAGGCCAGTGTTTGTCCTTAAAGGTACATTTTAATGGAGGTGAAGTTTGGGGAGAAGGAAATAATTCCATTTAACAATTATTTTTAAATAATCTTCTATGGGCCAGGCATTTTCACAGGTAATAACAGCTAATTACCACAGACCCTGAAAAGAAGGTATTTCATGTCTACTTTATAGATAAAATCATGGTTCAGAGAGGTTCGATAATTTGTTCCAAACCACCAGCTATTAAGAGGTAGAACAAGGCACACCTGTAATCCCAGCAGCTCAGGAGGCTGAGGCAGGAGGATCACAAGTTCAAAGCCAGCCTCAGCAAAAGTGGGGCACTAAGCAACTTAGTGAGACCCTGTCTCTCAATAAAATACAAAATAGGGCTGGGGATTTGGCTCAGTGATCAAGTGCCCCTGAGTTCAATCCCCCAAAAAAGTGGTGGAACAAGGCTTCAAATTTAGGCCTCTAACTCCAAGGTCAGTGTCCTTACTTCTGCACAACCCTACCTCCTGGACAGGAGATGAGACAGTGAGGAATTCACTCACTGATCCATTCAGAAAACACTTAGTGTCTGCTTTTCTCGAATGATTGTGACAATACTCCTTAAACTCATACGTACCACATTGATGTAGAATATTATCATCACATGCAAGGCGCCATGCTCGGCCCCGTAGAAGGAGGCACATAGAGATGAATGAATAAAATAGCCTTTTTCCTCAGGGGCGCACAATAGAGCAGTCCTAGAAATATTACATGGCAAAGTATGATTAATGGCGTGAGAGAAGTTCAGAGTGCTGTGAGGGTTCTGGGCAGGAAACGTTTCCATCTGAAGGAGGGAGCCGGAAAGACCTGGTGGGATAGAAAAGTATATCAGTAAGTGCAGATGAATGTGCAGACGATGGTGTATTTACCCTGGTGCCGTGGGATCGGGGGCTGGAAAAGAAAGAAGGGAGGGAGGGAGGGAGGGAGAAGATAGAGTAAGGGGGGAACGAAGGAATTGGATAGGTAGGGAGGGGAGAAGAGGAAAGGAAAGGGAAAGAGAAGCAAAGAAAGGAAAAAAAGAAAGGGAGAGAAGGAGCAGGGATGAGAGAAAGGCCTGCAGGTGGACAGGCATATGGCTGCAGCATGTCCCCAGATCTACGGCCCAGGCTCCTGACCGTGGACTACAAACCCTTTACCTTTCTCTCCAGAGACTTCTGTTAGGGCAAAATATGCCTGGACTACCCACTTGTCCATTTTTCCCACTTTTTTTTTTTTAATTGGTGCACTATAGTTGTACAAACTGATGGGGTTTGTTGTTACATATCCCCACGTGTGCACAACACACAATGTAGAAACATAATTTGGCAATATCGCCCCCCAGCACTCCCCCCTCCCTCCCCGCCTCCCACCCTTGGTCCCTTTCCTCTGCTGACCAACTTTTGATTTTCAAGATATCCACCCGCACCATTTCCTTTTTTACTCTCTGGTTTCCACATATGAGAGAAAACATATGGCCCTTGACCTCCCGAGACTCACTTCGCCTTTCTACTTGTCACTTTTGTCCAGGGAATTTGTATCTTTTAAAGCCACTCGGGTGAATTTGATGCTGGTGTTCTGAGGGTCACACTTTGAGAAACATTGCACCCCAGCCCAAGTGTTTACCAGGTAAAAAAGGAATACATTCCCAGAAAAATTTTTAAAGACTTGTTTTAGGCTGTCCAGCTAGTTAGTAAAAGACACAAGCCCAAATCTGGTCGTGTGGCACACGCCTATAACCCCAGCCATGAGGGAGGCTGAGTCAGGAGGATCACAAGTTCAAGACCAGCCTCAGAAACTTAGCAAGGCCTTAAGCGAGACCCTGTCTCAAAATAAACAAATAGACATTAAAAGCAGGGGGCAGGGGCTTGGGCTGTAGCTCAGTGGCAAAGCATCTCAGGGTTCAATCTCCAATACCAAACCAAACCAAAAAAAAAAAAATCCCTCAGGTCTTTGGGCTATTTTCCCACTAGCCTCAACAACTACACAACTGAGTTTTTTCTAAAAACTGATATTGTAGGAAGGTAGATCCTCCCTTAGTTTCCAGACCATCTGTATGGACCATGCTCTGAGAACCATAACCCTGAAACATGAAGGTCAGGATGAAGGTCAGAGGCAGCCAGAGGTAGAGATCATGACAGCTGACCGAGGTCATAGAAGACTCTGAAGAAGGGAAGGATGGGGAAACTCTGAAGTTTCCAACTTGGGCAACTGTATTATCAGATATAATTCAGAGCAGGGAAGTGAGAGTGACTTGGCTTGGGTGGAGGTGGTGGAAATGTTAAACAGGCTAAGATCAAAGCTTCATAAACGTCCACATACTCAGCAAAACACCAGCCATGCTAGAGTTGAAGTTGTGAGTTAAGGGTGTGGAGCAATCACCTGCATAGATGTGATCATGAACAGGTGAGAGCTATGAAGTGTATTATTCTATGACGAATAAGGGAAAACAGGGAAGAAACCTCTAATGGTTATATGTTCAAATTGCAGATAACAGAAATCCCTACACATTATGGTTTTAAATAATGCAAGGAATTTATTGGCTTATGGTTCAATCAGAGATCTGGAATCCTTTATGTATGTTTTCTAAAGTCTGCTCTAGTCTACATTTTGTGTCATTTCATACTGGATTCCCTGAAGGTTGTAAAATGGTGTCAATAACAATTACGTTTACCAGCTTCATCACTTATACCCAAGAGGAGAGAAAAAACTAGTTTTCCTCCACTCTCAGACAAAAATCCTGCATTTTGCTCTAACTGGATCCACAGGTCAATTGATCCAGCCTGGTTTTCCCTGAGCTGGAAATGGAATGGGCTCAGACCAGTCATAGCTCACCGCTAGAGGAGGGGGGCAGGATCTACTCCACCCCATTCTCCTTGCTGCTGCACAACGGAAGGCAGAGATAATGAAAAATTCTCCAGAAGATCCCAGAAAGATTCTTATAGAGGTACAATCTTGGCAGGCTGGACGGAGCGCTAAGGAAATCGCACTGCCATGGAGACCCAGGCAGGAGGGTGTCTCTGTGAGGACATGACAGCCAACCAGGTGGTGGGGAGGATGGCTGATAAAGGGTCCTTTGTTTGGGTGATTAAGAAAATTATTGGTGGCCTGGGGATGGCCGCTTCAGTTGGGTGTTGGTTATGAATCAGCGAGAGCAAACGGCTGGGAAGGAGCTGGAAAACAACCAGGGGACAGGTAGACTCTTCTCTCAGAAAGATGAATGGTGATGGGAGAAGAGAGCAGTTGGGAGCAGGCTGCAGAGGGAGATGAGGATATTGCAGGCCGAGGGGGAAAAGCAGGAAAGAGGGAGAGATGGATGAGGGGTGAAGAGGGGGGACGGATGCAGAAAGGTCTTGAGGAGACAGCAGGAGGACAGGAGGCCACGTGTACCAGAGGGAGGGCTTTTGGAGTGTGAATTGGGCACCTCTTCCCTAGAGCCGAGGAGGGGAGCCAGGGTGAATGTTGACATGGATGGGAGTTGCAGAAATTCAGAGACATGCCCCTAATTTTCTCAGTAAAATCACCTCTGCAGGGTGAGGGTGGCTGAATGCCCCAAGCAGGCCCAGGAAACCTGGAATAACTCCTTGGGGGATTCATTAGGAGGCTACAAAACATGAGTAATAATAATAAATAAAAAAAGACTAGAGAACTGCAAATTAGCCCAGTCTGGCACCTCACGATAAAAGCCATACAAGTGTTTCTAGCCTTTGACCCAATAATCCCTTTCTGAGAATATATACCATGAAAATAACTGGAAAAAAAAAAAGAAAAGAAAAACAACTCACAAACTATTTGCAAAAAGGTGCTTATTGCTGCCCTGTTCATAATAGCAAAATCCTCCACAATTAGAGAATGAGTAAGCATGCTACAGAGCATTAATATGATGATATGATGGAATATTATACAACCATCACGAATGATACATATGAGAACTCTCTTAGTACATGAGAAAATAAATACAGAAAAATGTTGGGCAGCCAGGGTAGAGTGTGAAAGAGAGTAGAAAAGTTTATGACTACTCTGGAAAACGAGGCTCATACAATAGCATGGTTCATAAAAGGTCACTGATTTATGTAAATAGTTGGTGTGAGGAGGTGAAGATATTTTTTCCCCTTTAGAAAAAAATTGTTTAAATACACATTTTAAAGAGAGTTCGGCAACCAGCGGAAGCTAGTCGGCATGCATTTGTAGAGACGCTGATCTGCAGGACTCAGGGAATCTCCCTTTCCAAAGAAACAGAGGGAAATGGGACATTCATAACCAAAGACTGTTAAGGTGGGTAGGTCACCAGGGTAAAAGTCACCAAGAGATGACCCAGTGCTGTGCTTAGATGGTTTGTCACATTATGGGCTTTGTGGGGAGAGAAGCAGAGACAGAAGATCGGGGCCTTGGAAACTGGGAAGAGGGGAGAGAATGAAGACGAGTTAGGATTCGAATGATCAGGAGCTCTGGGCTCGTGAAAGGGTTGTTCCGGAGCTGGGGACAATGGGGATGAGGAGGACAAAGGAGGGGGTGGTTACAGAAGACGGATAGAGGTCCTTGGAGTAAAAGAGGTTGAAGGATAGAGATACTAGAAAGACATCTGGAACGATCAGAGAAGTACAGAACACACAACAGCCATTCATCCATTTCTTCACCCCCCAAAACCACTTATTGCTCCTTCTGTGAACCAGGCACTGTCCGGGGCACTAGGAAACCAACAGCGAATGAAACGCACGGTGTCATCTGTCCCACCATTGACGGTCCCCCTAGGTCTTGAACCATCTCTCTTCTCTATTCCTAGCATAGGGTTGTCACTGTGCTACCTTTTGCTAAATGAATATAGAAATGAGATGAACTCTGTTGGCTTTTTAAAGCAGAGGACAGTCAGTATGCCAGGACCCTGGGAGCACATGGGGGGTGGTTGTCAAGGTCCACTGGCTGGCTCCAGGGTCTGTGCATGGGGCAGTTGGGAGGTGGGCACCATAGAGACAGAGAAGAGAGATCACCCTATCTAGAACCAGAGGGAAGAACAAGAGAACCGATGTGGGAATACCACGTATTAAAATTGGAAGTGGTGGATTTGAAAAAGTATTTGCAGAGCATTCTTGGTATTTTCCTGGAGTCACTGTTGCCTGGGCACCCACCTGGGTGCACAGCTCTTGACTGGGGACTGTGGGGACTGTTGAATGGAAAAAAAAAAAAAAACTCAGCTGCTAATCTCAGGAAGTTTACAAGGTCGCAAAATTGGAGTTAGTCTTGAAAGCTGGGGCTTAGGAGGAGAGGAGCTACTGCAGGACTCCCCCGTGGAATTGAAGCTGTGACAACAGCCCAGGGCTCTGTCCCCCTCCAGAGTTATGGGGAACCTGGGGACAGAAACAAGAACATGGTCCTGAGCAGGTTTTCCAGGGCTTGGCTGGAGGCCAGAGGGACATTGGGGACTGCATTGCTGGAGAGAGGAGCCAGATGCTGACGGCAGAGCAGGGACCGGGAGGCGAGCAAGGAGGGATGGCCAGCAGGGACCGCAGGAATGGAGAGAGTGAGAGCGGTCAGTCAGTGACAGGGGTGAGTCCTGGGAAGGTGACAAAGAGAGACCTTTCTCTAGGGCCCCATGTCATCCAGAAGAAAATGACAACAGACCTCAGAGTCCTAGTGTGATGCCCTGCAGCAGAGAAAGCCTGAGCACACAGACCTGGGGAGGGGCTGGGTTGATGGCATCTGGCTCAGTCCTTCTGCTGGTCTACCCCAGGGTCAGCTGGCACTCCAGGGGAGCAGGTGGAGGGTTGGAGGGAGGACTCATGCAGTCAATCAGCAAACCTCCACTGAATTCAGACCTGTTTGGTGTCTGACCCCCTATCAGCCTAGAGGCTGATAGGATGCAGGCTTGGTCTCTTTCATGGGAGGAGTGAAAGGACAGTCCCCACCTCACTTCTCCAAGCCTCAGTTTCCTCATTTGTAAAATGAGCTGAAGAACCCGTCAGGGCGGTTCTGAGAATTACATGAAAGGATGGGTATGAATGAAGCCCCCCACCCCAAGTGTGATTGGTTTGGGTTTTTCCTGGTCTCAAGAACTACGGTTAGGGCTGGGTGTGATGGTGCAAGACTGTCATCCAGTGGCTTGGGAGGCTGAGGCAGGAGGATTGCGAGTTCAAAGCCAGCACTAAGCAGCTCAGTGAGACCCTGTCTCTAAATAAAATACAAAACAGGGCTAGGGTTGTGGCTCAGTGGTCAAATGAAATTGGGTTCAATCCCCGGTACAAAAAAAAAAAAAAAAAAGGAACTAGGCTTACTTAGTTCTGGAGGAATTCAAAGAGGAGCAGGCACCACCCTCCTCCCCACAATGAGGGGAGACAGATGCAAACAAGGGATTACAACCAACTAGAATGTGGTCATTGCATGATGACCGTAGCATGCCTGTTGTGGGAGTCTGGAGAGTCCTTAGTTCTTCCTGCAGAGGTCAGGGAGGGCTTCCCAGAGAAGGGGACATTTGAGCTGGGCCGTTAAGCTGGTCACCTGGCAGAGAAGAGTGAGGAAGGCATCACAGGCAGGGCAGCACCTTTTGCAAGAGTGAACTGTGAGGGCTGGGGAGGAGCGCCTGTGGGGCTAGCCTCAGCCTGCAGCCTGCAAGGGAGGTGAACAGCAGGCCCGAGGGGTTGGGGGCCAGTCTGGGAAGGGCCTGGGGGCTGAGCCGCTGGTGCGAATGTGTTCCTGCTGCAGTGGGAGATGCCCAAGCATCTGTCAGCAAGGGAAGACACGCTCCAGCGACGTGGCTCTGGTGGACAAAGGATGGAAGGAAGGAGGCCAGAGCAGATGCAGTGAGGAGGCTGAGGCTCAGACCAGGCCCCAGCCCCTGTAGCCACACAGCAGCGCTGCTCCCCTGTGACTTCATGGTTAGGGATCCAGGGCCCTCCTGCAGCAGTCAGTCATCGCTAGTTCCCACAGCGTCCTCTCAAATACTCCCTGCGGCAGGAGAGATCCCTGGGTGCACACAATACTAAGATGCTGAGGGTCCAAAGACCCTCCTCTGCCATTTCGGGGTGCTCTGTGGGCCCCCACACCAGCTTAGAGGCTGATAGGATGCAGGCTTGGTCTCTTTCATGGGAGGAGTGAAAGGACAGTCCCCACCTGTTAAGTTGCTTTTCCTTTTCAAAGAGAGAGCTTTGCTGATGAAGAGCGATAAGTGTCTTTCACTGGTGAGGAAAGGATTTTAATAACGTCTGCTGATGACTCTTGCCCTGCTCTGCTGAGATACAGAGGCTCATTCTTCTTCCCTTTAATAACCCGGCGCGACTGTGCTGCGGAGGGAGCCGGCTCTGGCTCCCTCTGGCCACAGGGTTACCTTGGTCCCCCAGCCAGGGTCCTCAGTCCTTCTCTCCCCCCTGCTGCTAGATTCCTCACCCACTTTCCTCTTCTTCTTTCCCCTGTTCCTCCTTTCTTTGAGGGGCCCAGGGGGCTGGGAGGGACCTTATTAACAGGAAACTTGGTCCGACAAGATGAACGGATTGGCCAGCAGAAGGATGAGCTCCCTGTCACCACGTGGGGATGACATTGGCAACAGATTTTCCCAAGGAGTAATGTGGTTACCAGACTTTTATTTGCATTAGAGTCACCTGTAGGACCTATGAAAAGCTGACTCCCGAACCCTGGCCTGAGCTTCTGCTCTTTAGGTCTGCAAAGACCCTGGAGAATCAACCACAGTGCCCTCCGGTTCTGGAGAGGTGCAGGCAAGAGGCTGTCTGCTGGCCACTCCAAGAAAGTCAGGAGTGGAGTGGGGCAAGTTACTTCCCCAGACTCTCTTGCTAATCCCATCCAAATAGCCTTTTCTCCAACTCCACTTTTTTTCCTCCCCCCAAAATTTATCTAAGTCCTGAGCCGTTTTGGTCGTCTGAGAACTTGGACTGTAGGCTGTGTTGACATTGGTTTTATAATAAAGGTAGCTAAAATTTACTGAGCATATGTGCATAAGGAACCCAGGTAAGCACAGCCATGCTTCTCCTGTCACCTGCAATGATCCTGAGGAGATCGGCACCTCTGTTGCCTTCTAATGAGGTGCCAGGGACTTGAGGCCAGTAAAGGGAACTGGGGCTGAGGTCTGAGCTACATTTACTAAGCCCATGCCCCCAACCCCCTCTACACTGCTCGCTGTTTGAGTAGGTTAAAGGAGTGGAGACTGGCTATTAAAACTTCTTTTTCCCATTCGAAGTTCAAAGGGAAAAGATCCTCAAGAAAAAATGGCTGTTTTCTCAGTTGCTATTCACACCCATGCCCCCCGCCCACTGCTTCCTGTGTACAGACTTGCTGTCCCTCCTAAGTCTCCTCTGCAAACTACCCAACTTGCCGCCATTCCGGGGCTCTCTGACCTGAGACGTAGATTCCAGTTGATGCCCTTCCTCTTCAGCCCTTATGCCAAACCCTGGAGATTCCACGATGGTCACTCTGTGGGCTTTATTCCTTGATTTTCTGGTGTTCACACCAGCAAACTGTGTCCCCACCCCACCCCGTCCCCATGACCACCACTATTACTATTACAGGCCTTGTGGCTTTCCTCTCTACCTCCCTAGCAGGATCCAGGCCCCAACCTCCAGTATTCTGAGTTACACTTCCTAAACCAACCGCTGTCCTCTCGCGTCCCCCTGCTTAACCATGCACATGGCTCAGCACTGCCTTCCGTGCTGGTCTAAACCCCCCACACCCACGCCCACCCCCTGCTTCAGCAGGGAGAATTTTCCTTTCCTCCAGGCCCAGCGTATCGTGTTATGTTCTTTCCAGTCACCAGGCCTCTGCTTACACGGTGTCCGCCATCGGAAATCCTCTCGCCATTCTCTTCCTTCCCGATCCTTCCTTGATTTTAGCAGCCCAGTTCCAAACCCTTCACCTCCACAAAGCCTTCTGTGGCTGAGTCTAACTTCCTTCACCTTTGATTCTCTGCTGCTCAGTGTATGTGGTTGGGGTCACACAGTCTCACACTTATTTATTTGTTGTCTAAGGGCTATTCTAAGGTTCTTTCAGGTCTGTATGCTTTTCTCTCCCCAGCCAGATGGTGTAGGTGTTTAAGAACAATCACCAGGTCTTTTTTTGCTCTTTAGCACTTACAGACCCAGAACACCGCGAACGGCATTAGTAACTTCTCATCGAAGTGAAATGACCATCCCTTTAATTACAATGGATGACTCTAAAGTCCAAAGCCAGTGGAGTGTGTGTGCTCTTGGATGGAGAGGATCAGATGATATAATGGGGACAGCGAACAGAACTAAAACCATATTTTCTACTGACCAGTTATGTGATTCCCGGTAAGTCCTTCCATTTCTCTGTCCTAAGGGGTCAAGCCAGATGCACTGTGAGACCCTTTTCAGCTTTTCCAGGTCCTGTGAGTTGTGCTAAGCCATCCTCCCTCTCTCTTGGCCAGTGACCAAGGGCACACAGATCTCTCTGGGCCTCATTTTACTTACATGTGAAATGGAAACGATAGCAATGGTGGCTAATTTATAGAGTTGTTGTAAGGATTAAATGCAACGATTCAGAAAGCTCTTAGCCTAGAGAATGGCCCATACAAAGTGATCAATAGATGGTAGCTATTATTAAGTCACTTGGCCACGGTTAGGAGGGTGGAGTATGCCCAAGGGAGAGAAGAAGTCCATTCCCCTGTGTTCTGACCTAAGTAGGGAGTCAGAGCCCACAAGGCCATCTGAGCTCTGAAGAGGTCAAGGTGGGGCTCTGGGGCTAGAGCCCTGCCCTGCAGCCTTGCAGTGTCTACAGCGCCAACAGTCCCATTAATGACAGCACTGCTGGCAGTTGGGGTGACCCTGTTGTATAGTCCCATCGATTTTCCCATTACCCTTTAATGCTGTGTATTAAGGGCTTTGCAGATCCACTCTGTTACCTTCTTTCTTTATTATCTCCAAGGCTTACCCAACCACTTGGGAGGATTAAATTGCCTGGATGCAGTGAACCTCTCCACAGGGTGAGAAACCTCTTCTTGGGCAGAACTTGGAGTACAGGAACCTTGACGTCCCTCCCGGCTTGCTCCTTGGGTCATGCGCTCACTGACAAGGACATGCAGGGAGCCCCCAGAGCACTTGGGGCTAGTTTGCAGCCCACTGCCACCTAGAGAAGGAGGACCAGCTCAGCCAGGTCTCGCCCCTCTGCTGGTGGCTCTTCTGGTCTTGCCTAGTCTCCACCTGCTCCTGGTTAGGAGTTGTCTTTCCTGGATTCTCCTCTCCTGGCTTCCCATCTTGCTTTCTGTTGGCCCCATCTGTCTCTGCCCAGATCTCAAAATCCATCCCTGTTTGCTTTCTTTGTCCAGCAATTCCATCTAATATTCTGGATCCGAATATATACGCAGCTTCACAAAGGGGCTTTATTGGGAACTTAAGTCAGCCTTGCTATTCTTATTTGTGAAATGGGAATATGTGTCCTCCCATTAAGGCCACGGGGAGATGAAGCCCATATGGTTCTCTGAGCAATAGAGGCCGAGGGAACAAGCACCGCTGTTATTTTTGAGGTATGACCAAAGATAATGAAGTTGATATTTCATACTACAACTCATCTATGCAAATTAATTTTCTCCCATTCACCTTGAAAAGCAAAACACAAATTCAAAAATGTGCCGCCTGCAACCGGTTCTCAGCAGACATCCTCGCCAGCAAGTCTCCATGCTCTAAGAGGAGAGGGGTGTTGGAAATGTTCAGAGTAAGTGATTCCAGCAGAATCATCTCCTCCCTCCCAATGATACAAAATGAGGAGATGACTTTATTATTATACTGATACTAAGGATTATCTCACTGAGGAGTTCTAAAACATACTTTTCAGTAAGTTCTAAAAAATATTTTTCAGCTTCCCAAGGTGACGGTCCCAAAGTGATGGCTTTGAAGGGAAATGCACTTAGGTGATTAAGCTTTGATCTACTTAGATATTAAGCAGGAGTTTATTGCTGGAGGTGAAAAACACTCAACAACTGGCTTAGGAGGAAAAAATAATTTATTGGGTCAGTGACTGAAACATCTAAACTTAGATATTAGGGTTAGGGTTTCAGACATGGCTGGATCCAGGGGCTGGATCTTTTCGTTCTCAAGCAGACCTTCTAACACAGTGGGTCCCAGCAGTTCAACCTTCAAATCCAAAGGGAAGAGAGCTTTGCTTTCCCAATGGTTTCAATTAAAGTCCCAGGATAGAATGTCATTGGTCTGGCTGATGTGATAACTTTCCCTGGATGATGACATGGCCAAATGTATGGAATTTCCTGGGTCATATCCACATTCTTAGAAAAGATTGACCCCACATGAACCAAGAGCAGGGACAAGCAGTGGCTCCAGAGTTGAAAAGTCGTGTTCAGGTACCAGAGGAGGGCAAAGGTATGGCTGGTGAAAACAACAGATGTCCACCATGGTTGTTGTTTGTTTTAATTATTATTTATTAAATGGGTTTCATTATTGCCACGTTAAAGGGACAGAACTGAAAAAGATTTTTTTAAAAAAAATTATTTTATTCTCTTATTATAGTTCATAAAATTAATTGAAATGTAGATATCCCCTAAAAACTTGGGCAAAAAAAAATTTTTAAAGAAAGCAACGGCTTCATTCATTTCTGGTTCCAACTTATTGTGTCCTTGCCCTGAAGTGTAGGGCATTTGTCTGGAGAGGCTTTTCAGGAAGTTCTAGCCAATCAGCATGGATCTGTTCTCATTTGTTTTCCCTTTTATGCATTATCTGACTGGCATGTTGGGCAACACTCTGCGGTTACCGAACAGAATAGTGATGTTCACACCGATTTTGGAAGCAGAACCCTTTTTTTCCAATGTCATCCCTGCCCCCACTTTACAGATGAAAGCAGAGCTGCTCTGGTTGATCTGGGGTAGGAAGCCCAAATCCCAGCTGCTAAACTTTCTCCTTTCCTTGTTCTTCTTCCCCTTCCCCTCAGCCTCTGATTCATGACTGCAGAATCCTGAGGCTCCAAGAAATGCAATTTGAAAACCACTGGAATATAGCAAAGCAATGGTCTCTCCAGAATCAGTGCTGTCAACTGTCTGGGGTGTTAGTCCCATAGATGGAAGGGACACAGAATGGACATTTATTGAGCTCTTATGGTCAGGTGCTGTCACTTTATTATCTCATTTAACCTCTTTGACAACTCCATGGGATAACAATTATTATTATTATTATTTTTATCAGATGGGCAGGTTGAGACTTGAATTGTCACACAGCTGGCAAGACACAGAGCTGGTGTTAAAGCCAGGTCTTTGTGATTCAAACCGCCCCATGCCTTCTTGGATATTCATGAACTGCCTACAGTATGACAGGTGCTATACTAAGTGATTTGATATGGACTGTGTATTTCATTTGATCCTTACAAAACCCTGTGAAGGAAAGAATCCAGACACAAAGAGGACATACTGTATGATTTTACATAAATTTGGAAAAATCCCCATCAACCTAATTAATTTATGATTATAGAAATCAGATATAGTGATTATCCTCGGTGAGTAAGGTTGGGGTGGATGGTGGCACCGGCTGAGAAGGAGCCACAGGGAGCCCTGAGACAGGCTGGCAATGTTCTGTATTGGGCAGGGTGATAGTTACGCAGGTGTACATGCATATAAAAAGTCATTGAGCTGCACAGTTGTGATTTATTATATGAAGTTATATCTGTTTGTTTTAATTTTAAGCCCTACTGTTTTTTTTAAAATTATCTTCATCAGTATAAAAGAAATTCTGATTTAGGAAGGTAACTACTCTAGAATCACGCTGTTAGGTCTGGAATCTTCCAAAGACTATGTGACACAAGCCCTCCTGACATTTGGATCCATCTAAGACGTCTTCAATGACCTATAGGGCAGTCGTGTGCAGGGATTGTGAGCCAGAAAGAGCTGTGTGTTGCTATAGGTGGAGGTGGATCACTTCTGGGCCCATGCCTGGGGCATGACCTCACCCCTGTCCTGCCCTCCCCCAACCCACCCTCACTTTTTGCTCTAGTCTTGGGGTTTGTTTGATGGCTTCTTCCATCCTTCCATCCTTCCATCCTGTGCTGGCTTGATAGCTATAGAAGCCTTTCCTAGGGACGAGGACAGAACACTGGGCAAGGCACAGGTTCACAGCGAGGAAAGGTGCAATGAGAAATTGATCCAAGGGAGAGAGAGAAGCCAGTCCTTCCCCAATGCAATCAGAGCCACTCTGCTCCTGCCAGAAGGTCTGCCACTTGCACTCAGAGCCTCCTGTGGCAGTTCCCAAGCTCTCCAGAGAGCTATCCAGGGATCACTCTGTCTATTGAAACATTGCCTGGGTCCTTTGCCTTTTCCCTTACACTAAAAACACAGGTTCTATTTTTAGGTTTCATTGTAAGGGAGACCCTGGGATTCAGGCCAGGGATCCAGGGAGCTGGGAAACCACAGTCCCGGGGGCCGGATCAGAGCATAACTGAGTAGATGAACTGACAGCAGCCTTGGCATCCACTGGGTGTAAATCTGAGTCTGATGATGGATCACTATGAGGCCTGAGCAAGCCCCTCCTCCATGGATAGGTCGGCCCTGGCCTCCCCCCATACCTACCCGCTCAGACCTATCACCAGTGCAATTTTAGGAACACTCAACCCAAACTCTAAATTGCCGGTTATCACTTTTCCACATAAATCTCTCCAATGCCTCCCCTTCTACCTGGTAGTAAATGGGAACTATTGTGTATGTGTGTTTGTGTGTGTGTGTGTGGGGGGGTATCAAGGATACACACATGATCTAATGGAGTTGGCATTTGAGCCCAGCCTTGAAGGATGAGCAGGATTTCAGCAGTGAAGTCCACCGAGAGGACTTGTGAGATATGAACATGGAATGACTAAGTGACCTAAGTTTCTACTGTCAGGACCAGACTAGGATATTTGGACTTTTGCTCAGTTCTTGGCAACTACTAATGATTTTTGAACAAACAAACAAATAACCTGGCCATGGCATTTAAAAAAAAAAAATTATTCCATGTGGGAAGACCCAAAGAAGTAAGAGCTGGAGGCAGCAAGATTTAATCATTCCATAAGCATTTATTTATTGAACACCTACTATGTGCCAGGCCCTGTGCTGGATCTTGAGTGGCAAAGAAGATGTGGATCTTGACCTCCCGAACTTCATCATCCCAGGAGTTACCAATGAGATGATTGACATGAGGATTGATGTAATAAGCAATGGGGTACTTATCAGGGAAGTCTTATCGAGTCTGGGAGGAGGCTTGAGCCCAAGGCCTGTGGGAAAGCCCACCTTTGGTTTAAAGATCACTCTGGCTATAAGAGAATGGATAGAGGTGTGGTAAGAGGGACCCAAGGCAGCCATTTAAGAGGTTGTTGCCATGTAGGGGAAGGATGATGGAGGCCCGAACTGGGTCACAGAAGGAAGTAGAGAGTGCCTGATTCTAGGGCCCTCATGGACACGGAATCTGCAGGACCTGGTGGGGAGGGAGAGGGCAGAGTCTAGCACTCCAGTATCTTTGGCTCAGAGGTGACTACAAAAGAGCAATGAAAGCCTCTTTCCTCCTAGTGTTTCCTGAACACTCAATGATGTGTTCCCAGCTTTGCCCTTTAACTGGATCTTAAGTAACTTAAAGCCACCTACCAGGTCTTGCTTGGCCCTGGACAGTACCTGTCCCAAGACCTTCCAGCTAAAAGATGCTCAGTGAACAGCTGCTCAGTGAATGAATGATAACTCCTGAGGACACATTTGAATTGATCTCAGTCATGGTCAGGCCCAGTTCTCCCACCTACATCCATAGCCCTCCCCCCACCATTGCCCTGCACCCCACTAGTGACAGGCAGAGCCCGGGGGCAAGGGGCAGAAGTGGCTTGTGGGCACATTGCCACCTGGAATACTTAAAACATGAATTGCGAGTCAAGTGGCCCCTCTCACAGTTAATCGATGGCAGCATATCCTGATCGCTTTCATTATTATTATTTTCTTATGCATGTGTGATCGGGAGATTTATTGTTGAGGCTACAGAGGCAAAATCAATTATTCATGTTATAAATTAGAAAATGATTTATGTCTACAGGAGACGGGGCCTCAGCGAGCCGAGCCCATTACAGATAAGCTTTGCTGAAAGGACCAAGATTTATCTGTAAACTTCACAAATTGCAGCTCACCAATCCAGTCCTCTCCCCAACCCCTCCCCCAGGGCACCCATCCCTCTTCCTGAGTCATTCTGTCTTGTTCTGTCGTCCACTATCCCCTTGACTCCTGTTTCCTTTCCTCCAGTCCTGCTGACTTCTCTTTGTTCTTCTGTCCTGTTTTTCACCTTTGACAAATGCCCCATGGCTTGCTCATATCTCTTTCAGGTGCAGCCTCTCTTGAAGCTTCTGAATAAACTTTCTGGTCTCAGGGAACCAGCTGCCCCGAACAGGGGAGAGTGAGGAAACAGGTTGGGGATGAATTCCTTCTGGCTCAGTTCATCTGCAAATGCCTTGGGAGGATGCGGGACTGAGCCATGGATCTCAGAGCAGCTGACTCCTACCTCAGGTGAGAGGCAGCCATTGTCCGGCGTCTGTGTGCTGCCGTCCTCTGGGGCTATTCCCAGAAAATGTGGTCATAAGCAATGCCATGACACAGAAAGCCCATAGACTTTGGAGTCAACAGACAGACTGAATCCTAGCTTCGCTGCCAATACTGTGACTGTGGGCAAGTCACTTATGTTCTCTGGGCCTCGGTTCTGCATCTGCAAAATGGGTTTCTAGCAGGAGCTCTACCTCACATGGTAGTTAAGAGATTGAAGGGGTAACAAGGATGACAGCCTAGCACTATTTCCTGGAATGATATTATTGGAGAAAATTGGAGGGGGAGAGATTGATTTTGATCAGAAGGATTGCAAGTTTGAGGCCAACCTGAGCAACTTAGCGAGATGCTATCTCAAAATAAAAAATAAAAAGGGCTGGGGATGTGGCTCAGTGGTAAAGTGCCTCTGGGTTGAATCCCTGGTATTGCAACAAACAAACAACAAATCAGTCTCTTAATAGTGGAGTTGATGCCCTGGAATGCCTTAAAATCTCCCTAAAGTCCTCTGGCAGCTCCTCATGTCTCTCATATCTCTCAAGGACCTTGGCAGCCTTATCAATCCATTAATATCTGAGTCCACAGACTCAAGGACCTGAGGTTAACATGAAGGCACAGGGCACTGTCACTTGTGCCTTGGTGCTGTGGCAGGAAGTGCCAACCACAAAGAGGGTAGCTTTGACTCAGTGCCTGTTATGTGCCATGTAAAGAGATACTAGAAAGTGAACTAGACACAGAACATATGATCTATTGGAAGAGGCCAATACAAAACCCCCTCACACACATCTATATATTGAAAACTTTGAGAAATCCCATGGCAAATAAGTGCAGGAAGCTGTGAGATCCAGGCAGAGGGATGGGCTCTGGGCTGAGGACATCTGCTGAGTCTCCTCCCTTCAAGGGATCTAACACTAAAAGACAGACTCCCCCTTCCCCTGCCCCTGGAGGATTATGGGAGACCAGATCTCAGGTCTATGAAGTCCACTCAGCACTGCCCCCAAAGCCCCAGACAGCCCTGGACACTTTCCTGCTCCCACGGGAGCCTGCCCTCATGACCTGAAAGTAAGTTTTTCCAACTCTTCTATGGCTCATTTCTGAAGTCCTGATACCTGCTTTTTGAGTTGACAGGAACTCTTCCTGTCCTTGTTCCCATGAGACAGTCCCTAAGCCCCTAGACCCAGACAAGGGCCAATTTCAAGTGCCTCTTGGGACACATGAGTCCTCCGAAGCCAGTTTCCCTCACTGTTGACCACGAGGCTTCAGACTTGCCCCAGCTTCAGTGATACCACCACTGGCCACACCCACTGGGTTCAATTTTAATTCTTTCATTTGATTCTCCAAAGACTGGAATGCCATCTGTTTTAGAAATCCCGCCGACCTTCCACCCTTCACCACACTGCTTGTTCACCATCAGAACACTAATTGTGCGTCATGAGCAGCTCAGACGTGGCCTTCAGGAGCTCCCTGCAGGGAAGGGGACAGCACTGTGCAGAGAGGGCCTTGAATCTTGGCTTTTCCACCTAACAACTGTGTATCATCGGTCAAGACTTGACCTTTAGAGACTCAGTCTCTCTGTGTGTTAAGTGGGTCACACTGTTCCCTTTGCTCCTAACTGTGGAGTCTAGCTCTCTGGGCAGAGCTAGGGCTGGGGGTTCAAACCCAGCCAAGGAGACAGATGAAGACCTGAATCCAGGCAAGGAGACAGCGAACACACACGCCGAGAGGAAATGTGTGAAGATGCCCGGTACATAGCAGGTGGATCACCAGAAGAATTGTGGTCCTCATCTCCAGGGGCCCTGGGAGAGAAAGAAGTGGCAGGCCCAGGTACACGACAGGAGCCAGCAGCTGCCTCTGGGACACCGACCTGCTTGGATGGGGACGGAAGCTTCAGCTCCTGCTAGAGAGGAAAGTGCCGGGTGATGAACTAGCTTTGGCAACGCTTGGTTACCTTGTCCTGCCAATAAAGTCACCAGGATTGAAAAATGGAACCAACTCCCTCCCTTGCCCTTGTCCTCGGGTGTTCTATGTGTCTGAGCTCTGTCCTTTATGCTGCCAAATTACCTTTGCCTCCCCTCACTCGGAAAAGACGGTGGTGAAGTGCCCCCCACCCCAGGTAGGTAGTGCGGCTCTACCTTGATGGGCATGGAAGGTGTGGATGGAAGGTGCTGGAACTGAGGGGAGGCATGGGTCAGGAGGGAAGGGGCCTATCTGGTCTCTTGTCCCAGGCAATAAACACCTGCAAATTTTTATCTAAAGATCTGCAGTATTTATTCACACAAGTCCAGAATCAGGTAGACCTGGCATCACATATTCTGCTGCTTAGTAGCCATGTGACCTTGGGCAAGGTAACTTAACTCTGAGCCTCAGGGTGCTCATCTCGAAAATAGAGCAAATAATACCTATCTTGCACAGTTATTATAAGGACTGAATAAAGGTTTTTGTTTTACATAGTGCCTGGCACTTTATAGCTGCCACACTTTTATGGTGGCCACTATATTATTATTAATACTCCTCCCAGTTGAACTGTCCTGCTTTCCCTCAGAGCTGTGTGCAGAGACTGGGAATGAAAAGTAAAACAAACTGAAACAAAGTGAGATGGACATTAGGAAGATAATTACAGCGGAGAAGAAAATAGATTTGTTTAAGAAGTAGGTTTTGTCCAAGAAATTGAGAGCTCTACCCTAAATCCCTCTGACATGCCATCGACCATGGGAGTGGACATCAAAACAGAGGAGTCCCATGAGATTGATCCTGCCCAGCCACGTGGGGTGCAGATGGGGTCTTCCAAAGATTCTGGCTGGGAGTCAGGATGAGGGGAATTGGAACTGGGCCTGAGGTTTTTTTTTTTCTTCTTCTTTAAAAGGATCTCTAAACCTGGTGCAGAAGAATGTAATGTAATAAACACTTGACACGTATTTGTTGCAGGGGAGGAAGGGAGGAGGTAGAGAGAATGAGAGGGAAGAGGCAGGGGTGAGGGGACGGAAAGCAGAGTCTCTGGGAGGAAGCAGTGGCGCAGCGTGGGGATCTGGGCACACACCTGGTCCCTGCTGTGCTACCTGCCAGGTGAGCTGTCTGCATCTGCTCAGCCTTGCTGCCTCGGGGCTAGTCTGCTGCATGTGTTCTAGTCTGATCACTCCCCACGCTGCTCAGAGCCCCAGGGCTGGTCTGCAACCCAGGAGTGCAGATCCTGGCCAGCCCTGCAGGCTCCTCACCTCCAGCCCCAGTCCCCAGGCCCAGCCACGTAGGGAGGAACTAAGGACTCTCAGGTGCTCTGCCTCCCGCCTCCTCTGACCCTGCTCTGTATCTTTTCGGCTGCCATCTCGGCTCCTTTCTCTGCTTCACTGCCCAAGCAGCTCATCAGTCCGCTGTCCCTCAGGCTCCAGAGCCTTCCATGCCTTTGCGGCTTGGCCTGCTTCACCCTTCTGAAACAGCAGCTTTGTCTGAAGCCTCCCACATCCGCCTGCCTGCTTGTGACTGGCTCTTCCCCTGGCTCCCCCTCTGGCTGACCCCACCACCACTGCCGTGAGTAGCTTTTCCCATCCCCTGGACAGGGGCATCACGAAGCTTTGAAATAAATCAGAGTATCTGGTCTTGATCTTGTCCTGTGTCAGCACTAAGACATCCAAGGTCATGTTAGAAGATGCCCCTCGGCCTTCTCCCAAACCACCTCCAAATTTAATCACGCCCTTGGCCCATGACATTTTCCACTTCCCATGCTACCCTCTGCCCTTCTCCTCCTGCCAAAGTCTACAAATGATGCTTCAGTAATTCCTGGAGTTTTGCAAATAATATCTATCTTGCACAGTTATTATAAGGACTGAAAAAAAGGTATTTTATTCCAATATCGGTAGCAAACAAGACCCGGCTCAAATGCCACCTCCTCCACGAAGCCCCTCAGAGCTCAGTCATCAGAATAACTCCCGAGTACTTAGGTTAGGATACTGCATTCCTGCAATCCTCAGGCCCGCGTTGGCCTGCTCACCCCGCCCCGCTGTGATTTCATGAACAGGGACGCTCTCTCATTCATCTCTGCATCCATGGCACCGAACTTGTTGCTCAGACCAGGAGTATTAAAGTATTAAAACAACATTTGCCACTTTGACTACGTGGTGGGCACTTAGGGTTTGATCGGGCTGCCATGCACTCAGCTCCCTTTGAAGATGAAAAATTACATAGTTAAGAAAGAAAGTGTTTCAGGTTCACAATCCCCCAGGGATAGAACAATGATCTGGCAATTTTCCTCTGCATCCCTGTAGCCTCCAGTGCACAAGGAGAAAGGCCCCATATGTGTAATTCCCAGCTGTCCTTGTACCTTCAGAGTGCTTTTTCCCACGGAGTACTTACCTCCTAGTGTACTTCCCACTAGGACCTCCAGATCTTTTTCATCTTTGTGCATCTATAACCACTAAGTATGCCCCCCCATACCTCTCCCTTTCAAATCATATAGTTAATTTTTTTCCTCTTTGGAGGGAAAAAAAAGCATAGTTTTGATCCACCTGTCTGTATATTACCAAAAAATAATCTAATCTGGGTCAGTGTTCATCTTTTTCCCTTTCCCAACTTCCTTTTTCCTTGTCAATGACACCTTCAGGTTAAAAACCCCAGCCACTTTTTGCCCCTCCTTATTCACTCTTTCCCCATATCAGTCAGCCAGTTCCTTCTTGGGAATGTTTCTGGAATCATCCTTTTTCTTGTCATTGCTAGAGTTGCCACTGTTATGATATCATCACCTAAGGGGGCTAGCCCTTAGAGGACACTTGAGAAGAAAAGGACAGAGGAGGAAGTCACCGTCCAAACTTCTTACTTTAAAGATGGGGAAACTGAACGCACAGATACGTAACAACAAGTTCTATCATTATGTACAACAATTATGCACCAATCAAAAATGTGGAAAAAAAGAAAGAGGGGGAAACTGAGGCTCAGAAGTGACACTGCCCCGTGTCCCGGAAAGAGTGAACACCCCAAGAGTGCCAGGTTCACATCTTCCACATGTAACTGTATTCCCATCTGGCAACGTGGCACAGAGCACCACAAGAAGTAGAAGTCTTGATGGACAGAACTGAGTTCCAGATGGGCTCCTTCCACCTGCCCGTGCTGTGGATGCCTGGCTCCTCACCCAGCCTCCAGCCGTTCCCTTTCAATCTAGACTGTGCTTCAACATGCAAGGACCGTGTTCTTTGGCAGGCTCACCTCCAGCCTCGCACCTTCTCATCGGTGCTTCCTTACTGCCTGTAATGAAACATACTTTCCCTTCTCCAATTAGATGGACATCATTTTTTTTTCTTACAGAAAAAAAAAGATTGAATCATATATGTTGTTGAGACTGATAAAAAAGAGAAGGGGCTTAGACATCCAAATTTATGAAAATCCAGATTTGATCTCCTGGCAAGAGGATCCTAGGCCAGGAAACGATGAGTGGCTTGAATTGGCCTGTGGGGGATGCCAGGGCAAAAGTAGGAGCGGGTGCAGGGCCAGGCAGCAGACCGTAGAGGAACCACTGGGGAACCTTGACCTTGTCTGGAGAAGTAAAGGCAAACTATTAGGAGGGGAGGCTGGACAAGCTCGGCTCTCAGGATGGAGCAGGAGGTGTGTCCCACACACGTGGTCACCTCGAGTGCTTTCCTGTCTGGATGTGGAGCTGCAGTGCTGAGGGAGGTCAAGATTCAAGCCTCTGGATGCCTTTGATGGAACGCCCAAGTTCAAGTCTTTCCCTTTGTGTTAGTTTTTACGGTGGCTGGAACAAGGTGCTATGGGTTGTGTGGCCCAAAAGCAGGATTCTATTTTCTCAGTCATGGAGACTGTGGTTCTGAGATTGAGGCGTTTGCAGGATTTGGTTCTCCTGAAGCTCCTGACTGTGGCTTGTAGTGGCCATCTTCTCCCTGTGTCTTCATATGGTCTTCCCTCCGTACCTGTCTGTGTCCAAATTTCCTCTTTTCATAGGGACATCAGTCTAACTGAATTATTGTCCACCCTACGGACCTCATTTTAACTTAATTACCTCCTTCAAAACCCTGTCTCCAAATATGGTCATACTATGAGGTCCTGGGGGTTAGGACTTTAATATAAGAATTTGGGTTAGAAATACAGTTTGGCCCCTAACATCTTCTCGGAGGACAGAGTCTGGAGTGGTATGGGCCCAAGATAAAGCATGCAAAAGGCCTACCTGGATTCTCCTTGACTTATGTCCATGGGCAGGAAAGACTTGGAAATGGAGAGCAGTTTATGAATGCCCCTGGGCTTAGGAGTTCCCTGCTAAGGTGACTTTCAAGCGCACTGTTTCTGGGATCAGCAGGAACATTCTGGGCATTCGGTGTCCTCATAATGGTCTTTGGAAAGTAATGGAGATATCCAAAATCTACCTGAGCAGAACCAGGGTATGGGACTCAGTTTGTCTTCCCATTGGCAGATAGGCTGAGGGACTCTGTACAGCAGTGAGCTCTGAAAGTATGAGGGTTGGGAGCCAGAGGAGCAGGTCACCCAGGAGGACCAAGTAGATGGGAAGTAGAATTAGGCAGCAGAATCAATGTCCTTGGAATAGTGGCATGGGGGTGGACCAATTGAGCTAACAGCTCCAAGTAATGGCCTTGCTGAATTATGCCCTTCAGCCTATAATTGTGTAGTTCTGCCCACTCTGACTCTAGACTTGGGCATGTAATTTTCTTTGACCAATGAAATGTGAGCAAATAAGCAGAACCTTGAAAAGCACCTGTGTGCCTCCATTCCTAGCATGACAGAGCTTGTTGGTCATGCATCTCTGCCATGCCATGAGAATGTGCCTGGGTTAGCCTGCTGGACCTGGATGGAGAGCTGAGTCATTCATCCTAATCATCCTAATCATCCGAGTCATTCAGTTGAGGACACCCTAGATCAACCAACAGCAAGCCAACCTCCCCACAATTGGGAAAGAACCCAGCCACTGCAGGACAACCTCCCATCTGAGTCCAGCCTCAGTCACTGACCCACAGCAAGTTAAGTAAATGCTTACTGTTTCAAGCCACTGAGTATTGTGGTAGTTTGTAAGACAGCCTTATTGTAGAAATATTTAGCATTATGGTGCAAGACACAGCAAGACAGGCACCATCCAAGCACTAGGCAAAAGTCATTGATCCAGAGACCTTGAAATCTGAGAGAGCCTCAGACCTAAGACCCTGAAAAATCAGACTGGTAGAAGACTGGAAGCCAAAGCAACAGCAAGACCCAATCCCTGATGCCAGGCAGCTTACTCTTCACCGTGTGTCTCTGACCTTCTCTAAACCCTGCCCTTCACCCTGGCTTCAGTCGAGGTTATTTGTGCACTTGGTCCTTCCTTCCTTCCTTCCTTCCTTCCTTCCTTCCTTTCTTTCTTTTATAGCACTGGGGATTGAACCTAGGGGTGCTTTACCACTGTACTATATTCCCAGACCTTTTATTTATTTATTTATCTAAAATTTTATTTATTTGTTTGTTTGTTTGTTTATTTATTTGTATGTGGTGCTGAGGATCGAACCCAGTGCCTCACGTGTGCTAGGCAAGAGCTCTGCCACTGAGCAACAACCCCAGCCCCTATTCCCAGCCCTTTTTAATTTTTATTTTGAGACAGGGTCTCGCTAAATTGCTTCAGGTCTCACTAAGTTGCTGACACTGGCCTCGAGCTTGCTATGCTCCTGCCTCAGTCTCCCAAGTTGTTGAGATCACAGACAAGCACCACCATGCCCGGCCCACTAGATTTATATGCCTTGGCTTATTCGTCAACTGTCTTTCTCCTCCCCATGTCCCATGGGTGACAGAAAAACACTGCACTGACAGCCAGCAGCCTAGGGTCTAGTCCTGGCTCTGCCAATACTGTGTGACCTTGGACAGCTCTCTCCCGTGGCTGATTCTCAATCTCATTGTCTGTAAACTAAGGGGTGGGGGCAGATGACGTCTAGGACTCCCAGGCCCTAAAGGTGACCCCAGACCGTTTGTTCCTTGCAGGTGCTGTCCTTACTCCCCATCCTCTGCTTGGTGTCCTTGCCTTCTGGTCTGGATGCAGTTTGTTCCAGCTTCCCAAGGAACAAAGCATTAAAAACCTATGCATTTCTGGTGTCATCTATTATCAGCTTTCTCTCATCATCTATTAGGAAGAAACATTCCCCCTTATCTTTCTCTTGTTCCTAGTGTATTTTAAAGAATGTTATCCTATTTCCTTTTATGTGTTTTGCAGGTTGCATCTCATTTCTTTCTTTGATTTTTCCCCTTCTCATGCCTATAAATTCCAGCCATTTCTTTGTTCTTTTCTTGGGCAATGGGGCCAAGCTTCCTGTTTCTGCCTTTCCAACTGGCAGAGATGTTCCCTCTGCAGCTTTCTGTCTGGCCAATGAGATTTGTCCTTTATCACTTAACCAATCTTGTTCATGATGGAGTTTTTTTTTTCTTTATAGGATTTTAATTAATTCGGTACGCTGGAGAGCTGGTGGATTGCGACGGTGCTGCAAATTAACTAAGTGAATGACCTTGGGAAGGTCATTAAGCATCCCAGACTCAGTTTCCTCACCTGTAAAATAGGGAGGTAACACCTTTCCTTACTACCTGTCAGTGTTGTTAGGAAGATGATCGCACAGCTTTTGGTAAATGGCTGAGAGTTGGATAAAGAGAGACGCTATTATTCTTATGAATATGCTGAATTACTTTATAATGGTGAGCTCTGTAGTGATCTATGCAGACCAGAACTGCCTTTTTTGTCTCCAAAAGTCCATTGAGCAGGGGACCTGCCTTTTCTATGCTCTGCTTCCCACAATCTTCCCGCATCTATCTCAGAAGATAAACATCACCTAAGGACCCCTGACCTCACTGTCTGGGGCTGTGTATTTCCATTGTAGGGTCCCTGGGTGTTTACACCATTTTTGTTTGTTTGTTTGGTTGGTTGGCTTGATTCTCCATCATCTTCCTCTTGTTCTTTAGGAAGTTCCTCCCTCACTTTAGAGGACACCATTTGCCCCATGAGCCCTTCCCCAGTGATAGGCGAAGCTGTGAAACTCAGGCTGATCAACCAGTATGGTGGTATTGGCCTAAGCAGGGCCAAACAGAATTCCACCTATGATAGATGTGTGGAAATGGAAGAGAAGGTCCTTTTCTGCTGGTGTTGAAGAGTAGGGAGGTTGTGAGTCTATGGCCATCTTGTTTTTCCCTTCAGAATAAAGCAAAACAGAGAATGAGATCTGGAAAAAGAGTTTGTTGTCAGCACATAATAAACACCCCTGCCCCAAGATCCAGCATATCTGAAGCTAGATCTATATCCAGAACTCCTAGCCTCAGAAGCTAATGGCTTTTCTGATTAGGCTTATTTGAGTTAGGGAATTTCACCCTACTGAAAGGTCTCTGACTAATGCACCTCACGCATTTCTGCTGTGGCTATCCCAGGGCCAACACAGCAAGGAGGCCCTTAGAGGAAGACAGGGAGCAAAGCAGCTGATCTTTCCTTTCATGAGCTCAACAACAAGCTGTGTGGAGATTAGAACATTCCTTCCTCCCATGGCCTTATGGGGGGTTCACAAGGCTATAGAAAGAACCCAGGATTTGAATGGAATGGACATAGGCCTCAATGCTATGTATAAGCCATGTGATTCTTAAACCCATATCTTCGCCAAGTGCCTGTCTTATGGAGCTATTTAGAAATAATGTATTACGGAGCCTGGCTTACAGTAAGCACTCAATACTTGATGTCTATTATGAAAATTTTCCTAATCTTTCTTAATTTGATATTCTAAATGAAAACCGTCTTTCTTTTGTGTTTTCTGTTTTTCTTGGAAATCTATGTTGTAATAGTTTCTGGTCATTTCCTCCAAGGTGATATTCAATTTTAATATACTCAAAGACTTCTCCTTCCCTACTGTATCTGGATGCTGCCTGCATGTAAAAGGCCCTCAGTAAATGTTTGTGGTATGAATGAATTGGTGAACACTGAATTGGAAAGGAAATGCATTCACCTCATTATAGCTCTACCTTCAGCACCATGGAGCTGTCCACAGTGCTCCCTGGAATCAGAGGGAGAGTTGGAATTGAGAACTTCAATATGGATTGTCTAGCAGACTTTGTTAACTATTTCAAGTGCTTTCTCCAAGCTGGATGGAGCCTATTTTCATATGCTATTTATTCCTCTTTCATTTATTAATTGATTCGTTAACAAAACTACCTGTAACTTTATGCTAGGAAAACATCTATTGTCCTCAGAAGAGTCTATAGACTCCCCCAAATCAAACTTAAAACAAAAACTTTCTAAACCAGATTTTAGTACATTTCTATTTTATTCACATGGGAAAAAACATGATCACATAAAGGGGAAATCCATTAGAAATCATTAAATTCCACTCTCAGCACCCTTCTTTCCCACCATAATTTATAAATGCAAAAACTGATGCCCCATTCCTTTTTCAAGGCGTCAGACCGTCTGTGCCCTGTGTTAAAGGCCAGGTCACTGCCTCTTTCCCTTTTGAATGTATTCCTTGTCCCCTAGTCTCTCAGATTAGTCTGGCTGCAGAGCTGGCCCAGGATTCCACTCATACAATCACATCATGGTCACCACCTCAGGACCATAGGAAGGGTGGACAGGATGTTTTACAGATTGCTTCTGGGAAGTCATAATCCTCCAGAATATTCTTTTGTTTTTTTTTCCCATCACCTTTGGATACAGGAATGTATTTGCCATTCTCTTCTTTCTTGGTTAGAACAGAAAACTCCTCCTTCTCCCTACAGTCCATACCATTCAGCAAGGAGTGCTATTCAATCAGGAAATGCATCTCATCCTGAAAAGAGAGCTAGAAATCATGGTGGGTCAAACAAATAGGAACCCAGATAAAATTGCCCATTATTCTTTCACCCAATGAACTCCAGGCTGCCTACAATCATTTTATATGTTACCCCACCCCTTTCTCCATCTTCCATTTGGGCAGAAGCTTCCTGAGGGAAAGTTGTTCTTGAGAAAAAGAGAAGTATGCATGTTTGTTAGCTTATTTGGGGCTGTCTCCCCCAGCAGACTCTAAGCTCCATGAAGACAGAAACCAAGTCTGCTTTTTAAACATTATCATCCCAGTACCTGGTGCATAGCAAGTGTTTCAATAAGTACTTGTTGAATGGAGAATTAAATACAAGCCAAAGAAGAGAGAAACCAGAGAGGCAAGCAGAGGAGAGATGCTTCCCTGTTCTCATGTCTCTGTCTTGTAGCTAATGGAATGGGATGGATGAGAGGGCAGCCTGTCCTCAGAGGCTTGTCCTGGGAGCCCACGTGCTTCCTCCCTTCACCCAAAGGCCAGGGTTGCTTCCTGTGATTTCTGATCCAGTGCTGACATTAGTCCTCGGAGGAAGACACAATGGGCGGATGACTCTCTCTCCTTATCCTTGTCCAATCATCTGTAACTGTGACAGATGGCAGCCTGGGAGGGCTGTGTGTGAAAAGGGGCAGAGGCAATGAAAAGACCAAGGCAGAAAGAAAGGAGCCGCCTCGGGGCTTCAGAACCAGGTCACTTCTGAGTTCTGAATAGGCAAGATGGACAAGCCTTTCTCTGCTCTTCCGACGCAGGCTGAGCTCTCATCAGCCCGCCACTCAGGACTCTGGGGACATGGGTGTTCTGGGCAGTCTGTAGCCGTCTACGTGCAAGGCATCACAGACAAGTTTCTTCAGGGAAGGCCTGGATGCCAGAAGTTATCTCGGCTTCTTTAGAAATGCCCAGAAGTGCTGTGGGCTCTGCATTTCTTGGCTGGACAGTCGAAGCCTCCATTATTTGACCTTCAAGCCTCATGGCCCATTACATTCCCTCTATGCCTCATGGCATTCTCTTCATGCCTTTTATGATTTTTCGGGGAATTTGATTAGCAACTTCTAAAATGTGTACGGAGGAGGCAACGTGCAAGAATAGCCATAACGATTTTGAAAAAGAACAAAGAAAAGGTGCTTGTCCTACTAGATGTCAAGACATATGACAAAGCTATATGAATCTAAATAACATGGTACTGGCTCAGGTACAGACAAAGAGGACAATGAAAAAGAACAGACTCCAGAAACAGGCCCAGGTCTTTAAGGGAATTTGGTACTTTCAATTAGGGGGAAAGGATCAGCAATTCATTAAATGGTGTTGAGACCATTAATGATCCCATATAAAGAAAAATAGATCCCTACCTCACACCGCATAAAACACAAGGTAACAACTTTTTAAAACTCTCCATTCAACTGCTTGTATTTCTTTGAACCATACATCCACATCTCTTTGCCTTTGCTGATATTGTTCTCTCTCTTTGAAATATTACAAATTCTAACAATGCTTCTCCCCCTCCAGCAAACAACTCTTGCTTGAAGGCCCAAGCTAAATATACCTACATATTGAGGCCTTCCCTGGCTTCTCAATTCTATTTCATTATATCTATCTCTAGAATCTAGAAAAGTATCTTACAAGCATAAAGATCTCTGTAGATTTATATTGACTGAGGATTATTATGGTGATGGTGGTGGTGGTGGGGGTGGGGTGGGGTGGGGTGGTGGTAGGGTGGTGGTGGTGGTGGTGATGGTGGGGGATGGGAGGTGGGGGGCAGTGGGGGGGTGGGGGGTGATGGTGATGGTGGTGGTGGTGGGGGGGTGATTTTGGGGTGGTGGTGGTGGTAATGAAAGAGCCTAGCTGAATGCCCTAGGTAATGGATGGATGACTCATAGTTTGTAAACAAAATAATCATCATCAAGCTCTCTAATTAGATTGAGATTCAGGAGCTCTCCATCAGTTAGTTCTCTGACATCTATCAATTAATTTCTGATTATTCCTTGAGTGACCAGGGTCCTCCAAGATCTGCTATGGCTTCTACTCAAGAAGGTTAAAAATGTCACTACTTGGAAATAAGTAGTGAAATCAGAGGAATCAAACCATGAAAAAAGCAAAACTTCACCATGAATCAATTAATTAAGAAGCATTTATTGAGCGTATTCTATATGCCACGATCTGCAGAAGATACAAATAGCCAAGTTCAAAGAAGCCAGTCACAAAGAATGTTCAATAGCATGTGTCAAATGTCAGTTCTATAATTAAGAACATGGGTTTTGAAATCAGAAATATGTGGATCTAAATCTTTACTCTGCCATTTCCTATTCATGTGGGCTCAGGAATTATCTTACTTCCCTAAGCATATGTTCCCTCAGCTGTAAAATGGAGATAATATAGATATCTATTTTGTAAGCTGGTCATGAGAATCAGTTAGAATAGTACCTGGGAAACACTTAACATAGTGACAAACATGTATGGAACACTCACTATAACCTCCCAGAACCATTTTTTTTTGTTTGTTTGTTTAGAAAAGCATAATCCCATCTGTAGACAACAGACCTAGTAGGGCTCTGGTTAGTACAAAGGAACCCCAATTCTGCATGATAACAAAGAAAAAAATCTATAGAATGAATAAATAATGTCTTTCATACATATGCCTTACTCTATTTCAAATGGATACAAATACTGCTCTAATGGGGGAAAAAAACTGATCTTAGATGAGAAAGGAATGTCATTATTCATTTTATCACTTGATAATGTCCCAAGCTCTAAGCTACTGGGGAAAAAAAATCCAAAGGCAGATGAAGGTTTTGCTTCTTTTTCCCATAGGAAACTCAGAAACGTGTAGGAATAGTGGGTAAAGGATTCCAAAAGACCATTCTCAGCATAGGAGTTTTAAGAAAATATCCCAAACTTGAAAACTTGAGCTGAGTGTGGTACCCTCCTGTCACTCAAGACCTTCCCTTGTAATTGTTCACAGGTGGGAACCAAGTGACCACGACCCTCCCTGGCACCAGTGTTCAATATAGGGTGGCTTTGCGACTAACATTCCTTCCTCCGTCCCATAACTGACTTTGCAGAAGTAAAGTCTCAAGGTTGAAAAAGGTCCAGTTGCAGAGGGTCCTGGTGAAGAGAGACCCAAGGAAAGGTTAAAGGCCACTTCATATTGGAGCATAGGGGATCTGGAATTGGGGAAGGCCACATTAAGATCGATTTCTCTGAAAGTATCTTTTTGTCAATGTGTCTTTGGACATTTAAGAGGATAATCTGTATTATCAAGAATTTTTCTGAGGGAATTTGATTTGAATTTGATTTGAATCTCTTAAATGTTGGAGTTTCATTTATTGGAACTCCTGTTTGTCTCCTACGGCCAGACATGTTGGTCTCTTCCACAGTTTTCGCCAATTTTAGATTTCCCAACTAAAAACTCCTGGCGTCTCCTAGGAAGTCTGAGGAAGAGAGCCCGTATAGAAAGCAGGGGTCAGTCAAAGGGATCGCAGACATTTCACAAGGCCAGATCCAGACATGGAGCCCTGGACTACTTCGTTCCATTCACACACACCCAGACTCTAGTTGGGGGAGAATGTTTCTCTTTATATCACTGGTTTCCAGAATCACAGAATCAACAAGCCACCAAAGCTCAGGGAGGGAAGACACTTTTCCAAGGCCAATGGTCTCAGGTCTTGAAAAACTGGAATTAGTATCTGGGTCTCTTGGCTCCTCAATTTTACCCTTTAAAATTCTCCATGAAGAAAAAGAAAAGCTAAGCTAATACTCTACAGCTCTCGATTGGTACCAGAGTAAGGATTTGGTGGGGGTCAGAGAATGGAGAAGAAAAGAATTCAACTTTCTTCAGCCACAGGGAACCTTCCCTGCCCCTACTCAGGAACCCTGTATTAGAAGTAGACCCTCAGGAGCAGATTCAAGGGGTTTGATGATAGAAGAAGTGATTCCTGCTCATAGTGTGCGGAGGTCAGGGGTCCTGAACTGTGTGAAAGGTGACGTGGCCTCTTCCACTTGGGAGGTGGGAATGACACAGTGACTCAGCCATTTGGCCTGATGTTGGAAGACAGGAGACCCAGCAGGGCTGCTCCCTGAGGCTGTGTAGGATTGGGATCATCTGGGATAGACTGTGAAGCATGGAAAGCCCACGATTCACTCACTTCCAAGCTAATTCACCTCTGTGAAAGGAAGAGTTGGAAGAGGCATATTGACAACTTCTGTCAACAAATTTAGAAGTTCCAGAAGAATGGTAAAAATAGAGAATGCCGTCCCTGTTACCCTTCCTGGGTCCAGCCTCCTGGGAAGGCCCCCAATAGTATTATCCCATCTGGCCCCCTTTGAATGAGCCTGACCTCTCTATCAAATGCCACATCATTGATGTTGAGTCTCCAAAATCCATCCAGTCACCTCCCATTTTGACCTCTGGACATTCATTCTTGCTTTTTCTGATCTCCCATCTTCCATTTAATCCTTTATCTCATCTCTGCATGATAACATCACACGCACCCCCTCCTTGTTGATGATCATTGTGAATATCTTTCCTGCATCTCTCTCCACTTTCTTCCTCATAATCTATTTTGATATTTTATCCCAAACCCCTTGCACAATGGCCCACGACAGACACGTCTCTTCAGCTCATCTCTGCCCTAGAGGTACGAGATAGATGTTCTCATTGTTCAAGTTCACTTTGCTTCAATTGAACCTCTCAGCCCCTTTCCTCTTTGGCTAGTAGAACTCAATACTGAAGCTCTATCATGATAGATACTGAGGATACAAAGAGGAATAAGACAAAAATCCCTGTTTTCAGTGAGCTTACAGACTGAGAAAGAAAGTAATACACATGTAAAATATATCAGTCAAGATTTGGTTTCGGGCCAGGCACAGTAGCACAGGGCGGTGATCCCATCAACTCAGGAGGCTGAGGCAGGAGGATCGCAAGTCCAAGGCCAGCCTCAGCAACATTGTCTCAAAAAATAGTGCCCCTGGGTTCAATCACTAGTACACCCCCCCAAAAAAAGGGTTCAATTTTAGGTGACAAGCTTAGGCCAATAAAAGTGGAGATTAATTTATTAGTTGGTTATATCATATAACAACTTTAAAGCTGGAGGATGAATTGGCTTCAGGTATGGCATGATCTAGGGCTTCTAATGACATCCTGAGGAATGTGTCACTGTCCTTCCTCTACCGTTCTGGCTTTATTCTCAGATAGGCTCTCTCCCTTATGTCCTCTACCCCGACCTAGATACTCCAGTTTCACATCCTACCAGTTCAGCCACCCTCAAGAGTACAAATTTTCCCCACCAGCTCTAGCACATTGTAGGTTAGGCTCTTATGGGCTTGATTCAATTCACATGCTTATTCCCAAACCAAATATGGTGGCCAAGAGAATGCAGCACTCTGATTGGCTAAGCCTGTGTCACATGACCACTGAAATTCCAGGGACTGAGAGGAGTCATGATTCCCCCAAAGAATAATCAAGATGTGTGCTTAGGGGAAAGTAAATGCTAATAGGCAGAAACAACAAGTATTCACCCCGTGGCCAATCCATACTTTATCACCTGCACTCTTTCAGGTTTTCTAGGCCATCGGCCTGCTAGCTTGACATCTGAAATGACTGGAGTCTAACTGTGCACTGCATTAATGGGCCACCGTTTTTATTTTTTATTTATTTATTTATTTTTAAGAGAGAGGGGTGAGAGAGAGAGAGAGAGAGAATTTTTGATATTTATTTTTCAGTTTTTGGCAGACACAACATCTTTGTTGGTATGTGGTGCTGAGAATCGAACCCGGGCCGCACGCATGCCAGGCGAGCTCGCTACCGCTTGAGCCACATCCCCAGCCCGGGCCACCGTTTCTATACCCTTGATCCTTAATACCCTTGATCCCCAGTGACATGCCTTGTACCAGTGATCCATGGTGAAACCCCCAAAGCAGAGCAAGTGTGGGAGTATCATGAGAAAGAGCAAGCAGCCTTTGAGGTGCCTCTCAAACCCCGCACCCCATCAGCAGTTCTTCCTCTGTATTCTCCACGAGCTGACCCTGGCTGAGGCCACACTCCACTTACCTGTAACACTATTTAACTTGCATCATTTATAGGCAAACACAGCTGTTTGTACAATAAAGACTGAAGTTTTTCATCACAGATTGTTTGTGAATTGGTGTGCATGCCTGAATCTTATTTTAAGCACGTGAGAGAGCGCGCACGCGCGCGCACACACACACACACACACACACACACAAGAAAAACCCTAGCCTGAATTACTAAAGGACTTAACAGTTTCAGTTTACAAATAGACTGCCCCCATCTTCCACCCACCTTTGCCCACCCTTGAGATGGTGAGAGCGTTCTGCAGGGATCAAAGGACAACCACTGCTCTTTCAAAGACTCCCCAGAACACGGGGTAAACTCTGCGGCATATAAAGAAAACCAATAGGTTAGCTAACTAAGCCATTTGGCCTATATCAATTGTCCCAGCTGCTACAACATTGGCAATGTCCTGCCAAGAAATGACTCAACATTGTCCAGAATTCAGGAGCAGCTTAAAAAAAAATAGAAAAAAGAAAAAAAGAAATTAAGAGAGGTCTACCTGCCAACCAACGATGATTCACTCAACCTGGAAAATAATATGCTGGCAATAAAAGTCAATGGGCTTAAGGCACGATGTTCGTGAGGCCACACTGTCCCCAGACCGAACTGAAGTAACCTGATACTTTCTATAACCAGCGGCTAGATGAGTCCTAAGACCGTCAAGTCTGTGCCTGCATCCAGCGCTCTCCCTACAGGCCAGAATGATGCGGTTGCAAAGAAGCACCTTCTCCAGGCAGCCTTAAGCCCCCGGGGATCTGGGTCTAAGCCTTGATTCACCACCCATTTGCTCTGTGGCTGTGGGCAAGCCTCAGTCTCCGTGTTGGTAAAATAGGGATGATAAACAACACCGCCCTTCCATTTGATTGTGATGACTTAACAAATCTCTACTGAGAACCTTCTCAGCACCAGACCCGGAGGGTACAGCGTGGAACCAGATACAAGTCGTGTCCTAACAGAGCTCTAATTATTTATGTTATGTAACATGACATGCAAAGTATTTGCCCCCCGGGAAGTAGGAGTTAATAGTTACGATGGACACCGAGGGTAAAGGAGATCCACACTCATGCTGCTGGTTGAAAACAGGGAGTAACTGGGGGTGAGAAAGCGTGGGAAAGGGTCCTAAAGGCCCTGGGGAACTGGGCTGAGCTGAAGCTCTCCCCCCACAGGAAAAGTCATTTGTTAAACCATTAGTAAGCGCTGCCTCTAAAATGGGAACAGTCTTCATCAGAGTTTAGCTGAGGTCATCAGAATCCTCTCAACCTTAAAACCATTCTGACAGTGGTAGATTTTTGTCCTCATTTCACCGATGAGGGAGCTATGGATCAGAGACAGTAAGTGCCTTGCTTAAGGTCACACAGCTGTTAAGTGATGGAGCTGGAATCAGTACTTGCTGTGCCCTGGGCTGAACTGCAGGGTCAAACCCCATGTTATTAATCCCTGCACCACAACACCTTCCTCTCCAGCTCCCAGAAAGAAATGAGAGGCTCTCAAACTCTAAAGAAGACTGTCTCCTTTCTGAGGTCTACCCAGCTTCTGGAGACACTGAGTCCAGAAGTTACTCTCAATAATAATCATGTTTCTTTCTATTTATTCAACAAATAGCTGTCAAGTGCCGGACACTGTTTCATCTTTAGGGATACAGCACTGAACAAGACAGACAAAAATCCCTGTCCTCATGAAAATTATGTTCTGGTAGGGAAGAGTGAGAGAGTAAATTCCCCAAATCAGAAAAGTAGATGGCAAGTGAGATAAAGGCCAGAGCTGGGCCGTGGGGAGAGGGAGGGACAGAAAAGGACTGTGGATGGAAAGTGGCGGCTCAGGAGGAGAAGCCAGGGGAGCCTGGTGAAGAGGGGGACAGTGGGAATACACCCTGGGGACATCTAGAGGAAGTCTGGAGAGCCAGAGTCCACCCAAGGGCAGGCTCCGTCTGTGAACTGGGCGCAGGCATGCCTCAGGGTCGCAGCCACCGTGAGGACATACCTGGCAGACCTCCAGCCCAGGGAGCAAAACTGACCGACGCCCCCAGTACAGGGCTGTGAAGTCCAT
The DNA here is from genome assembly GCF_045843805.1 of Urocitellus parryii. Lineage (NCBI taxonomy): Eukaryota > Metazoa > Chordata > Mammalia > Rodentia > Sciuridae > Urocitellus > Urocitellus parryii. The sequence goes on along the minus strand of NC_135535.1, from coordinate 182,099,021 downwards.
CACCCACTTGAACCATCCTTCCCAAGAGCTGCTCCCTGCCCAGGGCCAACCACAGCAGGATGACAAAGCAGACCCATTCCTAGGAGACAATGAACTCCCCTGAACGCCCACTTTGGCTGGAGGACCCTCCAGCAGCCTTGATGAACCCCGCCTGGAACGCCGGGAGGAAGCCCCCAACTAACACAGGGCGGAGGCACAAGGGTTGTTGGGGTGGACAGAGCAGGCGCAGGGTCTGGGCGACGGGAGGCGGTGCCCTGGGCTGAACTGCAGGCGCCCTGGGCTGAACTGCAGGCGCCCTGCCCTGCGCCCTCCTCCATCTCCCAGCCTTTGTATTTTTCTCTGATTTGTTCTTGTCATTTACTAGCGGGGTCCCTTTTAAGGAGACGACGACAATAACAAAGGCTCCAGTTGTCTCAGCAAACCTAAGAGGGTGCGGGTGCCCATCCACATCTCCTCACACGGAGGGAGCCTTGATGAGAGCAGCAAGGGGGACCAGAGGCCAGATGTGGTGGTGGCAGCAGCCAGCCTGCGGGAGGCTGAGGACAGCATTAAGGCTGGGCGCCATCCAGGGGAGAGGAGGGAGGCAGGCGCAGGCCAGCTGTGAGTGCTGACTGTCTCCCAGGATGGGCTTTCGGTGGGGTGGTGGTGGGTGGGGAGATGTGAGGGTATTTCTGGGAGTCGGGGGGTAGGAAGGGCTGGGGACACAAAATCCTTTCCAGGGTTCAGCAAGATCTGTCCTAGGCTCATTGACTTCAGTTTCCCTATTGGTTTTGAAGCCAAGTAAGTCATTTCCGGCTGTTCTGCAAACATCAGCTCCAATCGATAGCATCGGAATCGTTTCTTTGCCCCATTTGTTTTCAACAGCCTGCCACTGGCGGTCCCCCGCGCTGGCTTCCTCCAGTGGCAGCTGTGCTCTGGGGCTCCCTGTGGGTGTATGGCAGAGTCCCCAGCCGAGCAGCAATCACAAGTTCAGGCCTTTAATCTCTTGCTCAGAGGGATAAGGCCCCGGGTTCACCTCCCTGAGCAGATTATAGGCACTTACTGTGCAAGCGACAGCCAGCTTCCTCTCCCTGGTTCCGTCTGCTCTTGAGAATAGCATTTCTGGGTTCAGCAGGACCTTCCCTTGCTCAGACACTCCCGAGGATGTTGTAAAACTCAGCAGCTGCAGGGAAGGCCAGCAACGAGGTTTCCAGGAGGAAGAAAGCTAGCAAGAAGTAGAGGGCCACACTCTGTCCCCACAGGTGGAGGCTCAGGACCATGGCTGCGGGGGTGGGACATCCCGCATGAAAGCCGGGCACTACCTGGTGCTGCCCTCACAAGGCCAAGAATCTCCCCCTACCCAGGCTTATTCAGCAAGTCTTTTTGAGCCCTATTATCAGTACTGTTACCCACAAAGCTGTGTCCCCAATGGCCCTGCAGAGAGGCCCATGTAGACAGCCAGTGGCCATCACTGGTGAATCCCAACTGAAATGGCCGTCAAGTCCTGGAAACCTGCAGGGTGGGAAGGGGCCCTGGGGGAGGGGTCCTTGACTTTGCCACTTCCTCTGATTTCTTCTGCATGTTCACCAAGCAGACAATGGTGTTCGGCCATGGAGGGGTCTTGTCCTGTATGGAGGACTGCGGACTCACAAGCACACACACACACACACACACACACACATATCAGCCAAGGAAGAACGTGCTGAAAGTAGAGACTAAATATATTCAGTGGGCACTGAGGGTGGAAGTGGATAATCAGCCCACTAGAGGAGAAGCTGCATGTGGGCAGGCAATTTAGGCTGCTTCGTCCACGGCTCTAACCTCAGCTCTAGGTTAGGTGGGCAAATAGCAGACGCTCAATAAATTCTCATTGGATGAATGGGTATTGAAAAAATGGATAGGGAGAGCAAGAGAGAGAAAGAGAGAAAGAGGGTGATTTTAAAATTCAGATCAGGGGCTATAGTGTATTATTCATTAAAAACAGAAAGTAATGATGAATGCATTTCTATTTATGGCTGAGTAAGAGTGGTCACGGGAGGAGACGCAGGAAGGAAAGTCATCAGGCCGGCGAGGAGGCAAATGAGAAGATCAAAGTGTGGGGCAGGGGAAGGTCCACACTCTCACACTCTCTGGCCCATCGGTGTGCCCACCTTTCTGCTCTGCTCCCAAACACTTGCCCAAATCCACCCTCAAAATGACCCAGATTATTATTAATCCTTCAAGCCTCAGGATCCCTGAGATGGTTGGGCTGCCAGTCGGGAAGATCACTGTATGCAGTGGAAGGAGGACAGAGCACCACCTAGATTGTCACATCCAATCCTCAGGCAGCCTGCAAGGTCAGGGTCATCATCGCCACCTCACTGAATGGGGGTCTCTAGGCTTGAGGTCAAGGCATCCACCTCCAGGCAGTGAATAAGCTTCGGAATTGGGAGTGAGTCCAGCTCTGACATGAAACCCAGTTCTAGTTTTAGCTCTGCCACTGCCCGTGCAGTCTGGGCCTCAGTTTCCCCATCTGTAAAATGGGGGAGCTCATGGAACACCCACCTCCTACAGTTCCACAGCCAGATCTGTCTTTCCATCAGGGCAGGACCCCACTCTTGCTCCTTTCCACTGGCTGGATACCCCACATCCCTTCACAGCTTGAATCCCTGTCCAGCAGACAGTGAGGCCTCCCTCATTCAGAGCCAGCCTGACTCCGAGGGCCACTCCCCTGCCATCGGTTTCCTCTCCTCCATTCCTTTCCTTTACTGAGACTACTCTGACCAACTAGGAACCACTTTTCCCTCAGTGTGAGGAGGAGCCTGGGTGTCAGGCAGCCTCCTCGAGGGCTGGAGTCGCCCTTCAGGTTGCCTTTGGAGTTAGCTGTTGGCCAAATAGACAGATACTCGACTGAATCATTGCTGCAAACCGTGGGAGGCGGACTGGTCAGGACAGTTAGGAAATGTCACACAGGTGGGCTACTGTTCTCTTTCTTCCCTTCTTGGTCCTGTAACGCACGTCTCAGGACCTGGAGTTCAGCCTTGTTAGTCATGCAGCACGGCATCCATTTGTGACAGACACCAGGGCTACGCAGCAGGATGGGGAAGGGGGTGAACGGGAACAGAGGTGATAAAGAGCTGCAAGTGGCTGGGGGAGGCTGGCAATGATTGATTGCGGCGTTGGGAGCTGGCCAGGGCACCTGGGCAAATGCATTGGCAAAACAGGTCCGTGTCTTGGCACATCCTCTCCTCCTGGGATTTGGGTCGAGTTCTGGGCTAGAGGACAAAATGCCTCCTGTCGACTCCTCTGAAGGAAAACTGAGGGTGGGGGCGGGGTGGCTAGACCCTGGAGAAACAGGTGGAGAGGTCCCCAGTCACCTGCTCTGAAGGATCATAGGCTGCACATTGCCCCAAGCAGCGGAGACACTTACAGCTGCTCAACCAGTAACAGAGGAAAAGCCTTTTATCGGGCAACGCTCAGTGTTTACAAAACCTTCACTCCCAGGGGCTCATTTGATCCCCACAATAATTCTGTAAAAAAGAAGTGAGGAAACTGAGGCCAGGTAGACCATTCAAATGAGAAATGCATTAATTGTGCCTTGGCCTTCCTCCTGACAGGACCCTGAGATAGATTTGTGCACAAATGAGGCGGGGCCAGGGGGTGCTGCTCCCCTCCCAGGGAGGCAGTGAGTCTCAGTGGTTAAGCACCTGTGTTTGCTGAGCTAACTTGACTGGGCTTGAATCCTACCACCACTACTTACCGCGCCACCTTGGGCAAGTCATACACTTCCCCTCCTCCTGCCTCAATTCCTTCTCTCTTGGAATGGATTATGATAGTATTGATTTGATGTTTTGGGGAGAATGAAATGCATTTAATGCTGGCAAAACCATACTATACAGCCACATAAATATTAGCCATCACTGCCATGATTAGTGGGGACTTTGAACTTGCATCCCTGTAGCTGGACTGTGCAAGGGACACTCTTTGAAAGGACACTGTCGTCAACATCAAAACTTAGGTCTAAGAACATGATGTTCCTGTAGGAAGCAAGGCCACACCAAGCCAAAGGAAGGATGAGAGAGCGAGAGAAGATGCTTGTCCCAGTGTCTAGGGTGACGCTAAGCTATGGGGCCTCCCTGAGGCTCCTTGGGTCTGGGAGTGACCCCATGTGTGACTTGCCATGGGGCAACATGAAGGCAGGGAAGAGGTCGTGGCATCCTCTCATAGGAACTTCTGGTCCTGGACCACGCCCAACTTCACCGTGCTCAGAGGCAGGTGAGAGAGTGAGGTGTCCAGCACTGGAGACCATCATCTGACAGGGGACCCAGGTGTCCTCTGCCTCTCCATCAGGTCTCTGTAACAGCCAAGCAAAATCAGTCACGCATCTAGTAGGGCAGAGCCTGGTCTGTCACTCAGCCCCTCTTCCTCTCATCCCAGTGCACCCTGCTAATTCTGCTGTGCACAAAAATCTCCATTGGCCACTGTTCCAAGCCTCTCTGAGCTCTTTCACATTTAACAAAGCAGGGGCCATAATGCTCACTGAGCTCACAGGCTTGACTGGGATTACTCTGGGCAGGGTATGAAAGGCCTTTGCAAATGGGTAGGGCTTCATGGAGGGAATGAGTAGCTGGCTCTGCTCCTGTGCAGTGCTTGGAGAAGCAAGCAGGGTCTGGCAGGTCTGACCTTGGCTTCCTGGGTACTGGACAGAGATCCATGGGAAATGGACCCACAGCTGGAATTGCCCCAGATGTCCACAGTGCTCACTGATTCTAGTCTCTGCACACCCTAGGGAACCCCACACACCCAGACTGAACAGCAGCATTGGGAATCTATAGCTTCTGTATAGTTTCATTGCTCCCCAGGAAGTATTTCCTGACATTTTGGGGACTATGTGTCCCTTTGAAAATATAATTAAAGCTATTGACTCCTCGCCAGGAGAATATGCTGTGCGTGTGTATGCTCACCATGCTTTGCAAACAGTATTGAAGGCATCAGGCATCCCCCCTGAAGACTGTCCCTGGATCCCCTACTTAGCCACCTTTTGGGTGGGTATATAAAATAGTGAGACTTTCCTAAGCTATATTAGCAACCTGCAAGAAATATCCTTTTTTTTACCTTTATTTACACTTTACAAAATGTATTCCATTCCATATCCTCACAAGTCTTTCTTATGTTCATGAAAATGAGACTCAGAGGAGTTAAGTGACTTTTGCCCAAAGTCACTCAGTTAATAATAGATACAGTTTACTATAACTACTCGCCAGGCATCTTCGATGTGTTCAAAATAGCTTCCCCACAGTACCATAAGGTAGACATTATTATTATACTCAGTTTGCAGATGGGGTCACTAAGGCTTAGAAAAACTAAGTAATTTACCCAAGATCACACGTCACAAGCAACAGAGCTGGGATTAGAATCCAGGACTGCCTTAGCACAAAGCCCAACCTGGCTTGGAATAGGAAGGGGGCATTTCTCCAATATGGAGCAGGGGAAATGTGTAGGCAGATGCACCTACCTGTCCTAACAGCCTGCCCAGATCCAGGCCTCCCACTGGGCCAACCCACCCCCAGCCTGTGCAGCAAGCCAAGAACAACAAGCTCTGAGCTTACCTGGAACATTTGTAGCAAAATCCTGGACCCTCTCAGAGTATGCCTATTTTTGCTCCTTGATTTTTTTAGCATTTACTTGGCATCTGCACTCTTGGTTTGTCCCCTACCCTGAGACCCAGGCCCGTCTCTCAGTCCTGATGACCACTGAACAGGACCACCTTCAGAGTCTTGGCCTTGCTCACGTGCACTTCGAGCTCATCTTTTGCTCATACCCTCTCTGGAATCCCCTGTCCCTCTCCCACACCTAATCAAGCCTATTTGGTCTACATCTTCTGGCCAGGCATGTACGTCTCCCCAGAAAGTGGGGTCAGACAATGGCTCCCAGAGCAAATTAGTATGCTGCGTTCTGGTTTAACAATTGGCCTCTCGTCAAGTTGGTTCAGTTGACACAAATCAGACATGCACTGATTAGATTCAGCTCAACTATAAACCTGACTTCCAAGTCTCCTGGTCCAATCATTGCAATGCCTTTACTACATCAGCATGAATGCCAAGGAGACACTAGACATCCACCTCCATTGTAGTCATCCACACATTTATTAAGCACCTACTGAGTGTAAGACTCTGAGCTAACACAAAGATAATTAGTGTTTTTCTTTTTTTAAGCTTCTACATTGGGTCCAAGATGTGAACTGGGTATTTTTCATACATTCTTATTCAATGAATAAGACCGTCCCCGGCTTTTGGTATGTATTTTTTAAAACCCTTGGTGACAAGATATAAATCTGGCCTAAGAAAAGGAAAAAAATCCAGAAGTTCTTGGGGGAAGATAAAAACACATGCAATAATTGTGATGCATAGTAGATTATCTTAAGAAAACAATATGAATGTCTGGGAGAATGAAATGGTACTTTCTAGATGGAGAGAACTTTCTAGAAGGAAAGGTCTATGTACTAACCCTTCAACTTTAAATGGGCTTCTCTATATTTTCACAGTCAGTCTCTATCTTCTCTGTCATTTACACACTTATTTTTTTGTCTCCACCCTCCAGACGGGTAAATATCTTGCCATCACATGTCAGCAGCAATCTGTTCAGGCAGAAGATCAAAACAATGATAGGGATCCAATGTGTCTTGATTTTCCTGTAGTGTTTGACAAGTGCTTTACCTGCTGCCCTTGAGGACGTGTTGGGGAAATGAAAATTAGGTCAGAGGACAGGAAGTGGAGTCATAGCTGGATGAACAACTACAGTCAAAGAATGTTGATTAGTTTTTCTGTGTCAACCCAAAGGAGGTCTCTAGTGGCATGCCATAGAGCTCTGTCCTTGGCGTTGACCTCATTGGCATTGTTATCTGTGACTCAGAAGACAACATACAAGGTGCTCTAATCAAGTTTTCAGCAGACACGAAGCTGGGAAGCATAGTTACCACTTGAGATGACAGAATGGAAATAAGAAATGACCTCAACAGGAAGGAACATAGGGCTGAAACCAACATGATGGACTGAAACAGAGAGAAATGCAAAGTCCTACATTTAGGTTAAAAATTAATTGCACAAGTACCGGATGGGGTAGACCTGGTTTGGCAGCAGTCCATGTGAAAATGACCTATTTGTTTGTTATTCTGTAAGTTGGCCACTAGCTCAGCCTGGTCCAACTGTGTTATGTGGTTGATACATGATACGTAAAGTGAATACCATCTTGGTTACATTAAGGGAAGTAAAGTGTCCCTGGTCTGGACTATAACGTGGTTCTCAATGTGGTCAGTCTTGTCTAAAGCATTATGCTCAAACTGGGGCATGCTGTGTAAGGAGGACATTGAGAAATCCGAGCATGCTCTGAGAATGGTAGCCAGATGGTGCAGGAGTGGAAAGCTGTGCACATAAAGGCTTGCAGGAGCTGGGAAACTGATCCAGGAGAACGGACAACTCACGGGCAGTACAAGCGCTGCTGCAAATTCAGGCTGGATCGACATGTGGAGACCAGAGTAGATCTCGTCACTGGTACCTCCCACCTCCATCCCCACCTAGGTTCATCTGCTGGGATCCATGTGACAGAGAATGTTCATGTGCCCCACACTGTCCCATGACAGACCCCGATTTTAGACTGCCCTCTCCGCCATGATTGCAGGAAAATAAAGAACCAATGATAACTTATCATTATCATAACAAAGTCAGGTTACTTGGGATTGGGCCTCCAGCTTCTGGTTTGGTGGCTCGTGAAGAGTCACAGCTTCACTTCCTCCTTCCTCATCTGGCATCCCAGGTAGGTTGGAGCCTGGGACGGGAAATGAATGAATCCACACCATGCAACCCTGTCCCTGCTCTCCCAGGCTCTCATCTACTTCTTGCTGGCAAGTATGGCTTTCTTCAAATTGAACTGCTAAGAGCCAAGGACTGGGGGGACACATTGGCATGGAAATCTGCAGGTCTTTGGGCTGACTTCAATTCTGGGCTATTCTCACGGAAGTCTAAGGTTCTCCAGAGGATCCAGCATGGCTCAATGCACCCTGTACTGGGGATGGGGCCAGAATCCCAAGAAGAATAACCCACTCTTTTGCCTTTTCTGGCTTTGTGTTCCACATCTCTTGGGTCCTCTCAAGGAGATGTGGCAGGATTCCCTTCTCCAGGTCCCTGGAGGAGGATCATACAGATCTCCCCAGCCACCCCTTGTCATCCTGAAACAGGCTACCAAGAAAGACACTTGCCTGCCTGTTCAAGACCTGGTTCTGGTTTGTCGGTTTTCCAGCTGAGTGACCTTGAGCGAGTCACCCCAAACTTCCTTCTCTGTTTCTTCATTTGTAAAATGGGAGTCAGTAGTGTTTCTTCCTCCAAAAATTAGTGGGAGAGCTAAATGAGATAATACACATAAAGTCCTTGGCACATCGTTGGTCGCAGAGTAAGCCCAGTACAATTGGTGAATGCAATAGGAGGAATACATTTGCTGACCCCTGCTTCCCTCTCCTGGACTACGGACAGACACCCTTGGGCAGAGACAAGACAAGGCGTGGGTGTGCACCAAGCCCGTCTCCGGCAGCCACCCGACCCTTTTCTTCAAGTCCAGATAGCAACCTGGGAGGCAAGTGAGTACAAGCAACAGTACTTGAGGAGTAATCCTGAGTCAGCACAAGTTGATTTAAGAGGTAAATAATTTGAAAAGTTTGACCACATTATTTTTAGAAAATATGTCATAACCAATTCCACTGTTGGGTACAGTGACAGCTGGACTGGGGAGCCCCTGCTTGTGTCTGTTTCCCACAAGACTGGGGTGTATGTATGTGTGTGTGTGTGTGTGTGAGAGAGAGAGAGAGAGAGAAAGAGAGAGAGGGAGGGGGGTTGAGAAGAGAGATGCAGATTTCTGGGAATCACCCCAGGAGAGTTTGGTTCAGCAGGTCTTAGGGGCATTAATGCCATGTTTTCTAGAACTTTGAGAAACATAGTTCCAGAAAATAGAACTAGGAGTTATTTATGGAATTTAAGATCCTTGTAAAGAGAGGCTCAATAAAAAGAAGAGCTTTATAAATAGTAGAACTCTCCAACAGTAGGCATGAGCTCTCTGTCACTGGAAGTACTCACACAAAAATCTAGAGAGCCCAAGGACAGGTTGCGGGGACCCTGAGAGCTGGTCCCAGGCCAAGAGCCTGCCTCCCTCTCCCACCACGGGGGTCTCTAGGCCACTGGTGAGGATGTGGATGGCACCTGATGTGAGCCCTTGCCCCACCTGGGGGCAGAACTGAGAAGTTAGCCCTCTTTCCTTTCAATTCCTCCTGCAGTTTGTGTGGCAGGGAGGTGTGTAAACACTTAAGGTCAAGGACAGTCTCTGCAAGGCCCTTCCTGGACTGCCCTGGAGAAGGCCTGGAACCTGGTTCTCTCAGAGGTGTCCACACCTTCAGAAGGGAGCTGCCCATACTGACAAAACTCGAAAGACCTGCATTTAGGATCTGGCAGCAATTTTGCTCTCACATCGTAGCCTAGCACTTCAGTCTTCCCAAATCCTCACGGCTGGTGACAACAGAGTAGGTGGTTATGAGCAAGGAGCCTACACCATACGGTCCAGCGAGAATATAATGTGAGTCACATATGTCATTCCATTTCATTTTAACTTAATTTCTTTTTCTTTTTTTCTTTTTTTTTTTTTTTTTGGTGCTGGGTATCAAACCCATGCCAAGCATGTGCTTTACCAATGGACTAAAATTTTCTAGTAGCTGACATTAAAAACAGGACAAAGAGTACTGGGGTTAATAACTCAGCGGTAGAGCACATACCAAGCACACCTGAGGCCTGGCACTAAAGGGAAATAAACAACAAAGAAACAAGTGAGATTAATTTTAACAGCATATTTCATTTAACTAACTATATATCCAAACATTATCATTTAAAATCAGTATAAAATTCTGAATGAGCTCTTCTACATGCTGTCTCTTGTTGTACTGAGTCTTTAGAATTGGGGGGGTATAATTCACTAATGTCTCTCAAGAACACAATGACCACATCTGGCAAGTGGCTACATTATTGAATGACATAGGTAGAGGCCCTCAATGATCCCAAAACCTTGCCAGCTTTTCTTCTACTAGCACACGACCTTAGGCCAATTATTTAACTTTTTCTTTATTTGACTTGCCTACTTCACAAATGATAATTATGATATCATAATTGATAAATAATAATAATAACTGAGTGTTATAAAGTCGTTATAGGAATTAAATGAGTTAGTATGCATAAAATATTTAGAGTAGTGGCTGGCACACGGCGACCGCTCAAAAATTCAACCTCTTTAACTTTGTCACATAGAAAGAACAGGAATTTTTTTTTCTTTCTTTTTAATGGATAAGACATGAACATTATTAAATACCTGCAGTGTGTCAGTCTTTGAGCAAGAGATCATGATCTCATTAACTTCCACAATATTCCAGAGAGAGAAAGATTACTGCCATGTTTTAATGATGGGACTCAGAGAGGTCATCTAACTTTTCTAATGCCACACAGTAAGTACACAGCAGAGCAGGTATTCAAACCCAGGTTTCCTGACTCTAAACAAGATTCTTTTCATTGAACTAAGTGGCTTGAGATGAAAGGAGGTGATCAAGGTCTCACAGAAGGTAGTGACAACTGTGAGCCTTGATAGCAACCTGATAGCCCTGGTGCTCTTTCTGCTCCTCCAAACCACTTTTGTAGAATAGAAATATGGTACTATAACAGGAGGGACATCTAGGATGCTTTCAAATTATACCTCTTTAGGTGGCTCCCTATTGCCAACAAATAGGGGTCCTAGCCCCTGACCTGGAGACGGAAAGAGGGCAGAAGGAATGAAAGTTATTTAGGTTCACAAAATAATACCTCAGAACACCAGGACCCAGATCTTGCACAGGTTCTGCCCCACTGCTATGTCTCGAGTCCTTCATGCTCTGGCCAGAGTGACAGAGCAGAGGAAGTGCCCAGGGGCTTCCCCCTGGCTGCCCCCGCCCCAGGACGTGCCAGCTCCCCAGGCTGCAGGTGAGAGGGCAACAGAGAAAAAGGGACTAAATGGAAAACAGGAGAAGCAGGAACCAGGATTCAGTTACAGAAAGAAAGAGAGGAAAAGAGAGATAGCGAGAGCACTCGAGAACAGCAATGCAGCAAAAAGGGCTTTTAGTGATAATTAATAATTAACATTTCTAATGATGTCCCGGCGACAGGAAGAGGCCAGCACAGGGCTCTGGGGCACAACTCGGGGTGACAATGACCTCCAGAAGGATGAGCAGCCTGAGCCTCATTAATCTCCACAAGCCCCCCGTGGCATGTCGCTGGTGGGCTCCCACTATGGACATGGGCTTTGCCGTAGCAAAGCCAGCAGAAGGGGAGGGGGAGGCATTGGGTGGGGTGAGGCTGCGAGATTGAGAGGTATCAGAGATTTCCTTTTCTGGGCTTCCAGATCCAGCTCCTATGGAAGCCTGGCTTTCCCTTGGCCAAGGGAAAAGCACCATACTAAAAGCCAAAGGAAGGAGGGAGACGATGGGAGAGAACCAAGACAGGGAGACGCCTGTGCACAAAGAGCTATTGCAAGAGCCAAAGGGATGGTTACCCCTGGTTCAAGTTATGACAGTGGTGGCTGCAGTCGATGGTGGTAGTGACTGAATGCTTGTGTGGCCTCAAAATTCACACACTGAAGCCCGTGTTAGTCAGCTTTTATTACTATGACAAATATACCTGGGATAATCGTCTCATAAAAATAAAAGGGTTAATTTGGCTTATAGTCTCAGAAGTCCCAGTTCATGATTGGTTGGTCTCATGGCTCTCAGGCCTGTGCCAAGGCAGTGCATCATGGTGGGGGCATGTGGTGGAACAGAAGCACACATCTCTTGATCAGAAAGTAAAAAAGAGAGAGGAGGAAAAAGTCCCACAGACCTATTCAAGGGCATGATCCTAATGACCTAAAGGCCTCCCATTAGGCCCCACCTCTTAAAGTTTTCCTCACCTCCAAATAGCACCGAGCTGGGACCAAACCTTTCACACAGGACTTTGGGGGATATTTCATTTCCAAACTATGCCAACGCCCCAGCCCCAATGTGACAGTATTTGGAAAAAGGGCCTTTTCAGAAGTCATTAAGGTTACGTAAGATCAAAAAGGTGGGGACATCAGAGGATTCATCAGTTTCCTCCGCTTTAGGGAGCATAGAAGAAAGGCTGTGTGAGGACACAGTCAGAAGGCAGGCATCTACAAGCCAGGAAGAGAACCCTCGCCAGGAACCAAATGAGCCTCGATCTTGAACTTTCCAACTTCCAGAACTGGAAGAAAATAACTTCCTGTTGTTTCAGTCCCCCGCCCCGCCCCCGCCGAAGCTTGAGATATTTGTCATAGCAGCCTGAACCGATTAATACAATGATAATTTCAGAGATTGTGGCAACTGGAAGACTGGGAATAGGTTCCGGAGTGACAGGCCATCCTAGGTCGCACAGAATGGAAGAGTTTCCCAGGAGGCAGGACTTTCGGTGCTAAGATTGGGATAATTCCAGGCAGACCAGGAGGGCTAGTCTCTCTACTTAGTAGGAGGAGCAGCAGTAGATATGGTCTCATATTTAGTGGGTGTCTTGGAGAATGTTTAGGTCCTTCCTCATTTTTAAGCTGCTTCATTCCCAAAGGATGCAAAGTGTCTTAAGCCCCTCTGCATACACAGTGCTTTATGAATACAAAGTGTTTCCACAAACACATCTGCCCTGCCAATTCAAGCCAGCTCTTTGCCCGACAAACACAGGCCTGGCCCATTTTACTCAAAAAGCCATGTGGACTCAGCCAGCTGGACGGACCCTCTCCTGCCAAGGCCCTGTGGTTCTGGGGAGCCCTGGCTGCCTGACCGTGCAGCAAGTTGATGCCCAGGGTCTCACCCCAAGGAGCTTCCGATTCCTTCAAGCTGGGCAAGGCCTGGGCTTTGGCAGGGTGAATAGACCTTCCAGGGGATTCAGAGAAAGACGAGTGTCTGAAGTGCTTACCAGGATCTCTATCCACTGCTATTTATGTTTATTTTATTTGGTGTAAGTTTTTATTTTGACATAATGTCAAATTTACAGAAAGCTTTCAGGAACTGCACAAAACCTCCCGAAGCCCCTTTACTCAGATTCATCAACCTTTCCTAATTGGTCTGTTTCCTTAATGATTTTCTTGCATTTATTTTTATCAAAAAAAAAAAAAAGAAAGAAAGAGAAAGAAAGAAAGAAACAAAGAAAGAAAGAAAGAAAGAAAGAAAGAAAGAAAGAAAGAAAGAAAGAAAGAAAAGAAAAGAAGAATTTAAGTTTTCCTGGAACACTTGACACAGATTGGCAGCAGGACATATATAAATAAATGCATATATATGCTGGGAGGTGGCTGTGTTTCTTGGTGGCCCAATGAATGCTTACTGATAGAGATGGACCATTATAACCTTTGGTGGCAAAGGTCAGGGAGACCTGGGCTGGGAATGAAGAGGAAGAGGGAATGGAGGTTTGTGGGTGATAGAAAGACTATCCTGATCACGGGGTGGTTGTACAAATATATACATTTGTTAAAACTCATCCATCTAAACGTACTTACAATAGGTACATATTATCATATGCGGTTTGTATTTCAATAAAGTTGGTTTTTAAAATGTAAGCATTTTTTAAGTATAGGGAAAAAGTGAAGCCTGGAGTATGGATTTTTTAGCCCTTAATTATCATACATTCATATAGCACTTATACATCAGGCTCTGTCCTCGGCAATTTGCAAGAAGGAACTCATTTAATCTCCACAACACAACAGTGTGTGACGGCCATCATGGTCCCTGTTTATCAGGTCAGGGAGAGAGGTTAGCTAGTGGCCCCAGCTAATGAGTAGCAAAATGTGACTCTGAACCCAAACAGGCTGGCAACAACACCCCCTCCCTCCACGCTGTGTTCAACTGGTGCTTGGTGTGATAGCTAGAGACCAGGTGCTATCTAAACGTGACCAGTCTGTCCCTGAGCTCCTGGGACCAGCCAGTGGATGCAGCAAGGCTGACTGTCCTTGGGGCTTCGTTGTTGAGCACCCAAGCAGGCCTCAGTCTGTCCTCCACTGAGCTCTATCCTCCACGCCCATCAGCTTGCTGGTTCCTTCTCTGGTACTTTCTAATTGCCCTGTTTCAGGAAGCATCCAATGGTGCCTGCAAGCCCAGCACTGCAGACAGAGTTGGTTGTCTGAGTCACTCTGTCTGTCCCTGAGAGATATTAACAGAAAGTAAGTATCAGCGTGTGACTTCCTGAAGCTCTGTGTTTCGGGAGCCAGGGCTGGTTTCCTGGGGATCTGAATGCTTCCTGTAAACCCAGTCTCCGTGGGGGAAGGGTGCACGCAGGACCGGATCTCAGGAGAGGCTCCGATATGGACTTGCTGCCCACTTGCCATGAGACGCAGGACAACTTACTTCTCTGGGTCTTAGTTTTTTCGTCTAAGAGGCAGGTTCAACCCGATCAGGACTTCTTGGCCCATGGATTCCTAAGAAGCCCGTAGATGGCTATAGACGTTCCAAGAAGCCCCCCTAACTGTATGCAAAGCGTATGTCTGTAGGTAAAGGGGTCCATGGATCCTATTTAATTTTCAAAGGGATCACTTCTCCTCTAAAAGTTCACATCACTTGCCTGCCAAGGCCCTTTCCAGGTCTAAAATTCTTAAGATTCTCTGTCTTCATAAGGCTGAGAAGCCTCACTTACAGTGATAAAGGAGACCCAGGACATTAGTGGCAGAGCCAGTGTCTCTTGGTTCATCCTTTCCTTCATTCAACATTTATCTTTTATGTTATTTAAGTAAAAAATTTTGACCTTAGTCCCAAATGTGCTCAGAGTCTTTGCAATGCTCCAGGGCCCAACACAGTCTCCGGAAAACAGAAGGAACTGTACAAATACTTGATGAATGATAAATAAGAAGCTAGAGTGGGAACAGGGTAGAAAAGGCTGAATCCCAAAATGAAGAGAGCCAAGTCTTATCTCAGCTTGGACTTTTCGCATCTGGCCTTCCTTTTCCCATCTATGAACGGAGGGATCTGAACTAGCTGAGCACCATGGCCCCTCCTGGATCTGAGACCCCAAGATGTCAAGAACACCCCTGATCACTCAGGGAAAAGTGCCCAAGGGTTCCCCACCCCAGGGAGGTTGCTAGTTAAGTGTATCAGTTATCTTTTGTTGCATAACCACTGAGACTAAATTTAGCAACTTGAAAGAAGAGACGTTTATCATCTCTCACAGTCGCTGAGGGTCAGGACCCTGGGAGGGTCACACCTTCCTCATGAAGTCTTTCAAAGGCTGGGCTGGGACTGGTGGCTCTTCTTCCAGGTCACAAGCATGGCCATGGGCTGGCAGCCTCAGTTCCAGCCACTTGGGCCTCTCCACAGTGATAGTTGTGACATGGCAACTGACTTCCCTCAGATCAGGTGATCTGAGAGAGTATTACAAGGGGGAGAGTTGTGAACAAACCATTCAGTCAATATTATGAGTGAAATGTCCTGTCTGCTCCTTTCCAAAACTCGTCAGGGCTCCTTGCTGAAGCCCTACTGCCTGGAACAGTCTTGCAAAGGAGGAGGCCAGAGTTGTGCTAGGCCTAACACCCTAAATAACTCAGCAAAACCTCAATTAGCCAGGGAAAGTCATCCAGGACTCTTACCTTGATCATTTGTTTTCTTTAATCAGCTACCCACACTGATAAATAGGTCTAAATACTGTAGGTGATGATAAAGAAATAAATAACAGGCACTATTGCTATTAAAGATTTAAAGGACCCCCTCAAGGGTCTATATGTACAAGCTTATATGTTCTATAGAGCTAAAATATCGAGATATTGAAAGATCCAGGATTATCAATGACTCAACAGTTACCTTCACTTTGCTTGCTAAGGCAGGAAAGTGAAATAAAACATTTTAGGAAGTTTTTTTTTTAAATCTACATTTCTAACAAAGCAGCCCTTCTGCAGAACTTCCATCTAATTAGGAAATTAAATTAACCAGACCATTTCACTTCCTCAGTAAGTGGGATTGAATTTCTTGCAGCGACACAAACTCCTCTCTCCATTTCTCTGACATCTCTGCACTTCCCCACCCCAGCCTCTCCCCCTCTCTCAGTCTGGGATTCTTGGTGAGTCTGGAGTTGAAGCAAGAAGAGGTGGGTTCCAGTCTCTGTCCCAGCACTTACACCTCGAAGCCTCCCTTTCCTTATTTATAAGGATGAGGTTAAAGTATGAATGATTCTTCAGGTCTCCATGTCCCTAACTTTGTGGGGCTCATTCTGTCCCCCTTACTTTCTGAAATCTGAATGCTTTTTCAGGATGTAGGTCACATGCTAGCCTCACTATGGAGCCTCCCTTATTTCTGTAGACAGAAGTAACTTGCCCATTCTTTGTGATCCTATAAATACAAAAATAGATGTTAACCCGTTGTGTTGTGGGTTATGTATGATATATGTGCACATGTTGTCTCTTCTACAAGACTCTAAGCTCTTTGAGGACAAGGGCCTAGATTCTTCTTATCTTATATCCCTAGCACTGCACTTAGCACATAGTAGGTGCTCCTACCTTTGGATTGAAGGGAATCCAAGGACAGGGTTGTGATTTTTGCAGCACACTGGTGTATTGGCTGACCTCTGCCAGCAGGGGGAGTACGTTGGCTCCTTAAATGAAAAAGCCAATTCAGAACAGGTATTTATTCTTGGGAGAGAGGGTGGATGGATTTACCTCTGATGGTGAAAGAGACTGAAGGGATTGGGTGGAGGGCATGGTTGAAGGAGAACCTGTTATTTCTGACTAAGCAAACACCGTTTATTTTTCATCTTGGTAAACAGGACAACATCCCAATAAGAAGTGCACCTTCCATGATAAATTCAGGGCACTTCCTATCTCTAAGGCTGGGAAGCTGCATGGAGTTACAACAGGGATACATTCTTAATTAAACACTGTGTAACTTGGGGCATTAAATCTATGATAAATTGGGAGATAGGGACCTGCAACCTCATTTCTTTTAAGGATATTTAATTACAAAATTCTGTAACAAAATTATAGCCCTTATTAAAATGGTTTCTCACGGAAGAGGGGGTTTTGAAAGGTGAGATGATGCCAACAGTACAGGTGCTGTGGGTTTTCCCAAGGATTCTCCCTGTGCCACTGCACTCCCTTTGGACACCAGGAAAAAAAAGGAGATAAAGCATCTTCCTTTTGAAAACAGCGCCTTGGGCAGGTGACCTCTCTTTCTACCTAGCCCCGTAACTTACCCCCATGAATCTGGAGTGCCAGGCAACTAGACTCCCATAAGACAGAACTGCCTTGTGGATAAACTCACATCTATTTTAAAAAGATGGACACCTGCCAGTACCAGGTAGCTTGTCAGTTATTCACACCTTAATACACATCATATCAACCAGCTATTAGCGTTAATAAATAGGGAGAGGATTGCCTGAAAATGGTCAGTTCAGTTATAGATTAGAAGTCATAATTTTGGAGCATGGGATACTCTGGGGGTAGGGGGGGAGATCAGAGCCATGACACTTTGTAGGAGAACTTTGAGGAGCTAGAGAGTAGCATGGCCAACATGAAACGGGGGTAGGGGGGTAGAGGGAGGGCATCAAGAAGTAGGTAACGAAGTTTAAAGGCAGCTTCAGCAACTTAGTGAGGAATGAAAAAAAAGGAAAAGGCTAGGGATGTGACTCAGTGGTTAAGTGCCTCAGAGTTCAATCCCTGGTACAAAAAGGAAAAAAAAAGTCCCTAGGCTGAGAATCATTCTGATAGCAACTGCTTCTGATTTTCCGAAGATAATGCTCCAACACCAGCCAATGCATCAGACAGTAAGTCCCAATTTTTCATACAGAAAATGTGACCTCCTGACTAATTCAGTGAGTGAAGACCTTCTCCACCATTCTGTGAGAGACGTCAAAACGGGCAGTGCAGCCTGTGGTACTTGTTTAATCTCTCAGAGAAGAAGATCCAAACTCCTCAGCCAGATATTAGGGAACACCATCTTACTCTCCTTGTAGGTAACACGCTTGTAAGTATATTGCCATGCCTAACGCAGAGGGAGCCCTCAATAAGTGGCACCGGTTGCTGTTGCTGCAGCAGCTGCTGTTGTTGCTGCTGCTGCTGCTGCTGCTGCTGCTGTTGTTAGTCTCAGCACATATGCAGCCCACGATGGACCCTGGGTGATGTAATTACAGAATCGCTCCGTCCTGTAGGGTCAGCCTGTGACACCAGGTCTACTGCCTGTTACTTACATCCAGGTCAGCTTTCACCCCCGGGGCTGCCTAATTAGGAACTCAGGAATGGTGGCAGAGTAAACCAAGCAATCTGACACCCAGCTGAGATGTCCCTTTCACGGTCACCATCTGGGTCAGAATCTCGCTCCAGAGGAAGCCAGTGCCACCTGGAGGGGTGCAATGTTTTGGAGCAGAGGTTGGAGTGGTAAACTGGAGCCCTCACTAGTGGGGCTGCTGTGAGCCCTTGAAACTGCCCTGCCCAGTTCAGAGCCAGGAGGTGGCACAAGATCCTGTTCAATAGACATCAGCTTCCTTTCCTCTAGGGCCTTCTCCCACCTCACCTTCCGAGAAAGGCCTAGAAGATAAGGGCTGTGGGGAATCTGAATGATCATCCAGCTCTAGTATTTTTTTTCTAGAATAAGGAATGACATGGCAGGCCCAGATGAGAGGCTCCATGTTCACCCCAGTTATGGTTCCTCCACGATTCCACCATAGTGGACCACTCAGAGATATTTTCCCCTGGGACTTTATTTACCTGGGACCGTGGTTCTCCTCCTTCTCTGAAATTGCTGCAACGAGGCTTTGATGACTCTCAGCCACCAAGGTTTCTCCTTTCTGAGCGGCTCATGTCTTTGGCTATAAACTTACCTCTGTAAGCATCTTAGTCCCTCCTACTTCCAGTGGGCCATCGGGTGTGGAACCTGGTTCTGAGCCTTTCCCTGCAGGGGCAGAACTCTAAATTCAAATTCACAAACCAGAGTCTGCTTCCTGGAGCACATCCAAATGTGGGTGAGTGAGAACAGGCAGTTTATAATCCTGAGATGCTAATCTACCTTTCCAGGTTCTGAATGTGGTAAAGAAAGTAATAAAGTGGGAGAAGAGAATAGGTGCCAGGCCTGAATGACCAATTAAGTCCCCCTTTAAATGACCAAGAGCAATATCTATAAGATACAAGCTAATTACAAGAATTAACAACAACCACTACCCAGGAAACTCAGACGCTCCAACTACATCAAATACTGAAATGCTGAGGACTAGAAATGTGAGCCATCCTTTTTTTTTTTTTTTGGCTACCTCTGATATTTTAACAAATATCTGCAAGATTGAACCAAGTCCTAGCTCTGGCCTCAGTTCACCTCTGGTTCTAGATATATAGAGGAGGACATAAAAAAGAAGGAGGCCAAGATGACTGGAAACCACAGGAGGGATGAGAAGGCCTCTGAGGCAAAAGGATAAAATACCAGAGTACCTCTTCTCTCCTGCCACCGTCCTTCCAATCAGCGTCCAGTGAACAGTTATGGAGCCAGTACCCTGCACACACTGTGCTAGGCACTGAGATGCAGCCTCCCTGTCCCCATGGAGCCAGCTTTCCCAGTGGGGGATACAGACACCAAGCAAAGGAAGTACGATTCCAGAGGGATCTTCTAAGAAAGATGTGCAGTAGTGGATGGGATAATGAGGAACTGGGCTTGGCAGGGGCAACCCGGATGGATGGTTGGAATAGCCTATTTGAGGAAATGACCTGGATGAACCAAGCCCTGTATGATGAGTAGAAGTGATGGGTAAATCTGAGAGAACATTGCAGGCAGAGGCCACAGCAACTGCAAAGGCCCTGCATGAGGGTGCGTTCAAAGACAAGAGAGGCGGTCAGAATGGCTGCAGCCATGGGATGAGACAGGAGAGGTGGCCAGTGGCCTGATGGCGTAAGGCCTGGGGAGGCAGGTTAAGGAGTGGGTAAGTGGAAGCAAGATCTGGAGTCAGAAAAATCTGCATTTGAATCCTGGCTTCAGGACAGATAGCAGTGTGACCTTGAGCAAGTTACTTAACCTCTCAGTCCCAGATTCCTCATCTTTGAAATGGGGCCGATGATCATAATAGGACAGAGTTCACAGGGTTGGTGTGAGGAATAAATGAAAGAAGCCAATTAAAATGCCTAGCGGAGCACCTGGCACATAGTCTGTGGTCAATAAATCCATCCACTAATACAGACTTCTGACTTCCAAAGCCACGGCTCACAGGCCCAGTCCTGTTTCTGCCGCCACCACTGAGAAAACCACCAGGTGGCGGTCTTTCCGGCTTTTCTGGTTACAGCCTGGTCAAGACTGATTTGTCCTTGTTTTCACCCAGTAGGAAAGTGCAAAGACCCAGTCCTCCAAACCCAGATGGGCACAGGGTTATTGAAATATATAAGGACTATTTTCTGATTACTGGAAACTGTATTGTAAAGAAGTCAGCTAAGGGTTAGACCTGGGTACTAACATCTGCTTTGCCTACAGACCAGTAGAACTTAGCAATGCGCTGGATCCTTCTGAGACTTGACTTCCCCATCTTCTCCACCATGGTATTATTGTGAGACCCACATGAAGTACTGTATATGGAATGGCTAGACGCTGTCTAGCGTGGGCTTGAGTGACAGTCCCAGCTTTGCTCTTACTTGTTATTTCTTAACCTCAGCTTTTCATCTATAAGATGGACATGTAGCAGAACCATAGACTGGTTGTACAGATTAAAGCGGCAAAGCTCTTGAACAGAGCCAGCCCGTGAGTGCAGACACTGTGTGAGCTGTCATCATGGGGAAAGTACCATTTCCATGGATCAGCTTGGGACCTCAGGCTGTGATGGCTTTGGCTGGGGTCACTGCTGCAGAGAAAGAACATTTGACAGAGGATGAGGATGAGACAGCCACAAATAAGCCGAGAGAGGGGAGAGTTCCACATGGAGATGGGGAACCAGGTAACCGGAGGGAAACGTCTCTTCCCCACAGTGCCTTGGTCACAAGGGGTCAGAGGATGCAGAAGGGGCATCACCTGGTGATACATCTCTCCAACCTTTGCTGGTCCTTATCTGTTTCAGCAGGAGTTGGGCATCAATTCCCTGCTGTATTGGAAGCTCCTTGAAGGCAGAGAAAGTCTTATTTATCTTTGTTTCCCCACAGGCCTAACAGAGCCCACACCTAACAAGCTCTGGATAAATGCTTGCTGGTGAACAATCCATCCTGGGCCATATGCTGAATTGGTTACATCCCAGACGACCCTGGGCTATGCACTGAGCCGGAACTCCACCAGCCAAGCTCAGAATTGGATGCTCTGCCTATGACCTGGGGATGCTGGTTACTCTGTGCTAATGTCCTTACCTGTAAATGTGAGCAGACTATATCATGGACACCGGCAGAAGGGGAAAAGGTGCAGGCACCAGCTGGTGTTCCTGGGTTTCCCATTTGTCTGTGACCTCTCTCCTGTCTGGAAGGCTCTTGGGAGGCTGGCACGTGGCAGAGAGTGCTGGATAATTGCTTAATGAAAGGAATAGTGTAGGAGGAACTGCAGACGCACAGGGAAGGGCAGAGGGCATAATGGAAGAGGCTGGGCATGCCAAAAATGAGCACCCACATCCCTAACCCCAAGCTGCCCACATGAGAACTTAGGGAATCTTTCCAAGCCTATTTCCTCATCTCCTCTACAGGGAAAAAATATAAATACCCACGTCTTGATCATAAAGAGCATGATGCCTGCACACAGATGCTTGTTGACTATCTCAGTGAGATACTGCATGAGACAACGTTTTGTACATACTAAAGCAGCGCTGCTAAAACTTTCCCACCAAAGTGCTCTAACACAGCACAGAGGGTTATCATGTACCCCAACCCTGGGGCCCTGGAAGACTCACCCATGGGGAGGCCTGAAGGTCTTATGAAAGCTCATACTTTCTCTGTAATATCCTTGGGTGATTTTGCATTCCACTCCACAATATACCCAGATTTATTAAAAATGATTTTGTATTTTTAAGTTCTTACAAGTTAAATTACCCACCACTCCTCCTCTTGCCCCTGCCCCTAGGAGATTTTCTAGTAGAAGTGGATACTCCAGGAAGGTGTAACACTTTCATCTGGAGCATGCTGTGTTCCCAGAATACTCCAGCACCCCTGTTTAAAGGAGCATTGGGAAAGACCACTCTGCCGGCTTAGTTATTTGTGTTTAGTATTTTGATGGGCCAGCCTCTGCTGCTTTCCTCATTAAAACAAAACAAAACAAAACAAAACAAAACCCTTGGCTTTTGTCCATCAGGTTCCAGGCAACCCGAATGCCCAGAAGGCACTCCTTCCCTCCAGGTTGCCTTGCCCACCACCCTAGCTGCAGGCAGCAATGGACAGATCAGAGGACAGACAGCCTGCCAGGGCTCTCCACCAGGACCTGTTAGACTGCTGTCTGGCTGTCTGACTCTGACTCGCCTCACTGGGGCTTTCTCCTTCCTGGCCCTGCCCCTTCTCCACCCCCCACCCCCCACTCCCATCTCTGAGTTCTTACCTGTCCTGGGAGGTGTCTGGTCAGGCCTGCTGCATACCAAGTCCTCCCCGCTGCCTGCGCACCAGCTCCGCACTCAGGCTCTGAGACCCACATTCTGCAAAAGCGAGTTGCTCTCCAGCTCTTAAAGACCTCCAGGGGAGCAGTTTCTACAACCTCTGCAGGAATCTGTTCTAACATCTCACAACTCTCTCGCAGAAAGGAAAGGCTTCTTTCCCTCAAGTCGCAATTCCGTTCTGTTGCAATGAGCATGGAGTTGCTTCTATTCTCTACCAGTTTGAGCTGCACATAAACAAGTCATGATTTTCTCCCCGTCTTGCCAGAGTGAGGAAGAGAGGCTTGGTCAGCCCTCATCTACCACGTACACAGCACTGCCTCCAGGCTGGGTTGCTTGCTGCCTCCGAGGTGTGAGCAGTGGAACAGTGAAGCCCCACAGGGATGAGCCAAGGGTGGTCCCTGCTCCTTTGGGTGCCTGGAAGTAAATCAACTGACACTGATCAAGGGCCTCCTGTGGGCCAGATCCTGAAGATGTTTATGAGAAATATAAAACCAAGTCTCTATCCTTAAGGATAGCACCGTGGAAGAATCGATGACTTACTCAACCCTGGACAGTGAGAAATGCACTAATTTTGGCCCAAGAGACTAAATTTGCACACCAGCTCTGCTATTCAGTAGCTGTGCTATGTTGCGCAAGCCACTTCACCTCTCTGAGCTTTTGTGTATATGTCTACCTCATAGGTGAGCATTAACAAAGATTTTCTTATTTTGTAAAGTGCTCCACAAATTAAAGGATTTCTGTAGATCAGATTTGGGAGATATGAAGGGCAGAGGATGTACAGATCAGCTATGGTAAGAAGGTAGACACACCATGCTGAAGGGCTGCGTGAAGAGAAAGGGATGAAATGAGTAGCATTTCACAGGAGGGAAAGGCAGCAGGAGGTGACAGTTGGGCACAGAGGTCAAAGCAAAGAGAAGGGAAGAAGAATGATTGTTAGCATTTGTGGCACACCCACTATGTGCCAGGAGCCCTACTAAGTGTTCTGCACGCTTGATCTCACACGTTCCTCACGCAAGCCCTGTAGTGAGGTCTGGTCACTGTCATGGTGCCCCTGTATCTGGCAGGTCATAACATACCTCAGGACCCTGGGGCTGAACCTTTGAGAAATCTGTCCTATTTTCAGTAGAACTTGGTGTCAGGGTGAGGGTAGAGTTTCAGAACAAATCAGAAAAGAAACAAGAAAGAAAATGCTCAACAAGCCCTGGTTAATGAAAGCAGGGTGGAATAATCAGAAATAATATCCCTATTATTTGTAACATGAGTTCCTTTCCAGAGAGGCCATCAGTTTTGTTGACCTGTTCTCATTAGCCCTTTTAGAGTCCTTCTCCTCCTTCCTCCCTCCCTCCACCTATTGTGTGTGTGTGTGTGTGTGTGTGTGTGTGTGTGTGTGCCCCCTTTCTATCTTCTTTCGTGTCAAAGCTTGACTCTTTGATGCTGACAAGATCTTCAGGCTTGTTTTAGACATTGAAAACAGACTATAAGCATCTCGCCCAACTCTCCCTCCCCTCTCCCTCTTCTGATCCTTCCCCTCCTTTTCCTTTACTCCTTCCCGTTCACCTTCCTCTCCTGTCCATTTTCACGCTCTTCCCTTAGGATGAAGCTGGCAAAGGTACCCCAAGCCCAGAACTCTCCCTGGCACTTGCTGCTAGTGAACGTGTGGTGCCACTACCCAACTGCTCAAAGGATTTGTGTTCCTTTTCTTCTTTAGACTGGGATCATGAGCTCACGTCTGTCAGAAATCTGGCTGAGTTGGCAGCTGGACATGCCAGACCAGGAGGGGCTGGAACCTGGAGCAAGATCTGCCCACTGAGGCAGGGCCAGGATTTGAGGGGGTCCTGGCAGCTGGTGGTAGGAGGAAGCAAGGCCAGGCCGGGGGGGCGGTGTGTCAAAGGAAGCTGGCATGAGGCAGTTGGCAGAGACTGAGAAGGCAGTCGATGTCAGCAATATGGGGCAGCAGGTGGCAAAGACTCAATCACAGGGAGGAACGTAAGGTATCTGGTCCCCAGACTCCTAGACCCTGAGGCCCCCTGTCATAGGGTAGAGTGCCAGGAAGAGAGAAAGAGATAGAGATGCAGTTATTGCAGCTGGGGGTACCAGACAGAGATCTGTCAGAGGAAAATGGCAAGTCAGGTCCTGGGACCGAGAAACAAAGGCAAAGCATCCATGCTACTGACATTGGGGTCCAGGGAGCCCCCTTACCACAGAGGGTATTGCTGTCTGAGCATCCTGGGCAGGTATGGAGAGTTGTGCATTCAGAGGTCCCCCAGGGCGGCTTCTTTTCCTGTTTCCCTCCCTGCATTATACTCTCGGCCAGCCCCTGGGATTGCATAGCCACCCCAACTATAGTGTGGAAAAACCCCAAAGCACATTCCACACGGAGGCAGGACAGTGCCTGGAACCCAAACCATCTCAGGCACAAGCACAATGAGCAGGATATTCCTGCATTGTCTCCCCCAGGCTCTCCTCCAGCCCTGAGCGGCTCTGACCTTTGTACCCAGTTGCTCCCGGGATTCTATCATGTCCTCCCTTTCTAGTGTCCCTTTCCTGGTCTGTGCTCTACCTGTAAGAGTTTAACTATAGCTGTGGTCCCAATGCCATCTGTGCTGAGCTAACTCTGGCCACCTGCAAGACTCCCCTTGGTGTCTGCCACAGTCCTATCCCTGGAAAGAACTTCCCCCAGGGTCTGTGACTTCTCCAAAAGAGCTTCTGCCCCCCTTTACCTCTTCTTGCCTCACCTAAACCCCACCCTCTACATCTGCCACTTACAAATTGACACAGATACATATGAAACTCACCAGCCATTTGATACACATGTACTTGGTTCGGGGATGAGAGGATGGAGGGGGGAACTACGCTGTGATACGGTTTGAGTTGAGAAAGGGTTTCTTCCTTGTACCCTTAAACTTCCCATCTATAACAGCTTCTGCTTTTCCATTTTCTACTATGGCTGCTTCTCCATATCCTCACAAAACATTCATTTCTTTTGGGACAACCAAGCCTAAAATACCATCCTATAGTCCCTTATCTGCAATTCCAAATCCCCAAATCTATCTTTATTCATTTACTTATTTTAGTTGTAGCTGGACACAATACCTTTATTTTCATTTATTTATTTCTATGTGGTGCCGAGGATTGAACCCAGTTCCTCGAATGTGCTAGGAGAGCACTCCACCACTGAGCCACAACCCCAGCCCCCTCCCCAAATCTTAAAGTTAAAAGATTTGGGGTTTTTTGTTTGTTTGTTTTTAGTTCAGTGCCAAAACTCATCTGGTGACAAATCTTGACCTAAACTGATGTGAAGATACCTTATCTTCACACCCACTCAGTGTAAAGATTCCTACATTTGATCACAGACGTATGAATGTATATGATTTTGAGACGTTGTTCCTAGACCCCAGGGGATGGCTCCACATGTTTGGTCCCTTTCTGAATTCTAAAACACTCCTGGCTTCAAGGATTTCCAAAGGGACCTGGAGGGCATTAGAGGAATTAGAAATTACAGGACCACAATTGCCTGGCCGGTTGAACTCCACCCTCACAAGTGCTGAAACCAGATTGCTGAAGAACTCCCCTGATAGAATACCTCTGTCATTTCCTATTTCTCTGTTCTTCCCCAGCACCTCTGGTCTGTTGTCCCCTAACCTGGCCAGCTGCAGGAAAGTGTGAGATCATTACAGAGTTGTTTTGTGCAGAGAACCTATTCACATCTGGATGGCTAATGCTAATAATTAACCACACTGGTTACTAAATCTGTAGGGTTTAGGTGAGGTGAGGTGCCACAGCTGGGGCTGCTGCTCACAGCTTCCCAGGCAGAGAGGGAGGTGAGAACAAAACCAAGAGAGGTGTGCTCAGATGCTTGGGATTGAGTGAAACTGGCTAATTACCAGTCACTTGCTGTCTCCCTGAGTTGGAGTTTCTGGCTAAGGAACGTTCCTGGATCAGACAGAATCTGACAACCTGCAACTTATTTCCACACTAAGAAGGTGTCAGGGACCAAGATGCAGAGTATGCTGTGGAGACAGTCTCTCGGGTGTCAGGACCTTCCTTGGGCACGTGATACAGATGCCTTTGGGACAGGGTGGTGGCACCATCTAGCAGAGTGCAGAGCCAATTGCTCTCCTTAGGGAGACAGTAGGGGATCAAAAATGCTCCAGAGGTGGAGTCTATTTACAGCTAGGTGAAAGGTCTTAACTTGGACCCCCTCACACACACCTCAGTTCTAATGATCCATGAATGACTCCCCCAAATTGCATGTAAATATGTGTAAATATTTTTCTGAGAACAAATCTACAACATTTATCAGAATTCTGGGAAGGTTCAAAAGGATTTTTTCCCCAAAGGCAGGTGATTATAAACCAGAAGGTCTCCTAACCCCCCTGGAGAAGCAGATTAACATTGGGCAGAGTCCCAAAAGACTCAGGGTCCCTAATGATCCTGAAATTATACTCAAGGGATATGTGTGTGTGCATGTGCGTGTATAAATGTGTATGTTCGTATATTTTTCTAGAAAAGGAATTCAATTACTTCTGCCAGATTCTCAAATGTGTCCACAATCCTCAAAGGATTAAGAACATGAACTCAAAGAGCTAGAAGGTTTGTCTATGCTTAGTTCACAGAGACCTGAAAACATGGTTCACAGTAGTTCTGCTCAATATCTGGGGATAACAGGATCCAGCCAGGGGCTGGCTGGTGGGGCCTTCCATAAAAGAACACATCCGCGTTATTTTAAGAGTCAAGTGCTCAGAAGTCAGGCTACTAGGTGACTGTCACAAAACCTTCAGTAGATGGAAAAACAGTCCTGGCTTCTTCCCACTCTAATGGCAGATTCCCAGGTCTTTCTCTTCCCAAGCTCTGAGCCCCAGCTTTCAAAAGCCTACAGAAAGCCTACTCCCAAGAGTTCAAAATTCATTCTATATTTAGTGGGTGCCTACTATGTGTCAGGTTCTATTCTAGGTGTAAAATAAGAGACTTGCCTTCTCTGTGTTATCGACCTAGGCCAATTTCCTGCCCTAGACACTAGTATTTCGGGCCCTGCTGACCAAAAGCGCTTTCTCCTGGAGCTTCGCACCCAAAGGACCCAGGTCTAGAGAAGCAGAAGCCATCCCAACCCACCACAGCAAGCTGGGGGTGAGGAGGGGAGAAGCAGTACCTGTGAGCAAAGCAGTGAGGGAGGCTGAGAGGACACCAGGGAGCCAGAGCAGGTGGACCAGGCTCAGCTTGGGCACTGCTGGAGTGGGAATTAGAGGGGTGGAGTTGGGTAGGAACACTGCTGGGGGCGCGGGGAGCCAGACGCGGGGAGCGGGACGCAGGGTGCTGGGTTTGTGAAGCAGACGCTGCCCGCAGCCGCTTTGGCAGCCGCCCCTGACCCCGGAGCTGTGCTTGCCCGCCCCCCGCCCGCTAGGGCCGTCGCGAAGCTCTGCTCCCCATACAGAGCAGTCCCGGAGAGGCGCTCGGACACGTCCCCAGGCTGGATAAAGATCGGCTCGGCGCTCGCTCCGCAGCACGAAATCTCGCCATCAGCGCTGCTAGCGCGGCCGCTCAGGTCCTCCCAGAGACGCCAGATCTCTATCTCCGGGGAAACGAAAAAGCAGTGTCCCCGCTCTCGCCGCCACCCTCTCGGTCCTGCGCGTAGGGTGGCGGCGGGGTCGTGGGGCCCGCCGGCCTCCCCTCCTCCTTTGCATTTCTTCCCAGCGCTTCCTCCCAAGGGACCTCTGATACCCGCTGGCCAGGGACCCCCAGCGCCCCGCGAGGAACCCTCTCCCCCCTCGCCAGGCCCGACTGCCTCCTGAAGGTTACGCGACGCAGCGTTGGGGCGCGGCGGAGCGCCGGGGGCGCCCGCCCTCGCCGCCGCCCACCCTAGTGCCTGCCGCGGCGCGGCGCGCCGGGCCAGCCCGGCTGCCGGCTGCTGCCACCGCAATCCCGGCTCCTAAATCAGCGCGGGGAGGCGCCCCTTCCCCCACCCGGCTCCCCGGGCTCCCAGGGCAGCTATTGGCTGGGCGGGCGCCCCCCAACCCTGGGCCCTCGGCTTCAGCTGCCACGCCATTGGCTGCGGGCCTCCGCCAGCCTTTACATAAGCCCGGGCGCGCTCGAGTGGAGTTGTATAAAGCGAGCGCGAGGCGTCGGGGCGGGAGGCTCGAGGCCAGCCCGGGACCGGGGCTGGGAGCTGCAAGGCGGCAGCGGCGCCGGCGCCGGCGGCAAAGGCGGCAGCGAGCGCCCGCGCTCCGACGCCCCCAGGCGGAGGGGCTGAGAGAGCCCGAGGATG
Organism: Urocitellus parryii; assembly: GCF_045843805.1. Classification (NCBI taxonomy): domain Eukaryota; kingdom Metazoa; phylum Chordata; class Mammalia; order Rodentia; family Sciuridae; genus Urocitellus; species Urocitellus parryii. Next base: position 182,070,209 of record NC_135535.1, on the reverse strand, counting down.
ACTCCCTGCGCTGACCCCGGCGTGAGTACCCACTCCCAGAGCCCCCACCCCCTCAGGCGGAGAAAGTTTCGCCAGCTCTACGCGCGGGTTCCCATCCGCTCTCGGGGGTGGCTGGAATGCCGCTGGGAACCTGGCAAGACGGAGATCGCGAAGGCGGTGGTTTTGCTCCCAACTTGCCAAGAGGCGCTGGACTCGATTGGCGCTCTGAGCCTCCCCCGCGGGCCGGGGTCTAGGAGGTGGGAGCCGAGGTGTAGGGGCGACAGACTGCAGCTGGCAGAGAAGGTGTCGGGGCGCACTGGAGGTCAGGTGTTTGGGGAGGGGGCACGGGGACTGGGAGGGGGCGGAGCAGGTGAGGAAGGCTGTGCAAGGGGTATCCGGAGTCACCCAGCCAGCCAGGCTCAGCTTCGGCCGGGCCGGGGAGGCTACTGGTCTTAGCTCAGTGTCTACGCTTGGGGAGGGGTCATCGGGGCTGGACAAGAGCCCCTGGGACTGGCTCTCCCTCCCCGGGGAAGCCGAGCTCTTTCCTCTGCACAGCGCTGGGTGGCAGAGAGCTGTAGGAGCGAGCCCCGCGCGCGGCGTAGCTGCCAGCCGCCTTTTGCTGGACCGAGGTGTGGTCTCGCTTTCAGGCTGTCTCAGGCAAGCCTGCTTCAGACATTCCAGAGGAACCGGGCGAACCCCTCGACACTGTAAAAGCCCACAGAGGTTCTGATGGGGCCGTAGGCCGGGCTTGGGGGCATGCCCAGCAATGCAGCGCGCTTCTTTGCAGTACATTAGTTGGGAGCCTGGTTAGTCCCGCTTCTGCAGAAACCAACTCAAGAATCCAAAGTCATCCCAGCCTGAATTCGAGCCTCCCTAGGGGTGGGGGTGGGGGCTTCTTCTGTGAATGACTAATGTTTCTTGTTGCTTTTGCTAGTGGGTTCATCTAGTATGCCTTCTGTGTGTCCCAGGAGGTGATTGAGTTCTCCAGGCAGGACACATTCTTGAGTCTCACTTGAGGTACCTTCTGGGATGGTGCAGGAGTTCCCAAGTGAAGCCAGGTGGAAAAGAAGGCAAGGGTGTGCCAGGAGTAGGGGACTGTTCCTGTGGTGCTGTCTTGAGTGCTGGGAGAACTCATGTGGGAAGAGAAAAAGCTGGATTGCAGATTTGGGACCCTGATAACTTGAGGCAGGAAATACCCAGGACTGAATTAGAGCTAATTCAGGCAGTCATATCATACCTCACTCTCAGCCATGCGAAAGGAGAAGTGGAGGATGGAAGAGTGGGAACATGGCGGTTGTTCTGATATGGTCCTTGAGGAATGTTTTCTCTCTTTCTGTCTTGATTAAGAACATCCTTCTGACAGTGAGCCCTAAAAGTCATTTTAAGGAAGTTTAGGGTCTTGGTGCTGGTATACAGGACCACAATTAGAATAGTCCAGTTTCCAGTTTGTCCTAAAGGACTCTGGAGAAGGTCCAAGGTAGGTGGTGGTTACCTGCTCTATAGATGCATGGTTGGGGCTGTATCCTTCACCCTATGCCATCTCTGAACACAGGGCTGAGTTCAAACTCCAGTGATAGCTGCCTCCACCTGGAGATCTTTTATGGGGGCTGGCAATTCATTCCCAAACCTCAGCTCCAACCTCTGCCTGCCTGAAGTCAACATTTTTCTGCTGCATTTCCCAAGACCTTCTCTCCAGTGGGGATTTGTGTAATGAAATACCTGCTTGTTGCTCTTTCTTCCTTTTTTCTCCATCTGGGCTGCACCTGGTGTTCTGAACTCTTGAGTTTATTCCTTTACACCTTGATGTTTGCCTAGGGCTTCCTATGGCTGCACAGGGGTATCTCTGTAAATGTGTGGACCAATGGCCTGTTTAATCCTAAGAAGTGAAACATAGACTCTTATAGGGAGAGGGACACCAGCCAAGGAAATAGTTCTATTAAACATCTTATGACAGCCAGGGTTGGTTCTCAAGCTTCCTTGCTGCCTGCCCAGTTGGTGGGAGCTTAAAGGTGAAGCAAGTTTCCTGGTGTCCAGTAGGGGGCACCAAGTGTACCTAGCTCAAGACTACTGACTTTCTCACTTCTTGCCCTTCACTGGCCATGGAAGTTAATGCTTTAAGCAAACTCAGACCTGAGCCCTCAACCAGTGGCCATTGACACAATTAGAGCCATTCCACCACATGCTCTCTGGACTTCAGGTGGTCCTGTGACCTCAAGTGCAATGGGACAGGTGCTCACACTACATTGCAAGGAGACAAAGCTGGTACGAAGCTCCACCCGCTCTCTGAGATCATTCCTTTGTACTTGACACTGGTGTGTTCTTTGAACTCCTTTTCCTTGAGGGCTCACAGAACCCAAGAATATCAGCTAGAAGAAGGGAGCCTTGGGAATTATCTAGTGCAACCTCATCCTTTCCCCAAAATTCACGTATGCACTTAATTTGCCAATGACAAAGTGAAGCGCAGTAAAGGCAAGTATCTTGCCCAAGGTCACATGGTTGTTCAGTGGAAGAGTTGGGACTAGATCCTAGGATTTTTGATTCTTTATGTGTAGCTTTTTCCATTCCAGTGACCGGTTTCCTCTTTAGTGTGAAGATGAACATATGTTCTCTCTACCATCAGCACTGGTAATTATTGACTGACCAGACTTTGGTAAATTAATAGCTCTATTAAATTTAGGGAAATTTACTTTAAATCTGTATCCAGAATGAGGAGATAAAGATTCTGGGAATGCATAAGCACTGGTCATGGAAATCTCTAAGTATTGTTTCCCTTTCCTCCACTATCTTATCTCATGACTCCAAGTGGGCTTCTAGGCAAAAGCCATGCAACTCCAGCTTTCTATTCATGAACTTAGGAACCAGAAGTACCCAGGTCCTCACCATGGTCTTGGAATCCAGGCCTGGCGCTCTTCCTTTCCTCGCTAAGACATGCTGGAGTGGAGCCTCTCTGTCCTAGCTTCACACCCTCCTGGTGGGACCTCTCAAACTCAGATGGTGGATGAATTGGACAGTTTCCAAAGAGCATCTGCCAATTCCCCCATCCTTGCTGCTCCCAGTTCAAGGTCAGAGTGCTAGGATGTCCTATTTTTGTAAAATCCTCTTATTCAAGCTTCTTAGGTGACCTGGAAGATACTACCATTTCCATTGCCCTTTCTTCCATTCTGTGAGTCTCACTGCGCAAGGCCCTGGGAAGCGGATTTGCTGAGTGACACATGGGCTGCTCGCTCTGTTTCCCTCTCCTCATCTAGTTTCTTTGTATGCTGTATGGACTTCTTCAGGGTTCCCTCAGGGCCTTAGCAGACTTGGTGGCCTAACCTCAGGAGGAGTCAGCCCACTGTTGCCATGCCAGAATTCTGAGAGTAAAAATTTTCTGCTATCCCTAAGACTCACCCAAGGGATGCCTGTTGCCAGGGAAGATGCTTGAGGATGCTCTCCTCCCTCAGGCTCCCAGACAAGAGGGTCTTCATCGGCAGGAGAGGAGGGAGGTGAGGCAAATGTGGCCCTTTATTTAAGTGGAATTCTGAGAGCTATGCTTGAGACCCTGGCCAGCTCCCTGCGTTCGCTGGTGAAGTGGTTCTAGTTCTGGGTAGAGCCAGAGGAATATAACTACATATGATATAGGTAAAGCGCAAACTTTCTGGATGTTTGTTTAATGAGGCAGGGTACAGAGTTTGAGAATGGCATTAGATGCTGAGCAAACAAGAAGTTGTCCCTTTCATGAGCCTCACTAGGTGGTTGACCTGCTCTCACTATTAATAGTGAAGACAGAACCTTAGAAACTGACTCACCAGTTACTGGCTTAGAGACCTTGAACTTGAACCCTGCCTGCCTCAGTTTTCTTCTCAGCTATGTGGTGAAGCTGGCGACCCTGTGATGAGGGGTGGGTAGCAAAGACCAGGGGAGATGGTCTCTCGTGTGCCTGTGCCCTTGGGAAGCTGTGAAGAGGTATTCAGCTGGAAGGGGAGATTATTGCTGGATCACTGGGAACCACACAGAGTCCTCTTTTCCCCTGCAAGCGAGGCCAAGTGTCCAGGTTTGCACATCTGCCTCTGCTCACAGCGACATCTAGGCTGACGGACAAGGCCTTCTTGGCAGAGCTCCCTCCTAGCCTTCCTCCCTCTCCCATCTCAGGGTTTTCACTTTGGGGTTCTGCCATGCTTGGGGGGAAAAGAAATTTTACAGGTCCCAGGAGAATTCTGAATGTGATGGAGGGCCCTGAGCTATTGATTCCTAAGGAAGGATCTTTCTGCTGGGAGAAGCCTTCCTCAGAGCCCAGTGATTTAAGAGTGCTGACAAATTTGTGCTCACCGAGCCTCCTGCAGGCTGCAGATACAGACTTCTAGGCCAGCCTGGACTCTGCGAGGAACGTCAGGAGAGCCGACTAGTTGCTCAGGGTACACAAACCCGTGAACTCTCCTTAGGAAAAAGTATAAAATCAATTGGCTCATTATCACACCAAACGCACCCTGGACCACTTAGGACATTTAAGAAATGAGAAATAGCAAAAAGAAAAAAAAAGTGAGAGATTGTGTTCAAAAAGTGTGTAGAAAGGTGTGACGGGGTTGGAGGAGAGGACCATAAGACCTTTTTTTTTCCCACCGGATCAGTCATGATCTTGACCTTCTTAAAGTCCTTGGGCAGTGACTAGAGAGGTTACTTGGCCTCTACCCACCAGACATTTGGCAATATCTGGAGATATATATATATATATATATATATATATATATAGTTGTAGTTGGACACAATATCTTTATTTTATTTTTATGTGGTGCTGAGGATCGAACCCAGTGCCTCACACGTGCGAGGCAAGCGCTCTACCACGGAGCCACAACTTTTTTTTTAATTGTTCCAACTGGAGTAAGGGGTGCCACAAGCGTCTAGTGAGTAGAGGCCAGGGATGTTGCTAAACATGCAACGACATGAAGGAAAGCCCCCCGCCCCTGCAAATGTCATCTGGCTCCAAATATCAATAGTGACAAGGTTGAGAACCCTTGGACTGGAGAAGCAGCCTCATAGCTCATTAGAAGGTGGGAGAGTGTTCTCATCTAGTTCTCCTGTTTCACAGCTGAGGACACTGAGATCCAGAGAGGAGAAGGGACCAGCCAGGATTACAGAGCAAGCAAGTGCAGAGCTGACCTGAAACTCAGATCTGCTCTCCTGGACTGACTGACTTACCAACACTCCCCGCCAGGTTATTGCAACGATTAAATATGAACTGTGAAAATGCTTGGAAAATTAGAGGCTATTGTTAATATTGCTATTATTATGAATTTGGGAGTTTGGAAAGTTCTATTTCTGGCTTTGCCACTGACTCATTGTATCATATTGGACAGAAATCATTCCCCCATCCCCATTACTCTGTGTGTGTGTGTGTGTGTGTGTGTGTGTGTGTGTGTGTGAGAGAGAGAGAGAGAGAGAGAGAGAGAGAGAGAGAGAGAGATGGGGGGTGGTCATTGAAAAGGATAAGTATATCACAATCCTTATCTTTAAAGTCCAAAGATTTGCCCTTCATAAACGCTAGACACTTAAAAAGAGAAAAAGATGAAATTTTTCCTTGAAAGAAATCATGTTGACTTCATAAGAAGCAAAGCGTTTCCTTCTTGGAAAAATTCCAGTCCCCTGGCCCTGTGAGTTGGTTCCAGCCCAGGAAATCTGATCAACATCCGGAGGAGAAACTGATAGCTCCACAGATGACAAGTGACTGGATTTGTCCCCACTCCCTCTGGGAAGGAGAGATGGTGACTTCCCCACTTCCCTTTCCTACTCGGCCCTCCTGGCACTGGGAGATTCTGCAGGGAACTTCAATGAGGGATGGTAAGGCGTGTCATTAATTAGTAAAACCTTGTTTACTTAACAGACATATTCTTAAAGATCTCTTCCAAGGGACATTTTGACATATTACTTTAATTAGCTACAGAAGAATCGAGAGTGCAGAGAGTGTAAAATGACCCTTGCTGTTGTTTCCAGTTACTCTTATCTTTGTTTGCACCCGACAAGTATAGTGACAAGGTCACAGAATCACTGCTGAGCTCAGGGACTGTCCCTGTGACCAGAGGAGGGATGACTGCAGGGACCTCTTCCCTCCGGATGCCAGTCTCCACCTACCCGAGCGGAGCACAGCCACCATGGGGGAGATTTCTGCATTGGCCTCGCAGCCTCCTTTAATGTCTGTCTGAAAAGAAGCATCCAGTGTTGCAAAATCCTGATAGGCTCTCAGGAGGGGGACAGGCCTGGGAACCCACATGTTTCCTCCTGGGTGGGCATCATCAGTGGTGGTTTTGCAGAAGGCTTAAAGCTGGTCTTGTCTCCTTGCACCCAGGGATGGACGTAGGAAGTCACTTGGGGTTCCCTCAGAAAACTAAGGTTGCTTCCCTCCCTACCCCAGTGAAGCAGGGGGACCTTAGTGCCTCGATCCTTGCTTTGGATGCTCTGCAGATCCCTTAGCCTCTCGAGGTCTGTCCCTGTAATCAGAGGAGTTGGGGGACAGGCTCTTTCCATCGCCACAGGCTCTTGTTCTAAGTGAAGCCGTGTTTGCTTTCACCCTGGTCTCTAAGAACAGCCTCTGTCTTGGAAACCATTACCACATACCTTTCATCTAAGAAGCTATGGAGGGCTTTTGCAGGTAGGAAAATAAGAGTCCTCAAGAAGGAAAAAACACTGGCTTGTCACTGGTGTGGGGAGGCACTGTGTCCTTTGTTCTTAGCTACAGATTCAGCACCCATCACGGCACCTGGCTATGAAAGGGCTTGACAGGTGCTCTCTGGATGAACAAATCGATAAGCGAATGCAGGTGGCCATTCTAGGATAGGGGTGGCCTTTGGTTTTTAAGTGGCTCTCCACACTGGCCTGGGTCAGTGAGGCCTGCTTCCCTGTAGCTTCTTTCCTGAGCCAACATCTGGCACCAAGGCCACGTGAACTTCAGCACCCCCCTGATCAGGCAGGGCCTGAGGCCACATGCAGGGCCCACCCCCCACATGATGGCCTGTCCTGAACCTGAGGCAAAGCCGGGGGTCTCTTTCTCTTCACCATCCCCAGCTGCTTCTCAGGCCCTTTCTCTCCCCCACCCCCCAGCTCCTTCAAGGGAGCTCCGTGTAGCTTTTTCCTTGGAGCTGGTGGAATAGATGGAAATTTGGATTTCCACCGAAGACAAACTAGGGAGTGAATCATTGCTTCACAGAAAGATTCCCAGGAGGATGCTTTTAAATAGCAAGGTCCACTAATGCATTTTAAATGATTTAGGGAAAAAAACCTGACCCATAGACTCTCAGGCCTGGAAAAGAACTTTGGAGGTCATCCAGTGGCCTGCCCCGCCCCTGCCCACGCTGTTCAAATCCCCTCTGGGACACTCTCACTCACTGCTCAGAAACACAGCCTAGCTGGCCTGCAAGCTGCTGCCCAAAGCTAAAATGCCCTTTGGAAAATGCAAGTCTGATCATGTCTCTGTCTGACTTCTAAACCTCTCACGCGGTGTGACTCCAGGCTCCTTCCCTTGGCATGGCAGGCTCTACAGGGCCCAACTGCAGCCTCTACGCAAAGCTCCATCTCCCCCCCTCCCTGTCCCTATTTTCTCCTACCCGCTGTCTGGGAAACTGCATTCCAGCAGCACCAGCTGCATTCGCAGCATGCACCAAGCTGTCTCACATCCTTGCCTTTGATCCATAGGTCTCAGCTACCTGGAATCCCAATTCACGTGCACTGGAGAGCCTTTCCACCCACCTGACTCGTTAATCCCTCCGTCCCACAGGCTGAAGCCCGGACTTTGTACCTGTTGCTTTGCTGGACTTATCCCAGTGTTTGGTGCACAGTGTCAGCCCGGCTGAGTGAGGCCAGGGCCCATGCCTGGCCAGCAGGCATCTTCTACACGTTTGAAGAAGGTGTTTACTGAGGGGGCCCTGCATTTGGAAAGCAGTGTTTAAGGAGTCAAAGAACTCCACTGGGGTTCCTAGACAAATTAGTAACAGAAGCAAAGCCTATTCTTCAAAGTCCTACAGTCTGGAGCCTTCTGCTCAGCATCTGACAGATCCTGCTGGAAGGGGAGCACCTGCATGCCCCAGCTCCATCTCCCGAGATGCATTTGTTCCGTCAGCAAACATTTATTACTAGTAGTAATGGTGTGATTATTGTTTCCATTATCTACACGGCTAGGCTTTCTCTCTGGCCAGCACTGGGCTCAGAAGTTAACACCCATTAATCCCACTTCATTCTCAGCAAACCTACAAGCCTTCCTTCCCATTTTACAGAGCAGGATGGCTGAGCACTTAACCATACCCACCAGGAACCTACTAGACCCTGCACATAAGGCTAGGAGACTCCAGGCGTTCTCTCATTTTCAGAAACAAAATTTCATTAGCTCAGTGGTCTCTGCAGTGCCCTTTAGCCTGGGTCCCCTGGGATTTCTTCTGCCTTTTTCTGGAAAGGGACCAAATCTCCTCTCTGAGTGCTGCTGCAGCTTCTCTCTAGATAGAGGGAAGGCAGAGGAAGCCTCATATTTTCCTGGTGCTGGGGAAGATGTGTAGGACATGGCTCCTTCTGGGTGGGAATGGGGTGCTGAGATCTGGAGCTTCTCCCAGGCTGGCAGGTCAGGGGACAGGTGGAGAAACAGAACTGAGGTGTCAGAGCATATGCTCCGCGGGGCAGGGCTTCATCTTGTTCTCAGAGTCCTAGAGCCCAGGACAGTGCCTGACTTGAAGTTTGCACACAAGATATCCCTAGCAAGTGGGCGTGAGCACACGACAGCTCAGCATCCTCCCTCACTGGGGCCATGGTAGTGACCTCTTGCTGTCCTCTGTGTCCGGCCCAGCCCCCTCATGGCCTCCTGCACAGGTTCTCCTCTTTGGCCTGCTCTTTTTGTGGTGGTGCCAGGGATGGAACCCAGGGCCTTGCCTATGCTGGGGATCTCTAGTTCCCGCTCAGCCCTACCATGTTCTTTCCACCACACCACCAGAGCCATCTCGTGCCCCCACCGCCTCCACAGTCTCCAACCTCCTTAGCTCACTCCTTCCCACCAGCTGTCCTGCCTGAGCCCTGCACAGCCACCCAACCCTCCACGAACCGGCCTCCCCTCCATGAACCAGCCTCCCCTCCATGCAATGCTGTCTCTTTGGCCTGGAGCGCTTCCCCACTGTGTCTCTTGTGGCCAGCTCACCGTTGCCTCTGTCTCTCAAGGTCCTCTCCAGCTTCCCCAGGCAGAAATGCTTGCTCTTTCAATTGCACTCCATTCTCACTTGGTTTAAGACGAGTTTGGTGAGGGAGCTGTTTAGTGCAGCGCCTATAAATATAAATTCTGAAGCTTATTGGCTTAGATAAAAATTCTGGGTTTACTGAGTACCAGCTTTGTGACCCCGGGCAAGTTACTTGACTTCTCTGTGCCCTAGCATCCTTATCTGTAAGGACCCTCGAAAGGTTACTATGTGGATTAAATGACTTATCCATGTGAAGGTTTAGAGTAGTGCCTGGCACATGGTCAGTGGTAGGTAATTGCAGTTATTATGGCTGTCCATTCCTCATACAGGACTAGCTGTGTGAAACTGCAGCTCTGTGCCTCTCTGTTGGCCTTGCCTATAGACCCCACAAATTAGGCTGAGGAGCCACATATTGAGCTCTGAGACTTAGAAAGTGGGTGAGATGAAATAAGGAAGGGTTAGCAAGAGTTGCTCTTGTTCAGGGGAAAAGGGTCAAGGGAACAGATCCCAGCAGCAGGATGGGAAAACTGGGCAGCCTTCTGACATCATAAAGGACGGACTGGCTCCACAACCCCATGGTAGTGAGGAACAAAGACCAAGAGCCAAGTCTGACACTAGCTTTCCAGTGAGTGGCCAAGTTGAGGTGTGAATAAGCATTCCAATTTCCTATTCAAACTCAGGACCACCGAGGTGGGAGAGGCAGGGCTCAGGCAGATGGAGAGGAAATGCCACCCTTGTCACGGATGCAGCTGTTTGGGGACTGTCAGCTTGCTGACCCCTGCACCTGCACCTGCCCACGCACTCCCTCTTGCGTGGGAGCAGGGCACCTGCCTGGTCAAGCTCAGCATGTGGCAGGGTGGCCTCTGCAGGGCACGTCCTGGAAGGCTCCTAGTGCTCTGTGGCCAGTCTGATGAGGTGGGGGGTAGGGGGGTTCAATCTCCAACTGTTGGCATTTGGGGTTGGAGGGTTCTTTGTTGTGGGGCTGTTCTGTGCACTGTGGGAAGCTCAGCAGCATCCCTGACTCTACATACTGCTTGCCAGTAACACCCCCTTCCCTGGTCTGATGATCCACAATGTCTCCAAAGGTTGATAAATGTCCCTCTGTGAAGGGGAACAAAATCACCCTGGTGGAGACCATCCGCTCTAGTCCAGAGGAGGGTGCTGCAGAGGGAATAGAGGCGTGGGGAGTGAGTGCTCCCTGCCAGCTCCTCACCCAGCAGCGGGCTCTGGAAATAGGCAGTCTTGGAGGGCAACTGGGGTCACAGCTGGGTCCCCTGACTTTTGCAGGCATCTGCCGTCTGTCTGCATTGCTCTTCTTTCCCGCCTGCTCCAGCCTCCTTGGCATCCTTCAAAGGCCAGCTTCAGCACCCGCCATCAGGAAGGCGCTTATCAGCTCCTCCCACCAGATCACTTGGGTCTCTCCGAGATCCCATCTTGAATACCTTTCTCCCCTTGACCCCAGCACCCAGCTCAAGGCCAGGTTTATTGCAGGTCTGTGGGAAGCGTGGCTGTGGTGAATGAGCCAGGCGGATCTGTCAGCTCTTCACCTATGTGGCTTTAGATCCATTAGTTCTTCTGTGGGTCTCTGTGTGGACCTGGTGGCCCGGCTGGTGCAGGGCGGAGGGTTCCGTGGTTGCCTTCTCCCCATGTCCCAGCTCTCTGACAAGAGTCTGGAAGGGGTCTGCATTACTCTGCTTGCTATCAACATCTGAAGCCTTCCAGCTTCTTGCTTTTGTGAGTGCTTGGGGTGTGTCCTTGCTCCTTGGATAATTGCAAAAGAACTGCTTGCCCTGGAAATTGCCCTGGAAGCCTCTGCTGTAAGCTGCCTGACCCCACAGTGGAGAATCCAGGTTGCTTGGTTACCAGTTTTCAGACCCAATTCAGGAAAGTCCCGAGGCCACAGAAAACTGAGTTTGGCTGCATGTGACCCTGAGCCAATGTATGAAGACTCTCTACCCTTCACTATGGGAGATGAGCCTCGAGGCTGCCTCCCACCAGGCTCCCTGCCAGGCCTTCATTGGGACTCACTTAACCCCTGGGCAGGTCAGGGGAGCCTACGTTTCACATGAAGACACAGGAGATCAGAACGGTGGAACAACCCACCAAGGTCACTGGCTGGTTTGCGGTGGGCTTGAACTTCAAATTCAGGTCGCTGACTCTAGGCTTTGGGCTCTCTTCATCTTGCTGAGGATTGTTCAAAGAGTTTGCTTATGGAGCATTTTAAAGAAATTATTACGATGAAGCAATTCTTCTTACAGCCTGAACCACAAGTTCCACCACCTCTGGCCCTTACGAAGACCAGTCTCTTCCCCCTTTCCCCCTGCCTGTGCGAGAAGCACACGTTCCTTACCGAGGCACCATGTGCTCTGACCCTGTGCCCCTCTGCCCAAGCTCCGCCTTTGCTGCTTAGTCTCGCCTTCTCTGGGCTGCTCTGACCCTGGACAGCCATCCATGGCCCCCACACAGGGCATCAGCCCTGTTGGCAGGGCTCTGCAAGGCACGGACCAGGTTTCATTCAGCTTTACATCCTAGTCCTCACTGCATCTCTAACAGATAGTGCATAGATTACTACACACTGTGTGCCAGAGAACCATAGCTATGTACTAGAGTACTGGTGCTGTGTACTAGAGTACTGGTGCTGTGTACTAGCACATGCTATATACCGTGTAGTACTCGGCATATTATTTAGGTGCTACTCCCACCAATGAGTACCACTGATAGTACTCTACCATGTAGGTGCTCGATGCATAGCATTCAAGAAAACAGAAATGCTCAGTTCAACCCATTTTTCCTTTCTATTTTTAACTTTCCTACCTGTTCTCCCAAAGGATTCAGATGTTCACAGTGGTGTGACAGGAGGCTTCCCGAGCCAGCCATATCAAATGCGAGGTCACTCCGGGCACCCGTTGCCCTTCTGCTTCAGGCAGTATCCACTTGCTGTGCTTTCTTCCCCAAACTTCATATCCCCCGCTTCTGTTGACACTCTCTGGCTAAATAGATTCTCTTCAAATACTTCAACAAGCCGATGATGAATTTTAGTAGCAAAAACATTTTTCACTTCGAATCAGATTGCAGCTTGCACTCCCATGGGGTGGGGGGACCACAAGTCTGGGGCAGTGCTTCTCAACCCGACTGCCCATTAACATCATCTGGGAAGCTTCTAAAAAGATACAGCGCTCAAACCCCACCCTAGACCGATTAAATCACACTCTGGGAGAGGGGCGCAGGCAGCAGCTTATTTCTCAGTGCTCCCCGGGTGATTCTGTTGAGTAGCTGGGGTTGGGAGCCAACCTGTCAAGACCCTGGCTCCTGAAAGTGAGGTCTGCAGACAGCGACCCGAGCATCTCATGACAGTGTGTTAGGCATTCCGATCAACTGCACCCGAACTTGCATTTGAACAAGATCCTCAGGTGATTGTCAAGCACATTTCAGTTTGAGAAGCGTTGATTTAGAGAAAGAAGTTTCTAGACACCTGTGATGAGTTGCAAATGGTTTCTGCTGATTGATATTATTATTTGGACTCCTTCCTTCTTTCCTTACTTCAACAAATAGTAACAGGGCGCTTCCTTTGGCAGTTTCTGGGAACACATTGGCATGTGTCCCTGTCTTGGCCTACAAGTTCCTGCTCATATCCCATTTTCTCTGGGCCCCTCTTTTCGATGACACCTATCTCTGATATCACCTATCTTGGGCTGACCCCCTCCAGTTTCAACTCTTCCCCTCTTCTCACCTCTTCACAAAACCTAGAACCAGAATCCATTTGTCCTTCTGAATCCATGGTGGTAATTTGACCTTGGACTAAAGACAGCTACTACTTTGAGTGTTCCAAGACCTGAGTCTGGGTGGCCCTGGGGATTGCATTGCTTAGTGACTGATTTCAATTCCTTAGTTCTAGAAGCAGAGCAGAAGGTTCTTGAGCCAATCTTGTACCTTCACTGTAGCACACAGCCTGGTTTCATGACTTTGGGAGCTGTGGTAAAGAATCTCACTACTCAATGTATGGTTTATGGATCAGCATCACCTACACCACCTGGGAGCTTGCTAGAAATACAGAATCTTGGGCTCTGCAGCCAAGTTATTGTATCAGAATCTGCATTTTAACAAGAACCACTAGGAGATTCATGAACGCGTTCAAGTTTGAGGAACCTGAAGCACTGGTATAGAATAGTGTTTCTGAAATTTTGCAACCTATTAGAATCACATGGGAACTTTTAAAAATCCAAGCCCAGACTGCATCTTAAGCCAATTAAGTCCTAGGATCTTGGGATGAGATGCATCTCATCTTTGATTGTGGTAAAATATACAAAACGTAAAATTTGCCATTTCCTCAGGTTTAAGTGAACAGGTCAGTCGCATTAAGCACATTCACACTGTTGTGCAGCCACTGGTACGGTCTGTTGTCAGAGCTTTTCATCATCCCAAACTGAAACCCTATACTCACTAAACACCAATTCTACTTTCTCCCTTTTCTCCAGCTCTTGGAAACCACATTCTATTTTCTGCCCATAAATTTGATTACTCTAGGTACCCCACAGAAGTAAAATTAAACAACATTTGTCTTTTTGTGTCTAGCTTACTTCACTAGTACAAGGTCAAGATTCATCCACATCAAATTTCTTTTTTAAGGCTAAATAGTATTCCATTGTATGTACATGCCATATTTTGTTTATCCTCTTAGCCATCCAAGGACACTTGGGTTACTTGTACCTTTTGACTATTGTGAATAATGCTGCCCTGAACGTGGGTGTACAAATATCTCTTAAGCCATCTTTTCTCAATGGTTTTGAGTATTTACTCAGAAGAGGAATTGCGAAAGCATATGGTAATTCTATTTTGAAATTTTTGAGGAACAACCATACTCTTTTCCACAGCAGCTGGATCGTTTTATATTCCTACCAGCATTTTCTTCAACATTGGTTTTTTTTTTCTCTTTTTAATCACAACCATTTTAATGGGTGTGAAACGACATGTCACTGTGGTTTTGTTGGTATTTACTATGTAGTTAGTGATGTTTCATTTTCTTACTGGCTATTTGTGTATCTTTGGGAAGACGTCTATTCAAGTCCTTAGCCCATCTTGAATCAAATAGTTTCATTTTCTGTTGTGTCTTAGGAATTTTTTTAGTTATATATTCTGGATATTAATATCTAATCAGATTTATGATTTGCAAATATCTTCCCCCAATTCTATAGGTTGTCTCTTCATTCTTTTGCTAGTCCCTGATGCCCAAAAGTTTTAAATTTTGACGTAGCCTATTTTATCTACTTTTTCTTTCACTGACTGTGCTTTGGAGGTCTTATCCAAGGAATCATTGTCAGGCGTGAGAATTTTTTAAAAACTCCCCGAGTGAATCTGATGTACAGCCAAGACTGAGCAATGTTTTTCTCATTTGAATGTGCATTCAGTTCACCTAACATCCTATTAAAATGCATATTCTGGTCTGTTAAGTCTGGGGTGGGGCCCAAGATTCTGCATTCTAACAGACTCCCGTGCTGATTCTCTAGTCCCTGGATCATTCCGGGTAGCCAGGGGGTGGAGGAGCATTTTGATGATTTCCTCCATCTGAGTCCTGAGATGAGAGGTTGATACTTATCAGCCGTCTCCTAAACTTCCTCATCAGGACTGTTTCCTTATCCACCATCAAGATAGCACACCCCTTACCAGCTAACTTTCCACTAGTAAGTACCAAGGAGCCCCGGTCGGTACATGGGCTGACTTTGGCATGTCAGGAGAAGGAAATGTAAAGGACACGTTCCCCCTGCCCCCGCTTGCCAGGGGCGAGGCCCCCCACTGGTTCTGCCTTCTGAGTGAATTCAGGATCCCCATTCATGTTGGTTGTTTCTCTCGAGCCTTGGAGCTTTGGAGGGAACCACTGTAGGACCCTCCTGGAAAGCTATTTTATTCAAACATGTTTAATATGCTGAGAAAAGAAAACTGTGCAGGTTGGTTTGAAGATTACAGAAGAAGCTGCGTGTGTGTTGGGGGCAGGGGTGGCTGAAGGTCTTTTTCCCAAAGAAAATCCTTTAAACCATCACAGAATTTTAGAACCAGGAAGGACCTTTAGAGATCTCCAAGCCTTCATTTTGAAGGAGAAACCTGGGACCCCAAAGGTGGTGTTGTTCAAGATCACTAAGAAAAAGAGAGGTTGACCTAGAGGCGCCCTGTTTCTTTTTCATCTTGCTTTTAGTTATTTATCTGGAAATGAGTAACACAGAATAGTTTTTTTTTCCTCCCCAATTAGCTCCTTTCATTAAAAGCTTAACTTTTCAGAGAACAGATAGAAAGCAAGAGACTGGATCACAGTTCTTGCCCCTCACAGTCTTCATTAGAAAATTTCTAACAGTCAGGCTTGTATTACTTGAACAGGACCCAATGCCTGGTGGCACTGACCCAAATGATAGTAGGTATGATGCTTCCAAGGAACTAACTTGCTTCTGGAAGGCACACCCAATGCCACTTTCTTCTTCCACACTCATTGCAGATGTTGTAAGCTGATAACTCTTCCAAGCTGATAACTCTTCCCAGCTGCTGCCAGTCTCTTGGGTTTGGTTCTCAAGTTGAAACTCATTTGCTGTCCCTTCAATAGAAGTCATACCTTGAAAAGTCCAGTGACTCAAACCCATGCTACATTTCATCACGTCTTTACACAGGTTATTAAACACTCTTTATCTTCCCCCCACCCCCAACCACTCATTATCCAATTATGAGTTTCCTTTATCCAATCAAACTGCCTGCCAAGTCCTACAACTCTTATGGTGATGCATTTGCCTTTCGTGACTAGACAGTCCAGTAGAAGCTGCTGTCTTATTCGGAAGTCTCTGTTCTTTGAAATGAACTCAGATCTGGTAGTGCAACTCCCAACATGCACCCGATGAACATGCCACAAGACCTCCTTCCCCCGAAGGCTCACCAGCAGTTTCTGCCCTGCACTTGGAGCCCCGCCCCAGGTCTCTCTCTGGCCTCTCCTCCTGCCGGGCACCAGGGAGGCTTCCGATCTTGGCTCTGAAGGCAGCGCCTGGGCCTTTCATTTTTGTCTCTGGGCCTTTGACCTGGAGCAAGCTCATTTGCTGGCAGGAGCGTCTGTCTCCATGTAGGGAAACAGTCTTCAGATCTTCCTTGCTTTTCCCTCATTAAGACATTAGTCTCAGCCAACCTTGTTCTCAGCCGCCAGACGTACTGTCGAACCAGCAGCAAAAGTCCCATCAGGAAGAGGTTTGCTGCCTTCTGAAGGCGGGAAGATACACTTTGCCTGGCAGGACTGGGCCTGCACAGACTCTGTGAGCTGTCCCAGCAAGCTTTTGGAACACTCTGAGGTCTAATTCTACGCCTGCAGGCAGAGTCTCAGGGCGGTGCCATCTGGAGCATTCCAAGTGCCTCCCTTGCTCAGGCTCAGAGAGGGTGGAGTCCTTCCACCTCCCTGGCCATTCTCATCTGTCTCCTGGGTGAGTGCCACCGGCTCCCATGGCCCCAGGCTGCTTGGCAACACCCTGAGTTATGTTAGAGATATAATAATGAATTATACAATGCATTATACATAATTAATTTATAATAAAACACGCACGCAATGGTTTAATTTCTCCAAGTGAATGATGTGCTACCCGCCAGACCTTGCTGGAATGCATCCCCTGACTGGCTGCTTCTTGGTCTGGAGGCCAGCTGCCTTTAGGAGGGATCTTGGCTCAGGGAACTTGCAAGTCACAGATTCCCCTCAGGCTACTTTTGGAGTACGTCCCAACATCCCACAGGAAGACAGCCCACTGCCTCTGCTGTTCTAGGCCTGGATGCTCAAGGGGTCTTAGCCTCACCTCTGCACTCTTTGAGAGTGGTTATTTTCTGCATTTTTTTTTCAATATTTCTCCCAGAATGTGGAAGATGCCTGTGTATATTTCCTTCCTTCCTTCCTCAAATACATACTGGGTGCCTACTGTGTACCCTGCCCTTGGCTTGGTGTCCTTCAGTGAATGAAACACACAAAGTTCCTTGCTCAACTGGCGCTTATATTGTAGCAGAGGAAGATAGTAAATAAGTTTAATGAGTAAGTACATTATATTGTGTGTTTTACGGTGATAGGCGCTATGGAAAGAGAAAGCAGATCAGGACAAGATGCTCCACAGTGATGAGGCAGGTTGCAATGTAGAGAAAGGTCTGTAAAGGCTTGTGGAATAGTGTGGCATGAGAGGGAAGAAGGCACTTCTTAGTGTGTGTGTGTGTGTGTGTGTTGTGTGGTGCAAGGGATTGAATCCAGGGCCTCACACATGCTAGGCAGGAGCCCTACCACTGAGCTATATCCGCAACAGAGAAAGGCACTTCTGGGCTGACCTGGGACTGGGTTTCCCTGGGATACTTCAGCTTCAGGATCTTCCAGTAATGTTCATGACTTTTGGTTTCAGGTGTCCAGGATGTTACTGTTCCCGCTACTGCTGTGGTTTCTGCCCCCCACTGAGGGGTCCCAGAGGGCTGAACCCATGTTCACTGCAGTCACCAACTCAGTTCTGCCCCCTGACTATGACAGCAACCCCACTCAGCTCAACTATGGTGTGGCCGTCACTGATGTGGACCACGATGGGGACTTCGAGATTGTTGTGGCGGGGTAAGTGCCTCCCACCCAAAGTGTGACAGATATATTAGCTGGGTTTTGCTGTGATATGGTTGTGCGACAAATAACTCCCAAACCCAGTGACTTGTGACAACACACATTCTCAGTCATCGCCCTGTGATCCTCCGCAACTCAGCCACAGCCTGGCTGGGTTGGCCTGGGTGGGGGTTGCTGTGGCTTTGCCTTTTGCCACAGCAGGAAGTTGGGAAGGACGGCAGTGTGGATGGAGGCTGTTTGATGCAAGGGTTTTCTGGGGCTTCAAGATTCTTCCCACTATATTTATGGCTCATACAGGAATTACCTGCTTCCCAGGGGGGCTGTAGGAGATATACATAGGAGGGGCTTAAAGATGGCAGCCAGGTATGAGGAGATGCTCAGCCTGCTTTGCACTATGTAATTTGCATAAAACCGAGAAAACAGTTGCTCATTTCAAAGAGGAGAAGATGGAAATCAAGAGGTGTTGTTAAATCTCCTTTCACCATGCCTTGGGGTCCACTGCTCTCTTCTCTCAAGAAAAAGCAACCTTATATTAAGAAACACATAGACTTGGAGTTCAAATAGCTTGAGAGAGAGCCCTAGGTGTACAACTTTCTAGTTGTATGATCTTGAGTCAGTGCCTTATTCACTGATTCAAATGCATGTTCTATAAAAACTGGGGGGAGGTGGCTGTAATGACCTGTCCTGAAATTTCAAAAGCCTATTGCACATGGCAGTGCTTTGTCAATTCTGCCAATCCCCATTGGTAATTATTATTTATCGAACACTACTATGTGTCAGGTCCTGTCCATCACCTTATTTTGCATGCATTGCTTTATTCCATCGTCCTGACAACACTGTCATCCCCATTTAGAGAAGAGGAAATTGAGGTTCAGAGATAGTAAGCAGCTTGCTCTCTTGTTAAGTAAATAAATAGTAAGTGGGACGAGTCAGGACTTGAACCTTAAGGCTGCCTAAATCTTGAGGTATCAAGCTGCACTGTACCAAGCTTAGTTATCACTTCAAAAATCAGTCAATCAATAAAAGCACTACAGGGGCCTCTCGGCCTCATTCTGGGAGGTCTGAGTTTTATGGAGGGACTGAACAAAGTACCAGCAGGTAACATTATTTGTAGCAGTTGCAGGTAACAGTAAAAAGCATGACCTTGGAAATGGAAGACCTGGTTTTATTTTTTTTAAATCTTATTTATTTATTTAAGTACTAGGAATTGAACCCGGAGGCACTCTACTACTGAGCTACATCCCCAGCCCTTTTTAAATTTTATTTTGAGACAGGGCCTCACTGAGTTGCTGAGGCTGGCCTCAAACTTGTGGTCTTCCTGCTTCAGCCTCTCAAGTTGCTGGGATTACTAACTTGCAAAACCCTGCCCTGCGGAAGACCCAGTTTTAATTTTAACCATACTTAACCCAATAGTTGTGAATTCATTTAACTCCACAGACCCACTTTGTTCACCTATAAGATGAGCATATTGAAATCTACCTACATACCTCACAGGGCAATCACAAGGATCAGTAGTGATAATGGAGAGGACAGATACTTTATAAAGTGTATTTCTTATTTTACTATCCATTTCTTCTATACGGTGAAGAGGAGCAGTACTAGATTGTAGACCTAAGAAGTGTGCCATCCTATAGAACTTCCCATGAAGACCTAACCATTCTCCATTGGGACCACCCCGCTTGGTGTCCATTAGCCACATATTGCTGTTAACCACTTGAAATATGGCTCGTGCCATCAAATAACTGAATTATTAATCTGATTTAATTTTAGTTAAATAGCCACATTTAGATTGGACAGTTCAGTTCTGGTTTTCCAGATGGAAAAACTAAAAAGCAGATTGTGACAGGAAAAGAGGAACTAGGAATGATGATGGTAGCGACCCTTTTCACCCGAGGTGAGCTGAGCAGAGTTGTGGGCTGCGCAGTTGTCCTGTGCTCTGCCCTGTGACTGCCCGATCACTCTCGGAATCAAGGAGAAGCCCTTCTGGCCAAGTCTGTGCCCAGCCAGACTTCCAAAGCCATGTTCCACTATGCCAAAGTCTCCAGTTAAAGGACTTTGATGTCCTTCTGAAATGTTCTCGTGGGCCCTGTCTCCTGCTGTGTGACCTCAGCCTCCCCCTGGTAGACCCTGGGGACAGAAGACAGAGAACAGCAGGCAATCAACCATCCCTCCCCTCCCATGCATGCCCACCCCCAGCCCCCAGCTACTACTCTGAACATACGATCCTTTCATCCTGGTTGATGGTAGGACCTTGTATTCCCATAAATTAATATGGAAAAAACAAGACCTTAGATGGGAACAGGCCTCCTCACCCTCGTTGCCTTTCCTCTGGAACACCTGGAAGGAGCTACAGGGCCCAGCACGTGAAAAGTCTCTCACTGTCTCCACAGGCATCTCCGATTTCAGTAACTTGTGTCCACCCATGCCACGAAGCCAGCTCTGGTTCACACAACCTGGTGCTCCCTCTCCCCAGCCACGTCAGGAGACCTGAGCATTTTTCTTGCTCAGTTGCTCACTTTTCTCCAGGGGCTGCAGAGGGAAGTGCAGAAAAGGCCTGGAGAGCTGAACCTGCCCCCTACAGAAGAGCAATAGCCTCTGGAAGCTGACTTGTCTCATTTCCTCACCATCCTGCCCCTCTCCCTGGCATCTCTCTGGCTGCACCACCCTCCTCATGATTCATCTTTCAGCTGCAAAGAACCGATCTATCAGAGAAGGTCTTGTCCCCAGGCTGGTCCTGGCCTAGGTCTCTTGGGGAAGAAGCAGAACCATTTGACCACAGAATGTTTAGTGTCTCCCTGTCCTTTCCAGGTCAAAGATGATGCGCTATTCACGCGCCCCCCACCCGAAACCATTTGCTGAGGTCAGTCGCAGAGCAAACGTGACTTCAAGTGTGGGTCTCCATCAGGGGCTTGCTCCCACATTTCCTGCAGTTTCTTTCTTTCCAAGCACTGGGCGTGCGTTTCATCTTCCTCTTCAATGAAGTCCTTTTCTCTTCCTCTTCCAAGGCACTCAAGACATTGGCTTTTGTGTCCTCTGAGGCGGAGAAGCTAGATCATCATTTGTACCGAACTTAGAGTAGATACCTAACCCTTGTCTAGCTTGCTGCTTCCTGTGGGTCCTGTGGGACTTTGGAGTAGTCCTCTGGGAATAAGAACCAGATCAAGCAGCACTTGATTGTGGGTGAGACCTGGAGAAAGACCCCAGTCTTTTCTCCCAGGGAAGGGCTTGTGACAGGCAGCCTCTGTCTGAGGAAGCTTGAGCTGCTGGCTGTTATTCTGAAAGATGGCATTCGTTGTTGCTCGTCCTCGGCAAAGGATAAGAGTTACGCGGAGGACAGGATGGCGGAATCAGGCAGCCTCCCAGCCCCAGGTCAGGGTTTCTTTGTGGCTGTTGGGAAGCATTGTGAATTCTCAGAGCATCAGACAGACACGTTCTAATTTAAGTACCAAAATACATTCCAAAGGCAAATATAACTTTTTATTATCTCCAGCTTAGGATGATTTGTCACTGTCTCCTCCTTGGGGCTGGATAACCAAGAGTTGACTCTACAGACATATTTAAATCAGGACCTTGGGAGGTCATTTGTCCCACCCCCTTGCCTTCCAATAAGGCCACACCTAAAGTATTAGGAAGCTCCATTTACAGGGAGCCATCCAAGGAAATGTGTGCAATCATTTTGCAATCCAGCTCAATAGTTACTTATGTCAAAAACTGATTTGACTCATCTGAATCCCTCATATTAGAACTTAATCGGCCATTTCTTTTAGCTTTTGTTTTGCTATTGCCTTTGAAGATAAAAACCAAGTGGTCACCATCCTTTCAAATAATGACAGCTAGGATCGCTGCCCTGCCTTTCAGCCCACATGGACTCCTTGGCAACATTTCCGATTTTGACTCTCATTCTTGTTTCTTTCACCCTACACCCATATTTAACCCTGTGTCTTTCTCTGATTGTAGATTCTGTTTAAGAATCATGTAGCAGGAGTTGAAATTTAAAAAAAAAAAAATTGAATTTGAATGCCTTTCTCTGGAGCACCTGCTGTCTTGCTCATGACAGGCCCACCTTCTATTATCTTATGGATCTTTCCATTACCTGGCCCCCTGAAGTCACTTACCTTTGCAACCCCTGGGATAATGGCCAGCTCTTCAGTCTATAAGGCGGCCAGTACTTGAACTTGTCTTGGATTGGTTGACCTTGAGTCAGTGTGTCTGACTCAAGCCCTGTTGCTTTGAGTATTTACTCTTTGAATAGGTTTGTTTTGTTTTGCTTTTTTTTTTTTTTTTTTTTTTTTTTTTTGGTATTCTCGTTCTGGATATTGACGGCATTGATTTTGAGCATGTTGCGGTGGGTTTGTGTTGTGTTTCGGATTCCTGAGTTAATTGTGATGGAAGGCGTGTTCGTGCCTCTGACTCTGGGAGGAGCAGAAAATGACCGCCCTTTGTTCTGCGGGGAAGGGGGAGGGAAGGGGCCGGCTCTCTCCGCTCCTCCACCACAGCTGGGCGAGTGCCTCCGCATTTGGAGGGCTTATCTGTTAAGCGGCAGGTGCATGATTGCGGTCTGTGTGCAGCAGCCTCCCCGCGGGGTGAGGGTTGGATTTGATCACCCCCAGAGACGGCCACGCACGCACAAACCACTGAGGATCTTCAGGAACGGTTCCCCGGGTAAATGGAAAGCCCAGTGGCCTCCCTTTCTCTCAGTGGAACTCAACACCCAATCTGCAGCCTCACGGTCTCACCGAGTCTGGAAAGGAATTCCTGTTGGTGTCAATTTTGGACAATTCCTACAGAGCAGCTTGGTTTCCCGGGATATCCCCGGAGGTCTGAGATAACCCCCCTGCCCTCTCAGTCTCCACCAGGCGTCTGCTCAAATGGAAAGAGGGTCGTGGTTGTAAAGTTTAAATCACGGTTTAGATCGGTTTTTCTACACAAAGAGCATTCATTTGATAAAACCTTAACGCATTCTTCACACTTGGAAGGGTTTCATTTAAAGGGATGTTACATATTGTGAAGCAGGGCTTTTTTTTTTTTCCCCCCTTCCTAATTTTGCAACTATGTCAGGAAACTTTTTTAATTTACTAAAGTTAATTGAATTGTTTAAAAGGCAAACTGTATTCAATTACCAGATTAATCATGATCATATAGGGAGATATTTTGCCATTAAAATAATAAGAACAATGTTAAAGAACAGGACATTTATCTATGATTTAACTAAGACAGCATTTGTACATGTTATCATAACTATAGACACATGTGGTATATATTCTCTCGCATACATATGATGTCTAGATAGGCATATATATATATATATATATATATATATATATATATATATATACCTATCTATATATTTACACCTATATATACATATAGGTATATATATAGGTGTAAATATGTATACAAATCTATTTAGGTATACTATGTATATACATACATATGCTTTTAACAAATGGGAATAAATATTTTTGAACTTTTAATTCTGTTGTTTTATAAAAGAAAGAATAGATTTGATCATCAATTTTGACATTATCTTAAAATGTTACATTACTATGTTTTTCTTCTTTTTAACTTAAAAATCTATTTTACTTTTAATTACACTTCAATACAGAACTTACTGCAAAAGTATATATATCTCACACAATATAGATGGAGGTAAAAATCTACCTTTCCCATCCTGGGACCCCTACTCCAATTCCATCCCAGACCCCTCTTGGAAGAATAATTATTTTCAGTTTGGTATTTATGGTTCCAGAAATAGATAGAGAGAGAGAGAGGGATTCTGTTACATAAATTTCCATGATATTCATATATAGTACATATATATAACAAGATATGTAATTTTTTGGAGGAATCACACTGATACATATTATTTCATTTGTTTCTCACTGTTTAATATGTCCAAGCAAATTGATCAAGCTTTTTTTTTTTTTTTGCCATTGCTCAGTGTGGATATACTGTATATATTTTGCTGTTTCTCAAGTGAGTGGCATGTAAGCGGTTTCTACTCTGTGACCACTGCAAACAATGCTGCACTGATTGCACAGCCTTGCACACACACATACACACCAATTTTCCTCTAGGATAGAGACCAATAAGTGGAAATGCTGGATCAAGGATATGTATGTTTTCAGTCTTAATAGGGTATCACCAAATTGTTTTCAATTTCAATCTTTTTCTATTGATTCAGAGACTAAAAATAAAAGATCGGTTTGGGGATTATTTGATTCAATGGCTGTTTCAGCACCTACTGTGTGTACCAGCTACATATGTTCCAGGGTCTGAACTTTATCAATTTAGATTTAACAGTGCCAAGAAGGAAAAGAAGAGGCTATTCTCCATCTGCAAAAGAAGCTGCTGATGTTAAAAACTGAATCCAGGAACTTCAATACTTTTCTAATTCAAACTGCAGAAAGGACTTCCTCTAAAGCCTCCTCTGCAAAAATATGTTTCTTAAATGGGTCACCCTTAACCCTGAGATTCATTGTCATCGGTATCATGGAAAAAAAGATTGCAGGTACCAATTCTTCTGCTGTGGTTCAGCATAGACTGCCCCTGAGTTTGAATACTAACAAGACAAAAGTTGGAACAGAAGCCAAGGCTTATTAACCCATTCTTAAAACGTCCCTAAAAAGGTCACTCAGCAGTGCAGGGCGGGCTTACCAGAGATGTCTCGTTGCTGCTGGGATACCTCTTTCTCCCCAGCCCTGGTCAGTCCTAAGCAAGGGCCAAAAATGCTGCCTCTGTCTTCTTCCCCTAAATTAGATTTCCCTGGCCAGCTCCCAGGTCCGAGGCCCCGTGTCTTCATTACCCCAGGTCTGGTAAGTAGAATAATGGCTGCCCAAAGACACCCACCTCCTAGTTCCTAGAACCCAGGAATATGTCATTTTACTTGGCAGAGGAGACTTAGTAGATAATAATCAAGTTAATGACTCTGAGAGGCGGAGTTTATCCTGGATTATCTGAGTGGGCCCTGGGTAATCACAGGGTCCTTAAAAGTGGAAAAAGAGAGACAGAAGAGGAGGTGAGGGAGATTCCTTGTGAGGACTCACCTCTCCCTTCGTGGCAGGGAAGATGGAGAGAGGAGCTGAGTGTGGGGGAATGTGGGGGCCTCTAGAGGCTGGCAGAGGTAAGGAGGAGATTTACCCCCAGAGTCTCCAAAAGGGAACGCAGCCCTGCCAAAATTGGTTTCAGTCCAGTGTGACCAATGTCAGCCTCCTAACACAGAGAACTGCAAGATAATCAATTTGTACTGTTTTAAGCCATTCAGTTTGTGGTGATTTTTCATCGCCACCGTAGGAAACAAATATAATAGGTGAAAGGTGAAGGTTTTGGTGTCATTTTTCAGAAAGGTGACGACCGTTACCTCAGAGACTTTTAACAGCATTATTTTTATAATTTCACAATGATAAAATGCACTTCACCAACAAATGTATTTTTTAAAGTCAGTGTCAACCCCCTGCTATAGGAACATGTGCAGATTTGAAAAGGATTCCTAAAAGCACACTTTGTTCATTGCTGACCCTCCAAATTAATTTACCCTGCAACTCAATTTGACATCCAGTTCTATGGGTGGTTGGAGCTGGGGAGAGGGAATTCAGAGCTTTTAAAGATCTCATTGTCCTTGGTAGGACAAATACAACCAAACTGGGTGAGGTCCTAACTGACCCATGCCACCCCAGAGATGCAGGCATTCTTTGAGGTCAGAGGTCAGAGATCAGAGGTCACAGATAGTCCAGAACTGCATCACAAAGACCTGGAAGAGGGTATTTGGATGACCTGAGAAGGACAGGTAGCTCAAGAATGTTTACCAAGGGACAAAGGCCTCTCTAGGTTAAAGATTGTATTAGGCTTATTTGTTGTCATTTGTTTGTTTTTACGGTCATTTTTTTAAAAGGCATTTTAACAACAACAACAAAAAAAAAAAACCCTGATTTTCATTGAAAAAAGGGAAGAGTTTTTATAAAAAGCCATTCAAAAATAGTAATATAATTAAGACACTAAAATTGCCTCTGCTGAAAACGGCAAAGCTACTTTTAGTAATCTGAATTTTTCATCCATTCAGAGAGTAGATGTGTGTGCTGTCTCCCACCACTCCCCTCAAAGCCTCTCTTCTCCCCATTTTTTGAGTGTTGGGCTGGAAGAGGCCTTCTTGGTCTCACGGGATCCGGGATCCAAGCTGCAGGCCTCAGAGTCCTGGCCCAAGCAGGGGAGTGCTGAAGCCAGCCCTCCACAGCCCTGCCCCTGGGCCTCCTGCTTCTGCCCTTCGGAACCTACTCAGCTTCCACTCCCAGAATCACCTTGGCTCCAGGCGGGTCTGACCCCAGCCTCCCTCTCCTGTGCTTTTCTCTTCTCCTCCACACTCCTGCTGACCTGAGAGCAGGTGGTTTTCCCACTTTCTTACAAGGATGCTATGGCTCTGTCTTAATTTTTCCCTCTGAGGAAGAGGTTGTTTTTGAGGTACAAGTATCTAGAAAAAAACGCAAAAGGATATGAAGAAGCTGAAAGCAAACATTTCTGCTTCCAAGATTTGCCCTGATCTCCCTGGGTGATGTTCACCTTTGTGGACTCAAGGTTTAAAGGGGTAGAGAGCAGAAGTAACAGGTGTCAGGCATTTTACGTACGTCTCATTTTAACCATCGCGGCAGTCCCCAGGATAAGCTACATTTCATTGATCCTAGATTGCAAATATTTTTACATTTTAATATCTTTAAAGTGAGATGTGACTTCCACTTGGCAGTTTGTATTAAGTTGGCAGTTTCCTTTCTTAGAGGTGTGTAAAATATGCTGAATTTCATCACCAACGATGCCTTAGCGTAGATTAAAAAAAAAACAACAACATTGTTTTGCTGTCCCTACTTTGCAGATGAGGAAACTGAGACTCAGAAATCTGTTGAGAGTCCTTGAGATGGTAAATGGTGGAAATACTATTCTGAACACGCCCATTCAATTAATTGTTTTTGTGCTGTTCCAATCATGATCTTTATTACTTTTTTCCCCCCTCTTTGGCTTTTTAATAACTGAGAAGCTTTTTTTGTAATCTTCTCACTATGATGATCCATTTCTTCCTGTTGATTCTGTCGATTTTTGTGTTACGTATTTCAAGGCTAATTTGTTTGGAGCAACGTCACCATTTTTGTGTTTCCCTGGTGGGTGGATCTAGTATCATTATGCAGCAACCTCACCCATCCCTAAATATGCTTTGTCCACTATTATTAGAGTGGTTTGGCCTTTGGGGTTAGTATTTGCCAGGTTCGATAGTTTGGATTTAAAACGTTCCCCACAAGCCCACGTGTTAGGGGTCCGGTCCCCAGTTGGGCACTCTGGGGAGGTGGTGGAAGCTTCAGGAGTCTGTCCTGGCTATGGGGTGAATGTCCCCATTTGTGTGCTTCCACTGTGACAGGCTGGTCACCCCAGGCCCAGAAGTGACAGGCTGACCAATCACGGACTGGAACCTCCAAAACTGTGAGCCCGAATAAACCTTTCCTCCTATAAGTCGATCATCTCAGGTATTTGTTCTAGTGACAGAAAGCTGGCAGCCTACCAAGTCCGTCTTTCTGCCGACATTCACATTGAGCTTTTCAAAGTGAATTTTTTTTATGTGCCGCCTACATGTGGTTGGAATTTTTTCAACGGTTTGATCACGTCTTTCCTTTTGCTGAGTTTGGTCAGCTTCCGTTTAATGAGAACTTGGCTATGTTAAAGTTTTTATTATTATTTTTCCAATCCACATTTTTTATTGTTTCTTTTCCTTTCTTACTTTTTAAAAGTTAATTGAAGGGCTTTTTTTTTTTGAGGAAAGTTCTTGTTTTTTTAAGTCTGATTTTTTGCCAGTATTGATTTGGGGTTTATGCCCTCTACATCTGTTCTTTTTGTGGTTTACTTTGAACTTTTATGATAACACTTTAACTTTTAAAACTCTAAAATTATCTTCACCCCCTTCTACAATATTACAAGCAAGGACTTTAGTACATTTTAACTCTGGATACTTCTTTTGGCATATGTACGGAATTTTAAGATCCTTCCCTTTGTTAACCCTACTAGTTATGGTTATTGTTGATGTTATTATTATTTCTATTATATAAAGACTCTGTTTTAGGGCTGGGGATGTGGCTCAGAGGTAGAGCACTCGCCTAGCAAGTGCAAGGATCTGGGTTTGATCCTCAACACCACATAAAAATAAATAAATAAAACAAAGTTATAAAGATATTATAAAAAAGACTATTTTATATTTACATCATTTTTTACCATTTATTTGTTCATCATTCGTTCCTGTAGTTCAGAAATACCTTCTGTAAACTTGTTTTTTCTTCTTCTTTGGATGTTATTTTACTGAATGCTGGATGATAGTAAACTCTCAGTTTTTCTTAAATCAAAAAAAATATCTATTATATCTCCATTCTTGAAAGATCATTTTGCTGTCTTCAAAATTTTATGTTGACAGTTACCTACTGTCCTCTGGCTGATGTTGTTGCTTTTGATGTGCCTATAACTGGTAATGGCATTCCTTTATAGATGATCCATTTCTTGTCTCTTTTTTCATTTTTTTTTACATTTTTCTATTTATTCCCATATGTGTAGATATGAATCTCTCTCTCTCTCTCTCTCTCAACTCAGCTTGTACTTTCTGCATCTGAGGATTCATGTCTCTCATCAGATCTGAATAGTTCTCAAGTCATCATCTTTTTAAATTTCTTCCCTTCCTTTACTCTCTTCTGGGATTATACTCAGTCATGTCAGGATTTCTCATTTCAGCTTCCAAATATCTTAACCTTTCTCATATTATTTCATCTCCTGTCTCTCTATGCTGCCACATTCAGAATAATTTTCCAGCTGTATCTTCCAGTTTCCTGATTCTTTCTTCAATTGCATCTAAACTACTGAGTTTTTATTTTAAAAATTGTTTTTCATTTCTAGGAGTGTCATGTGGTCATTTTTTCCCAGATATTTTTAATAATTTCTGATAGTATCTTATTGCTTATTCACTTATTGTGATTTCCTGCAGGTTTTTTTTTCTTTAAACATTTCTCAATCGTTACATTCTATATTTGGTGATTCTAATATCTTCATTACTTGGGGGTTAAACATGTTCTTAGTTGGCTTTTTTTACTGCTTTTTTTTGGAGTGATTTGACACCTTATGTTTGTTTGATCTTGAAATGTGGGAGTTATACAGGCCTAAATTGAAGATAATTTTTACCAGAGAGGGTTTGTATCCACCTCTAGTGAGGGCCAGGGATCCTGCTATGCTGGAAACACTCTAGCTCTTTCCAAGGGTCCTGGCTTACTGTAGGATTCTGGGGTTGGGTGTTGCTGTCAGCTCAAGGGTTAATCACACTCTTCGGAGTGATTTTGGCTCCTCTTTCCCATTGATTTACCACTCACTGCTGCTAGATCTAATTTTGTTTTACTTTTCTGTGGGTGTGGTGCTTCTTGGAGATTTCCTTTAACTGTGTGAGCCCAGCAATAAATTAAAAATATGTTTTATCTGCAATTTACATGTTCTACAATAGTAGGATTCTTGGGAGGTCTGCTTACAAATAGAAACAAAAATCACCTGACCCAGGATCCCCAAAGCGTATGTTCTTTCTATTACCAAGAAGACGTGGGGTTAAGTACAATTAAAGGAAGTAATATTTATGAGAACCTCTCTCTTAGCTGTTCAGAGATGCTTAAAATAATTTCTTACAAAAAAGAGTGGTGCACATCTGTTACTCCAGCAGCTCAGGTGTCTGAGGCAGGAGGATCATGAGTTCAAAGCCAGCTTCAGCAATGGCGAGAAACTAAGCAACTCAATGAGACCCTGACTCTAATTAAAAATACAAAATAGGGCTGGGGATATGGCTTAGTGTTTGAGTGCCCCTGAGTTCAATCCCTGGTAACATAACAATAATAATTTCTTACAAAATAGATCTCTACAGTAGGGGAGACTTAAGCATGAGATAGACATGGAAGTGTGATTGTGTGTGTGTGTGTGTGTGTGTGTAGAGGCATGTGCAGTAAGCTCCTTTCATTCATGAAGGCAGGCAAGACCCTCAGATGGGGCCTCTCTGGAGGAACATGGGACAGTCAAGATCAGAGTCTATTGCCAGTTTAAATGATATTATTCAATACCACTGGCATTTGATTTTGCCAACCAAGGAAACATGACTATACGCATGTGACTATGCAAACCCTCTTCCCATGTTGTTTATAGAATGCTTATACCCATAAGAGGTCATGGACTCAGTACCTTTTGACGTGTGCTGGGGTTATAGTTACTCTGTGTGCTGTCCATGAGTGAAAAGGCTGAGCACTTCCACAGCTGGGAGCTCTCCTGGAGAGCAGCTTTGCCTTGGTGGGCTCCTTGCTCAGGGTTCCGTGGCAGGATCTGATGTTTAGGCCTCCACAGAACCTTTATTCCTTTTTTAGGGAAGAATACTTCTCCTTTGGAGAATGTTCCAGTCATCAGATCCTGTGGGCTTGCCAATCAAAGTAACCCTTTGGCATCTGGAGATTATTCTAGGGGTTCCCTGTGACTTAGGATTCTTTTAATCTGAGTATTCTTTCTTTGAATCTAAGAAGGAAAGCTCTTCCTTTGTAGATCTTCATTGGTAAGGGTTCACAGCTACCAGCAGCCCTGTCCCTTGATTCATGGAGGAACCTGAAAGAATGAAGATGACACTCAGAATCCTGGGGGCATCAGGCATGGTTCTTGCTCCCAAGGTCCCCAGACCTATGGGTCTCCTGCAGTTCTCATTCAGATCTGAAATACCTTTGCATACCCCCAATAATTCCTCCTCCCCTTCCTTTTCCTCTAAAGCTCCTTTTCTCATCTGATACCAAAACTCATGGTAAAAATCAGACATAGGCATCCCCTTTCTGAGCCACAGCAAGTCCCTTATCTGGTGCTATGTTGCAGACCAAAGCATAATCCAGTCCCAAAGGAGATGCTGGAGCTATCTAGTCTGAGGACAGATTCTTAAGAATATATATAAGAGCACTTGATAATCTGTCATTAAAATTAACCTGTTTCTGAAAGACATTTTGCTCACCAGATCAAATTTTTAAAAAAAGTCAACCCAAGAACTATCACAATGTTATTCAATTAAGCAGTAGACATTCTGCATACATTATGATATATTCTTATCAATAATTCTTTTTAATATTTCTCCTCTTGCATTAGATGGCAGACACCTAAAGGAGAGAACTTTCTCATTTTCATCTGTGTATTTACAGTGCCTAGCACATAGTCAGTGTTCAATGAAATGAAATAGGCAGGGATCTTATGGATGGATGGAAGCTCTTAGGTAAGAGAACTAATGAAAATAATAAACATTAACTACACTCAGAAGTGATTAATTCAAGGACCTTAACCTTGAGAGCTACATCAATCAATTCAGTAAGCAAATTCTATGCCTCCCTACTGCGTGCACAGCTGTGTGCTCAGGGTTTTGGCAGATACAAGAATCGGATCCCTTCCTTCAAGCCATCTTGGTGTTATGCGACAGATAAGACGTGTAGAAAAACCACAGAGTAGAATGCTATATATGCTTCAGAGAAAATACTTATCTGGGAGGCTGAGGCAGGAGGATCATGAGTTCAAAGCCAGTCTCAGCAAAAAGCAAGGCGCTAAGCAACTCAATGAGACTCTGTCTCTAAATAAAATACAAAATAGAGCTGGCTCAGTGGTTGAGTGCCCCTGAGTTCAATCCCCAGTACACCACCCCCCAAAGAAAGAAAGAAAATACTTACCCATGTTCAGTACCCTTATCAGAGCTGTGTCCCCAATGAATATTCCAGTTTCTTATAAACACTAAATTTCATCTGAAGTTGTAGTAATGTGACTTTTTCTTCCCACTATGGAATTTCTCTATGATGTCTCGAGTTTGATCTTTTACAATTGCAGCCGAGGTCCCTGTGTTCATTTCCCTTTCATTAAGCCACAATAATTATTTGTTGACTGAATAGTCCCAAGGGGCTGACAACATCATTGAGCCTCAGTCCTGGTTCTTCCTGGCTTCTGCCTAACAACTCGGAGAAGCAGTGCAATTCCCCCCAATGCACCACTAACTGGTTGTACAAACAACAGCCTTGTTTCTGTTTTTAATTGAAATTTTAAAACCGTCTATATTTTTCATGCACAACATGATGTTTTTGAAATATGTATCCATTGTGGAATTTCTAAACTGAGCTAATTAACATATGCATTACTTCACTTTCTTATTTTGGGCGTGTGGTGAAGTCACTTAAAATCTATGCTCTTAGAGATTTTCAAGAACACAATACATTGTTAGGAACTGTAGTCATCCTGTGGACACTTGGGTTCATTTCTTGGCTATTGTGAGTGGTGCTGCTGTGAACATGGGCTTGCAGATGTCTCTTCAACATACTGACTTCATTTCCTTTGGATGCTTACCCACTATGGGATTACTGGATCATATGGTGGTTATATTTTTAAATTTTTGAGGAACTTCCATAATGTTTTCCATAATTACACTTGTTTTTTTAAAATATATATATATATTTTTTTCTATCAGTAACCTGTTATCCTTATCCTTCCCTCCAAGATACAGCAAAGTATGAAAGAAGGGAGAGAAGGGAGTTAGCTAGCCATTTTCCTTCAACCCCTCCAAATAAGATGGGCCATAATTCCAGTTCTTCCAGATGTTTTAACCTTGCTCCCCTATTCTGGGAAGACCTGGCTGCATCAGGGAATCACTCTTCTAATTCCCATCAGTCATTGCTCCATGTCACAGGACAGCACCAGAGCCACAGAACAGGTCTAGAGAACCTGTCCTTTACCCTGCTGCTTCCCTACGTGCAAACCATATGCTTCCGTGAGTTAGGAAGACTTTGAAAAGTATGGCAAGTCTCATTATAAAAGTTTTCTTTCCAGACAATTCATTAACTTCAAAAAGGCAAGTGCTAGTGAAATAACAGATATCTCAAAGTTTCCAAGGGCATATCTAAAATCTAAGTCAATCTTTCAAACACCTCTAACATTTCATAGGAAAATAAATCTTTAATTTAAAAGCTAAGAAGTAAAAAGAAGACAAGTTCATTCTTGGTTCAAAAATCAGGGTAGCTAAAGGAGTTTTCAAGGAACGTGATAAACTTTCTTTTTGGGGGAGTTGGGGGCACCAAGGCTTGAACTCAGGGGCACTTGACCACTCAGCCATACTCTCAGCCCTATTTTGTATTTTATTTAGAGACAGGGTCTCACCGAGTTGCTTAGCGCTTCACTTTTGCTGAAGCTGGCTTTGAACTCGCGATCATCCTGCCTCAGCCTCCTGAGCCATTGGGATTTCAGGTGTGCACCACCGTGCCCAGCTGAGGTGGTAACTTTCTGATGACTATCCAATAAGATATTTTCTTTTATTAAAATATATTTTTTAGTTGTAGATGGACACACTATCTTTATTTTTATTTATTTATCCTTATGTGGTGCTGAGGATCGAACCCAGGGCCTCAAACATACAAGGCAAGCACTCTACCACTGAGCTACAACCCAGCCCTATCCAATAAGATACTAAGCCATGGTGAAGACAAAGGAGATAGGTATTCAAATTGCTTCATATTGTACTGGACACGTGCTAAGTGCTCAATTGCTAGTGTGTTAAGGGTGATTATGTGTAATTAATACCTAATATAACAGGAGGAGTTTTCTTGGACCAACCCCTATCTTGGAAACCTGTGTCTCTCTATCTCTTTTTCTAGCAATCAGATAATATAATAAACAAAAATATATAATTTTTTTGTTTCTTTAATTAGAACTATATATCCTCTCTTGTTAATTTTTAACACAGCCTTTAAACATTCTTATTCTGTGTTATCAATAGACATGCAACCGTAAAATAAGTTATCTTGAATTTTATTAGTTTCTTATAAATCAATGCCCCACCTAGAAGAAAGTTTATTTACCCTTATTATATTACTCATTCATTTAGCAATATTTTGTATTAAGCTACCCTGTGCCAGGCACCTTGCTGAGCCCTGGAGGTTAGTAGTGAATGAGTACAACTCCTGCCTTCACCGAGCTCGGAGAGAATCGATATGCCTGATGAATTAAAGAAATTCTTACTTTGGGAAATAATTTTACCTTCCTTCAACCAAATCTTCCATCGGAATTCATAATTTGTAACCAGGATCATTTCTCATTCCGACTGTCCATTTTTACTTTTTTAAAAAAGGCTAATAAGAAGTGGAATGATAAAACAAAATGGGGGTAGGAAGAAGGACATGACTTGGGCAATCCATGAATTAATCAGCTCCTGAATAATCAAGAGGTGATATATAAAATGTAAGTATCATAGTTCATGCCTTCTTAAATAATTAAACGTATTGAAGAAGGGACAAAAAGACCACATTTCAGAAGAAATTAGTAGCCTCAAGGCAGAGGGTGAGCAGAAAAGAGCTCAGAAATAGCATTTATAAGCCTTCCTATATTGTAACAAACCAAGCAGATAGCAGTAAGAGAGACGGCTGTATGGATTCTCCCATATATTTTAAAGTAGTGAATGCCAACCTAGAGGTCACAGAGTTATTATAAGGCATCTGAGAATCCATCTAGGCATGGGAGTTTTATCAATAGATGTGAGTACAGCTACCATTATATGGAAATTTTTTCCTAACATTAAAAGGTATCTTCATACTTGAAAAGAGTCGAAAACCAGGGTCTTAAAATATATCCTTATGGACTGCCATGAAAATGGGATTAAAAGTAGCCAGAGAAGGGTCATTGAAAGAAGAGATTGAGAAACTTAAGAGGAAAAGGATGAGAGAACAAAGGAATGAGAAAAGAAAAAAAAAGAACCATACACAAGATGTAGAAGGGAAATTATGAAGTCACAAACTCTGTGGAAACTAGCTTCTTCTCCGTCTAGCTTATACCACTGGGACAGCAGCTGCATTAGGGTTTACCAATGGAATGAAAGAGGGGGGGAGGGAGGGAGAGAGAGAGAGAGAGAGAGAGAGAGAGAGAGAGAGAGAGAGAGAGATTACGGAAGCTGAGAAGTCCCACATCTGTCTATAAGTTGGGAGACCTAGGAAAGCCAGTAGTATAGTTCTGCCAGGTCTGAAGGCCTGAGAACCAGAGAAGCTGATGGTGTCAATCCCAGTCCAAGGGCAGGAGAAGATAAAATGAGATGTCCCAACTCTGCAGAGAGGCAGGAAATACAGGGCGGGTTCCCCCTCCCCCTACCTTGAGTTCTCTGCAGGCCCTCAGTGGATGGGAAGATTTGCACCCACCCCGAGGAGGATGATCTGCTGTTCTAAATCCACAGAGTCGAATGCTAATCTCATCAGGAAGTGCCTTCCCAGACACTCTCAGAAACAATGTTTAATCTGGGCACTTTGTGACCTACTCAAGGTGACACAAAACTAACCATCACAGCACTTAAATTAATGCACACAAAATGCTTGGGCTTGTGTTTGACACACGGAAAGTACTCAGCTGTAGCTGCCGCCACCACACCAGCATCATCACTTCTTACTGTTCCACCCTACGTCTATCTATAAGATCTTTCAGCAAAACCTGTCAGCAACAATCTGACTGCTACTTTCTGGTCAATTATCATCTTTTAAAACTGGATTAGTCAGAACTGTGGATTGCAATAGAAACTAACCTATGGCTATACCACCCCCACCCCCTCCATACACACACACACACACAAGGCTGTATTGGAGGTCCACAGGGGCAACTTATGTAACTCAGAGAAGACCTGATCAGCTGAGCCTTGAGAAAGCAGGCAGAGGGGCAGCAGGGGGACGTCAGGACTGACAGGAGCCAGAGACCGAACACGGCCGGGATCCCTCTCTCTGTGCTTGTGCTTCTCATCTCTGTATGTATCTCGGCCTGTCAGCTTAATTATTTCAGAGTATCTTTGTGAGTCTGGCACCAAAACTGCCAGCAATCCTAGGCATAAATCTTCCCAACCCAACCACCAGAGAAAGTTCCAATTACAAGAAAAGGATTCTGGGTGGCCACATGCCCATCCCCGTGGTTCAAGGAAACTGTACAGCCAGGGAAAAGGAAAGATTGACATCCACCATGTAAGGGGCTCTGTCCCTAGATCCAAGAAG
The DNA here is from genome assembly GCF_045843805.1 of Urocitellus parryii. Lineage (NCBI taxonomy): Eukaryota > Metazoa > Chordata > Mammalia > Rodentia > Sciuridae > Urocitellus > Urocitellus parryii. The sequence goes on along the minus strand of NC_135535.1, from coordinate 182,034,399 downwards.
GAAGAGCGCTCAGCGGACACTCGATCATGATGCAGCCACTCATTCAGCAAGCGTTTGTCCAGCACCTGCTGTTTGCCCAGTCCTGGATTCAGCACTAAAAACAGAGGTATACAAGTCTCTGCTCTCCTGGAGCTGCCATTCTAAGAGAGAGAGGATTTTAATGTCTGTAGTGAAACAGGGGGCACACAGTTGCTGTGTGTGCGTGCATGCCACATGCGTGTGACACATGAACACCTTGTGGGCCAATCTCCAAGAGCCTTGGGTGGGCTCGCCTTCACCAGCCACAGGGGCCTCTGGCACAGTCCTCTTACCCCTCCTTGGTTGCCTTGGAATCCCCTGGTGAAATTATCCACTTCAACACCCATTTGTCTTCCCTTCTAACCCTCAATTTCAGTCCTGTTGAAACCTATTGAGGTCCAGCGATGCAAAGAAGACACCAGCTACATTTCTTAAGATTTGCATGCTCAGAATTATAAACCAGAATAAAGAGACCTGGAACAAGGTTTCCAGTGAACCCCGGTCAGGGGGAAAGAACAATGGAGAAGACAGACAAGTAAAATTGGTGGCTTGGGGTGTGTCATGCATAAGAACCATACCTGAAAGGAGTCAGCCAGGACCTATCATGGGGAGCAGAGGGGCCACCAGGCTTCAATGTCACTTTCACAGATGTGAGATTTATGAGGCTGTAGGCACGGCCATTGTATTGGTGTGTGGATATGCTTCAAATGTGTCTTCCTAAAGTAAATATTTTGAAGTTATATGACTTTGGCACTCCTGTCTTGGCATTGCTTCATTTTTTAGTCCACAGACAGTCCTTGACTTAACAATGGTGTGACTTGTGAGTTCTCAACCTTATGATGGGGATCAGACTGTAACCCCAATCTAAGTGGAGGAGCAGGTACTGAGAGTCTCAAAATCTGGGAGTGACCTGGTCCTCGCTCAGACTTTGGGAGGCTCTGGCATTAGCACTCAATGAATGCCTACTGTGCACCAAGCTCTATGTTTTACCCTTGACACATATTCTCCTTTATGAAAGAGGTGCTAGTGTTACTGGTTTATAAAGGGGGAAAGTGAGACCGAAAAGGCAGATCTCTTCCTGAAGGTCATGCAGTTAGTGAGTGGCAGAGCTGGAAGGTGACCATGACTTATTTGGCTGCAAAGCCCAAACCCTTTCCTCTCTGCCTCCGGTTCCCAAATGCCCATCCCTGAGCTGCCAGTCTGGAATGAAGTTGTTTTTATGTTGTAGCAAGATTAACTAGACAAAAATCGTGTGATTTTTTTTTCATGAAACTAAAAATATTCCATCTAAAGGACTGACTTTTTAAATTCTAAGGTTTTGTGCATCTTGCTTTTGTGTGTCTGTGTGTATGTGGGTATGTGTGTGTGTGTGTGTGTGTGTGTTATAAAGTATTTTTATGGTTTATATTATAGATGGCAGAGGGTTTTTTTTTTGTTTGTTTGTTTCAATATTGTTTGTATGGTCCTTAGTTGGCAAAATAAAACACTGCCAATCCTGTGTGAGGGCTCAGAAGTTTGTGTTTTGAAGTTTTACTATGTCTTGAACTCAAAGTCTAGAAAGCACTGCTGTATGTAATGTCAGCATCTCAAAAAGAAAGAGCTGCCCTTCGCTGGGTGCCTGCCACTGGTACACGCCCGGCTGGATGTTCCACACATTACCTCTGATAGATCACATCATGAAAGGAAAATCTCACCCTGCTTTTACAGACTAGGAAACTGAGGCTTAGAGAAGTGAAGGCCCCTGCTGAGGGTCTTGGGCCCAAACCCTACACCCTCCTGTGCATGGTGGGTGGCAGGCTGCTGGTTACCCAGTCTCTCTGCCCTCAGTGCATTTCACCCCAAGCAGCCCTCCTCCGGGTCCTTCAGCCTTCTCTTTGAACCAGCCAGCTCCCCTGTGGCCTGCCAGGCAAGTTCCTTTCATGTAAGTTAGGCAGAGTCAGTTTCGGTTGCATACAATCAAAGAACCCCACTGAGCATCACCTCCTCCCGTCCACAGCCTCATTTCCCTTTGCACTTCCTCCTTCCCAGAGCCCTAGTGGTCTTCCTGTACTGCAGCTCCAACAGCTCTCACAGCCTCCATGAACAGCATGTTAGAGGCCCAAGGCCAGCTTTTGTGGACCTCTTTGGTGCTTTGTCTCACAGAGCCCCATAAGGAGGCTATGAACTAAATGGGTCTGTCTCTTGCCAGTCAGAAACACTGAAGTCAAATGAACTTCCCAGGGCTCTTGGAAGTTCATAAACAGTTCTCCTATTCCAGTGCCAGGCAGGCTGGGATATATGGCCTACCTGCTGCCTCAGGGCCTCCTTGCAGGTTAATAATGGCCTTAGTGCCTGACATGACCTTTCCTCTGCATGCTGGGGTTGGAGGGTAGCTTCCCCTGGACAGGCTGGTGACTGGATTTCTTGGGAGTATGCACTTTGATGTCTACAGGGAACCATGGCATGTTGCAGAGGGAAGTGCACTTCTGAAATGACCAAAGGCTATTGTTACCCATGTCCTAGTTCATCCACAGTGACCATGGCACAATATGGCCTCAGTGTAACTGTCAGATGTGGCTATGGTGGGCACAGCCACAAAGAGGAAGAGGAGAAGAACTGAGAATTCCCCGGATTCATGAATACTCTGAGAGAAAAGGACAGGGTGTGGTTCTACCTGGAGATGACAGAGTAGACATAGATCAATGTTTGTTTGTTTGTTTGTTTATTTATTTATTTATTTTGATGGTGCTGGGGTTTGAACCCAGGGCCTTGTGCATGCTAGGCAAGCAATCTACCAACTGAGCTATATCCCCAGCCCAGATCCTATAATTTTAAGAGCTGTAAGGTAAAGGGAAAGACTCTATCAGCTCATGGGAGTGGAGATGACTAATGAAGCCAGTGTTAATTCACAATATGAGAAAAATGTTGACAAAGAGAGCAAAACGTATGGTATACTTAACGCTGTCCAATATTAGTAGGAATAATAGCAGCACTTAGCTGTGGTTCATATCTCTGTGTGTGTATAAGTGTGTGTGTATGTGTGTGTGCAAGTGTGTGCACGTGTGTGTACCTAGCATTTACTCCCTGTTCCTAAGACACACCCTTCTTTCCACCGCTCTCTGCTTACATGGGCAGTTTTGGATAATAGCAATCAAGGAATACTGCCCTCACTCTACAGAAGCCAGAAGGATCCCTGGGGTTTCTTCCATCAGATGCTGGGGGTAGAGCCAAGAAGTGGGCATCCAACTGGAAGATCCCAGGAGTCTTTCCCTTTTGGACAGAACAACGCAAGGAGGGGAAATTTATTTGGAATTGCGTCATTTTTGCTGCTGCCCCTGAGCAAGGCTGTCAGAGGGTTTGGGATCTTTCTGGAGCTTCCTGTTCTGAGTCTGCCCTTTGGCTCCCCCCTTGAACCAAGGAGCCCTCCTGTAGCCTCCTGGGCAAATTTTTTATCCACCTAAACTGGGCAGAGTCTGTTTCTGTTGTCTACAACCAAAGAACCCCAGGGAGCATCGCTCACCCAAATTATTGCTGTCCTTGTCACCAAGGGCTACTGAAAGGTCGTGTCCCTGGTCCTGTAGTGCTGCCATCCTCCAACGGTACAGGGCCTCCTCATTTGAAATGACCTTGGGAGCCTGTTTCCATGCCACACAAGAACATGGGACCTTGTAACTAGGCTTCAGTTTGGACCCAGAACAACATTACTAGCTCAATCAGCTGGTTATTCACTGGGCTTGGCTACAAATGCCAATAAACCTCTTGACTGTTTCCAAAAATAAAAATCCCGCCTCACAGGATGAGGATCTGCTACCATTGTGCTTATGCCAAATAATGTGGCATCAATGTGAAGGAAATTCTCAAAGGAGGCCCCAAAGTGTTGGGAACAATGGTGGCAGCCTTGGGGTAAATATCTGGCATCTCTGCTGACTGCCCAGAGGGGAAGGATGCGCCTTTGGATGGATATATTCTGGTGTATTTATCGAAGAGCCCATCTCATTATCTAATAGACTTTTGTGGTAGAGACAAGTTCTCAAGCCTAAAAGTTAGATTTCGTTTCAAAGACTCTTTGAAAAATCCCTACATGCAGCCTGAAAGCCCCTCCACACCCCTCAGTCATGGCCATGTACAGATTTTCCTCATCACATGGGAAGCAGATGAGGTTCAACAGGCTGTGACTATTGTCTGTCGTTCTTAAGCAGGAAGTATGTCCTCCACCCAAGGACGGGCTGCAGATCTGAAGAAACACGTAACGTCCAACAGCAAATCCGTGCTTTAAAGCCCTTTTGGTAGGCCATCCTGTTCCCTTGCTTATTTTTATTTATATATTTATTGGTACTAGGGATTGAACACAGGGGAACTTAACCACTGAGCTACATCCCCAGCCCTTTTTATATTTTATTTTGAGACAGGGTCTCGCTAAGTTGCTGAGGCTGGTTTCAGAACTGTGATCCTCCTGCCTCAGCCTCCCCGAGTTGTTGGGATTACAGGCATGTGCCATAGCCATACCCAGCATGCTTCCTTGCTTTTTAAAGTTTCTCTTAGACTGAGGAAAGATATGCCATTAAATTTTCCAAAATAGGAATGTGTGTGTGTGTGTGTGTGTGTGTGTGTGTGTGTGTAAGGATTGTGTGTTGTGTGCTGGGTGCATATATAAGTTTGGACAATATAAAGTGAAGCATTTGAGTGGGTGGAACACATCCTACCTCACCCTCATCCTGGTATGGTCACCCAGCAGCTCTCACACACAGTGGATGATTGTCATCCACCCCCATATCCTTGCCAGATGCAAGGTCCTGGACCAGTTCTAACAACTAAGGAATCCCACTTTCAGGCAGAAGAATGTGGTTGTTCTTGGTGTGTCTTCTGATAAGGAAACAAAGGAAATGCGAAACTTTGAGAACTGACTTCTGCCTCTTGGTGTCTTGCAATTTCCATCTCTTTGTGATCAAAAGCTTGAGGAGGGAAAGAAGAATCTCTACTTTGGCAGGCTCCAAGACAGTCTTGGATTATTTATTTGTTCTGTAACTCATTTCTGTCAAACATTCTTTTTCTATCTCTTGTTATAAAAAATTGAAATGCTAGTTTCTCAGTAGATGTCTTGGCTTTAACTATCTGTCTGACCTTGGACCAATTATTTAACCTCTCTGAGCCTGTGTCCGTGCGTGTAGGCACAGTACCTGACACAACATAGGTGCTCAGTAAGTATGTGTGTGTGAGTGAGATAGCTCCTAAGGTCCTTCCAGCTTTAACTCTCTGTGGCTTCCCTGATAATTGAAGGACTTCCAACCCATGGAGGACATCACCATTCCCCCTTGGCATGTTTTGTTTGATGCTTATTCTCAAAACCATTGTTTTGCTATTCTTTTGAGCATACTCAGTCACCACATTAACAAAATAAGATTCCTCTTGAGAGTCTAGAATTGAAGACCCACATGGTTTACTCAGAAGAATTGCTACCAAGTGACCAGTGCCCAGTGCTCTTGACTTTGGCTTGTCAAAAGCGGTTTCTTCATTTACTCTGTGGTTTTGAAAAACTTTCCATGAGCAACAACTTCCCCACTTCCTTTGACTCTTAGTTATCTGTGCTTGGTCCTCCCAGAGCAAATAGGCTGGACCATAAACTTTGTTCAAATGTTGTGATGCTTTTTTAATTCCTGATTCTCAGTTGGCTGATGCCTGAGTTCACGCCATGGAGGTGTTTCTGGGGTTAATGTTACTCTTTCGTGAAGTTGATTTACAAAGCGTGTCCCCTAGAGGCTCACCTCCTAATCTGAATTGTCAACTGGGGACCGTTAGAGATTGATGACGGGGGATTATGATTGTCTACGTGTTGCGCTTTCATCCAATTTTCTGATGTGTTTTGGTAATGATGTTGACAGTTGTGTGAAGATCTGTTACTGAAATTAAAGCCGCAGCAGCAGCATTTTTGAGCTTGATGATTAGATTTGATTAGATCAGAGTGGGTTTTACTTCTCCCTCAGAGTCAGCAGAGATTTACTGTCCATCGACTGATTTAACTTCTTGCTGGAAGATGGTTAGTGACATAACTTACCATCAGAAAAAGGAATGTCAAAGAGCATCGGAACGAAACCCAACCTTGTTTGACTTTTGTGTTGACCTTGAAGGGTCTGCCAATGTATACATTATCAAAGATTTCTGCCCGTAAAGCATCGTAGAGAAAATAAATGTTGACACATTTTGGTGGGCATCTGTATTGATGAGCATCTTCCAACAGGAGCTATCATTTGAGTGAGTCAGAAGCTTTCATGAAATCAGATAAGGTTAAAAAAAAAAAGAATAGGATTATGGTTTCTGAGTTTTTCTTGCCACTGGCAAGAGGTGAAAGTAGCCATTTATGAGCCTGAGTCTAGATGACTGAGAGGCACAGGGAGGTACAGGAAGGAGGCAGCTCACATGCAGGGATTTCCTATAACGTAGCATGTGCAATTTCACTTTACAGATGGAATCCTAAAATAATAACAACCAGTAATTCACAAGAGATGCAAATGGCCCATAGACGGGGGGAAAAATACACAACTTCAACTAAGAATTTTCAAGAAAATAGCATGAAATCAGTCTCTAGTTTTCACTTACAAAACCAGAAAAAAAAAATTTAGTCGGATTATGCTGCTCATCATTGGCAAAGATGTGGGGAGGTGGATATTTTCAGGAACTGCTGGTAGGCATTCAATAATCTGGAAAGAAGTTTGTTAGAAGGTACCAAGAGCCTTAGAAACATACAAATCTTTTGATTCTATAATTCTACTTCTGTGACTCTGACCTAGAGAAATAATCAGAAATATATGGTCAAAAATTTATGCACCAGGCTATTTGTCACACCTTTTTATAATAGCAAGAGGGGGGAAAAAAGAGGCAACTTTAATATCCATTAATAACAAAATGGCTAGGTAAATTATGGAACACCAACATGATGAAGTAGTATGTGGTCATTAAAAATTCTCTTCAAAGATTATTTAAGGATGGGAGGGAAGTATTCATGATCTCAACTAAGGGAAAGAAGCATAATATAAAGCTTTATCTAGTCTATTCCCTACTTGGTGAAACGTGTAAATGTGCACAGAAAAATGACTAGAAACAAATACATGGAAGTATTAAAAAGTTACTCTATGTGGTCGACTTAGAGGTAAGTCTAAGTCGACCTATTTGCTTATTTGTGTTTTTCCTGTTTTTTTTCCTGATTTTTGTTAAATTTGCACAAAGTATATTTTTCTATAATAGGGGAAAACCTTTAATGATCATAATCACAGCATCCAGAGGGTCACCCCAGAATATATTTTTTTTTTCAGCATTTCAGATCCTCAGGATGAGGACAGGGAGAACAACTCTGTGTTTCTCTTTGCTTAACTTGGAAAATTTTAGCAGAAATTCCATTAGCTCAGGGGGCCTTGTTTTTTCAGCTGCGTGATGATTTTCTGCACCTTGTCAAGAATCAGAGGGATTCTGCAGGTTCTTCTGTCTGATTTTGCAGCATGGAGTTGAAAATGTGTTCCTCAATAATTGTCTTAATTGAGAAGGTTTCTGAAATGCTCCTTCAGAGCACAGTGACAGATTTGTTCTTCTTCAGCAGCCCTCCGCCAGGAATAACAAGGGGGCCAACCACATGGCCATGTGTGTGTGGCACTTAAGTCTTTATGTCTTAAAATGTCGAGGGACTACTAGGCATGTCCATGGGGTCTTTTTTTGTCTCTTTGAGCCTCTGCCCCAGTACATAAATGCCTCAATTTCTGTCCCTTTAAATTGGTATCATATGCTAGAAATTCAAAGTATTCTACTTCCTAGTTTGGCATGAGGAGGGTGGACCGCAGGATCTAAGGTGTCTTCAACTTCAGCCTGGTTTGCTTCTGTGGGTTGTTCACTTCCTTCATCCCTTTGTTATTCTTAAGAACTCAGTCACAACATTTTGTGGAGGAAATCCCAGGACTTCTTCACATGCACTACTGATGGGGGACTGAAACCCACCTTCAATGGACAGATATGAAGTGTAGCTGACAGTATTGGAGGCCTGGAGGCTTACAAGCAAATGGTAGTTGTGGTCTCTGATTTCAAGGAAGCAGGACTCAAACCCCTGCCCCAAACTGAAATACAAGCAAGTGTGTTGCTAGAGACAGCTTCCCAGGACCCACCTTATATGAGGGGTAGGCATGGCTAGAAGCAGTCCCCAAGTCCTACTCTGTGCTTGGCATCGTGCTAAGCACTTCACATGAATCTTATCATCAAACTCTCAACAAGCCCCCTCATCTGTTTGACAGATGAGGAAACAGAGTCTTAAGAAACTTGAAGTCACTTTAAGTTGCAAACTAGAACTCAATCCCAGAACTCCCACAGGCCATTGGACCAGCCTGTCCCAAGCTTGCTTAGAAGAGGGACTGGATGTTTGCTAGGGAGACAGCCCACAGGCCTTGAAGCCTCTCTGCCTTGTTGGCCTGGGGAAGGACCTGGGAATTGGTAATTTTTAAAAAGAGGCCCTGGTGGTTCTTATCATCAGGCAAGCATTGAGAGTGGCTATTTGACAACACTGCAGTGGTTCTTAGCCCAGGCTGTGGGATAAAATCATCCGGGAGCACTTAAAAAAAAAAATACTGGTACTTGGCTCCGTCCTCAGACACTCAGATCCAATCCACCTGGGGTAGGACCCAGGCCTCAATGTCTTCAAGCTCTCCAGGTGATTCTAAAGTGCAGCCAGGGCTGAGAACCAACGCTCTGCTGCCTTGGCTGATTAAAATTAAATCGGCCTGACTTACTCTACAAAAACACTAGTAAAAGAAGAATTACTCGGTTCTGGCCAACCATCTCCCACTTCTCACCCTATGGTTGGAGGAGGCATGGAGAGGCTAGAAGAAGAAAAACCAAATAGCCAGCAGGTGACAGAGTCCTTTGGGCCATTCACTACCCAGTTCCTGAGTGAACATTAAAAACTGAAGGCATGAAGGTGCTGCATAGGCCAGAGCTTGGTCAAAGCGGGGATTCTCTTGTTCCCTGGCCACAGTGGCTCTCATGCTTCAGAGTGCATGAAAAACACATAGAGAGTTTTGTCAAAACAGATGGCAGGACCTATCCCCTTGGTTTCTGACAAGGCAGTGCTAGGGTGGGATGATGCTGCCGGTGAATGTGCTTTGGAAGAATATCTCTGGGGGAGCTCTCAGTTGCATGGTAGACCTTTTGATCATGACATTTGCAGGAGACACCATTGAGGGATCCATGCAAATGAGGAGGACCAGCTCCACCCCCACTTCTTCCTCAATCATGGGTTATTACACACACTCCAGACCCCGGTGCTAATTCATCAAATCTTCCAGCAAAGTGCATGGGATGCAGTTCAGAGCCAGGCACTGTTCCCGTGGTTGGAAGTATAGCCGGCTCGTCAGATCAGATTCTTATCTTCACGGCGCTCTGGTAAGGAACACCACACATGCAGACAGCAAGGTAATTTCAGAAAGTGGTAGGTGACATGAAGAAAGCAAACCAGGGTGAAGAATAGAGGGTGAAGCTTTGGAGTGGGAAGAGCAGGAGGGCCCTTCTGCAGGGAGGATGTTGGAGCTGAGACTTGAATGACAAAACAAGCTAATCCTTCAAGGACCTGGGAGAAGAGGCCTCCTCTCAAGACTGTTGCAGGGCTGGGGTTGTGGCTCAGTAGTAGAGCACTTGTCTGGCAAGTGTGAAGCACTGGGTTCTATTCTCAGCACTGCATATAAATAAATAAAAATAAAATCAAATAAAGGTTCATTGAGAACTCAAAAATATATATTTTTTTTTTTTTAAAAAAAGGCCGTTGCAACTGGATTCTTAAGAATAATGAGGGCATTGAGGAAATGACCAAGTCAAAGGGCAGAGGGAGTGGCTTGTGAAAAAAAAATTCCTGGGGCAGGAATGAGTTTGGTGCGTGTGAGGAACAGAAAGCAGGCCGAGGTTGATCTGTGCATAATAATCACGTGTTCCCCAGCACCATAAAGTTTTTTTACATCCCTTAGCTTATTGGAGCCTCATGATGTCAGAGGAAAGAGGGTATTCATCCTCATTTTGGATTATGAGTAATCGTGAGTTTCTTTATCCAATCAAACTTCCTGCCAAGTTCCAAAGCTCTTATAGGGATGCATTTGCCTTTAGCAATTAGACGGCCCAGTAGAAGATGCTGCTTTGGGTATGAAAAAAAGCCCAGATACCGAGGGGTAGAGGGCCAGTCCCAAGGAGGCAGGGCAGTAAGCAATAGAGCTATGGCAGTATTCACATGCACACAAATCAGTGGGTGCCTTGTTAAAAGGCAGATTCTCACTTGGCATGTCTGGGGCAGGGCCTGGGACTCTGAATTTCTGTCAGACTACCAGATGACGTCAAGCCTACTGGTCCGTGGACCACACTTTGAGTAGCAAGGTCTTAGGTCATCATGGATGCTGACCATGGCCATTTGGTCAGAATTGAGCTGGGGGTGGGTTTTGTTACATATTCTGGCTATTTGACCAGCTAGATTATATCCTTAGAATTACCCCCTCACACACAGACACACACACACACCACAACCCTAGCGAGCAATCTAGTGTCTGAGGTTGAAGTCCATTCAGACACTGATAAAAAGCTCTGGGAAGAGGCAGCAGGGACCCCCCCACCCCTACCCCCGCCTCAGGCACAGTGGAAAGGCTGGTGTAAAATCCCTCCTTTGTCTTAGGCGCAGTCTCAGGTCAGGCCATACATACTGATGATCGCAGCATATTGGTTCCCTGCCACTCTGATTTACGCTCGGGAGGTGCTCATCAATTCCAATAGGGAACTTGTTGAGTTATTTTAGGCTTCAGTTTTGATAGCAAAAACCAACTCCATAAAACCAACGTTTCTCTTCTTCGTTATGTTTCCAAGGATGGTCTGGCTGCCTTCAGGTTCCTTGCTAACCAGATCTTGTTCTTCTCAGGGTCTCAGAGCTAATGTCCCTCCCCACACTGACTCCCCAGGCTCCAGTTTGGATTGGGACCCTGTAGAGTTGCCATTAAGATTATCCCAGGGGGGAATAAAATCAGCATAGGTTATAAAGAGCTGGCTTTCTTTTTAACAGCAGGAGTGTCATTGCACTAGCCATTGTTACCCAAAGAGGGGAAAGACCGACATGACTTGTTTGGGGGAACTTTCACCAAGCCGTGTCCCATTGGGTGAGCACAGCCAGTCCTATAAAGCCCTGCGGAGATGCGGTTACGGCTCCCCCCTGGCCTTGATCCTCTCTTGCTCTTGTGCCATACAGGATCCCTGTAGCTGCTTCTCTGCTCCCAGATCAGGGTATTCTAGACATCACACCGTAGTTCCTGTCATGATGAGCAGCTTGCCAAAGGACTTAGAGAACCTGTCACGAAAGATGCCCAAGCAGAGGCCCTTTGTCAATTACCCTGGGCCCTCTTAGCTATCAGGGCCCCCCCTGGTCCAGCTGTTCAGAAGTTACCCATCTATTCCAGGCAAACCCAATTTTAATTTGGCAGTAAACAGCATGTGAGTACTGGCTGCGCAGAAACACTTGGCAAATATTCTCACTTTTCCTAGGATATCTGGAAGGTCCAGCATATCCACTCTGTACCTTTCGATGAGATGATCCCTGGGTCTAAATTAACAAAAATGACTGAGCTGGCCTGTATCCATCTACGTTTTATTCAATTCAACAAACACCTATTGAGCTGTAGGAAGGAACTTTGACAATCACTCTGGGAGAAACAAAGACATATAAGGTGCAGTCCTGTGTTCAAGAGGACTGCAATCTGTTATAGTTGAGCCCATAGACAACATCCACAGATATCTGGTACACAGAACAGAATGTGATAAACTCTCAATTAGAGGCAGGGTGAAAGTGTGTTTGGGAGTGGGGTGGGAGAAGAGATTAGTTCTAACTGGAGAAGTCTGGAACAATCTCCTGGAAGGGTGGCAATGAATCTGGATTTCCCCACAGAATAGATAGCATTTCAACCAGGCGATGAGAATTTTTAGTGACACTAACAATCACTACCGAGTATTAAGTTCTTCCCACGCATCAGATGCTGTCCTAAGTGCTTCACATGAGTTAGCTCATTTGATCATCTCTTTATCTTGCAAGGTGGCTTCTTATGTATCCCCACAGGACCGGTAAAGCCCAACAAGGCCAGGTAACCTGCCCCAGGTCCACTGCTAGTCCACAGGAAGCCTGGAGCCAGTGTTCCAGCTGTTAAATACGGCCCTCTTCTGCCTCTGTGTTCAAGACATTTGGTTTTCCTTTTTATTTTTTTTATTACCCTCATGTTTAAATCACTAATCAACTCTGTTGAGCTTTGTTAGAAGCAGAGTAAGCACTGAGGACCTTCTGAAGATGTTTGTTTATTCCTCGCAAGGGGCTTTTGAGCCACCTAATCAGCGGAGCTCTGGATGAGAGCAAGCTGCAGCAGGCTGCCTCCCTGCACTCTGGAAAGCCAAGAACCCCCTCTCCAGGCTGCAGCTCCCCACCCTGGAGAGTCTTCAGAGTCCTCCGAAGCCAGCCAAGCCCATCTCTCTTCTGCTAGGGCTTTGGGCTCCTCTCTATGGCCCCTTCAGGGGCCCTAGGATATAAGTTGTAGTTGGTGTAGAGGGGCAGCACAAGGAAAGGGCTCCTCTGTCTCCCCTGACTTCATGGCTGGAGACTGTTCGTGGCCTTAAGAGGGAGCGAGGTGGTGGTGCCTCACTTGCGGGCCCAGGAGGGAGCTGTGCCAGGTGTGCATCCCTTCCCTTGCTCACAGGGGAGAGGTGGGAGAAGTGCTTGGTGAAGAGGGGAAGGCCACATTAGGGTTTGGGGGGGGGGGTGTTGCTCCCCAGCCCTGCACTGTGTGAGGCTGGGCAGGCTTTAGGAATGGGGCACCTTTGTCATTCCCCAAAGAGTCCATCTTGGACTCTACCAGAGATAAGCCTCCGTGGGAACAAGCCCCTGGCCTCAAGAGGAGCTGGGGCTTAGTCCTGACAGGGACCCGCGTACAGACAGAGTGAAGGCTGCCTCTTCTTTGAAGGCAAGTGGCTTCCCCCTCCCCTTTAGAAAAAGAAAAGAGCCTGTAAGCCTTCTCCCTCCCCCACTTCTCCATGCACAGGCCTGGGAGAGGTCCCAAGTCTTCTGAACCCTCCAGCCCGCAGGCAGGCGGTGGGGGACCGGCCTCTGTGCGGAGGATGAGGGGAGGCCGGTCTGTCCGCCCCGGCCCCAGGCCCCTCTCCGCCCTGGGATTGGTCCAGGCGCGTTTTGTGTTAAATGCCGACATATAAATTTGTAGACGTTCCTCGTGAGCAAATTGGATTCCTTCACGGGGCCCTTAAGTGCTGCCATTTAGCCAGATTTAACGGTACGCCCAGGCCACCGCCGCCCCCACCGCCGCCCTCCCGGGCTGACCCTCCGCAGTCCCCGGGCATCGATCCCGGCCGCCGCCGCCCAGGCAGCCGGGGGCTCTGCGCCCCGCGCTTCCCGCGCATCCTCGCGGCCTCCTCCCGCCGTCTCCGCGTCCCCCCTCCGCTCAGCCCCGCGCCCCTCTCCCCTGCGCCCCCGCCCGCCGCCTTCCCCCTTCCCTCCAGTCTCTCCCTCCTCCAGTCTGCGCCGTGGCAGCTGCTTCCAATGCAGCGAGATGCACCAATTCATTCAGCCTCGCAGACTCTTTAAGGTCGTTACTAAATATATCAAGCAGAAGAAAAGGGTCTTTTTTTTCCCCATCTCTGAGCAGGGAGCAGAAACGCTGGCCTTAGGATCCAGCTCGCCCTCCCCGATCCCAAACGGGGGTCCAGCGGCCGCTCCGGCAGAGGCAGGGGTGACCCCGAGAGGAGGGAGAGGGGTGAAGCAGGGTGGGCGGGGGTGGGGGGACTCCAGGGGATTGGAGATGAAATCCATTTTTTATCTTCAAGGAGTTAAACCGCTCTGGAGACGCCGAGAAGAAAACAATTTGTACCAAAGCGACTTCTCCCCCACCCCAGATTAATATTTCTTTTTCTTTTATTTTGGAGGAAATTGGAGAGTTGTTGAAAGGGGTCGGCTTGCCAAGGCTGGGAGACAGCCGGCTACTCCCAGCTCGAAGCCCTGAGGTCTGATTTTCTTTTTCCCCCTGAGTTGTAAGCAGATGACCTCTCTGCCTGAGCAGCAACCCGAGGTGCTGAGCTGGGGGAAGCGCCAGACTTCACGGTTGTGATCAGAAATGTACAACAAAGTTAGCCGCCTGTTCCCGCAGCAGGGAGGCCTGGCGGCCTCCTGCGCTGGGATCCGGGTTCCACGGCTGCTGGTGGCTCCGCGCGGTCCTCCCTGCCACACGGGGCACAGCTTCCCCCTCTCCCCCGTGCAGGCTGAGCCGGCTGAGTTGTGACTTAGAGAGACGCCTCCCCCTGCGAAAATATCTCCCACACAGCCCGCAGGGCCCCTGGTTTAGAAGTTCTTTGAGAGGAGGTTAAAAATATAAGTGATGTTTTATATTTTATCTTAAAAATCCAAAGCGGGGAGGTCACAGGGCAGTCATTTTTAACCTTTTCTTTGTCGTTGTTCTGGGTTGTGGGATCTTTTAGGAGATGAATAAAGCATGGCTGTGGCTGTCTCTCCAGGCAGACTTCTGCAAACAGTATTGGAAGATTCAGGAACCTCTAGGGTCTGTCCACAGACCTGTTGACCTTCAAATGAGAAACCAGGAGGCCAAGGCAGGCAGGCTGAGGGTCTGGCATTTTTAATGGCTATCTAAGGAAGATTCAGTGGCAATGGTGAGGAAGGAGACGTGACACAGAGAACGTTCTAGAAAAGCTGTCACTAAGGCAGCAGACTGAAAGGGATTGAGAATGGAGGAAGCTGCCCATCAGATGCCCTAGGAAAGCTCAGAAAACATAAGGACTGAAAAAATGTGCATTAGCATTAGGAATCAGCAAGTAGGCGTTGGTAATGTGCAAGAAAAGTTTTCTTGTGGAGCAAGAAGGGAGTTGGATATTCAAGGTGAGACCTCAAGGCAAATGGTGGGGACTGGAAGTAGAGAGCCCGCTTCTAAATCTGATGCCGGATGGGAAGTGCCAAAGGAAGTCTGGACCTCTCCTCTCTGGGTGGGAAGGAAACAGGATGTCTTCACAGCAGAGCCCAGGGATTCACCAGGCAGCAAGGGGGGCCAGGGGAGGGCATACCAGGCAGGAAGAAGAGCCATTTTCCCAGGGATGGAGGCACAGGAGACCATGCTATGGAGGCCCAGAAATGATTTGTTGGAGTATGGACTGTGTGAAGAGACAGTAGGAAGAGAGAACATGCAAAAGTGAGGCAGGAGCTGGAGGGTACAGGGCTGAGGAACTGGCACTTTATCCTGTCAGGCAGTGAACAGTCACTGAAGAGAGATTTTTAACATACTATTTTTTCCTGATTCTAAAAGTAATGCAAGCTCATTATAGAAATTTCTTGAAAATATGGAAAAGTAAAAAGAAACACAGATCCATAATTACTGTTAATATTTTGGCATATTACTCCTTTAAGCTTTTTTTAAAAAAAAAAAACTAGTTCATCAAATCTAAGACACCCTCATTTGGGAGCACATCATTATTTTTTATGTCACTAAGAATGTGCAATTACACTTAACACAAAGCTTCTTATAAGAGAGGATGAAGTGTGTCCCATTTTGGGTACGTGAAAATGTTAGGGGAAAAACTCTGTGCCTTGGAATTGAGGAAGTAAGGCTATGCGGGGTTTTTTTTTTCCCCAAACTTGACTTCTTATCAATGTTTATATTCTGTTTCTTTACTCAGAATTATACTACAGGCTCCAGGTTATAGAAGTACTTCTCAAAATAGTTTTGATGGCTGCATAGTACTCCACTTCATGAATATTTTAAAATGTGACACAACCATTTCCCCATTAGTAGGTAGTAGATTGATTTCTTTACTACTATATATAGTGCCTTAGTGAAAAATGGTGTGCATATACTTTGTATTTTGTTATTAATATTTTACTCAGAGATATATGTTACCACAAGGTAAACAATGGTGTGGTACATTCACTTATCTATGGAAAACGTGTTATAGTTGGTGAACTTAGCTGCAACTCTGTGTTCAGTCCTGTAGCTTATTTAATTGCAGTGAAGTACTCATGAGGTAAAGTTTGCCTTCTGAGCCATTTATAAGTGTGCAGTTCAGTGGAAGGGAGTACATTCACATTGTTGTACAGCCATCACACCACCCATCCACAGAATTCTCTTCATCTTTCCAATCTGAAGCTTGGCACCAATAATCTCCATGCCCCTACACCCACCCTCCGAGGCGCCATTCCACTTCCTCTGTGAGTTACTACTCTAGATACCTCAGGTAATTAGAATCATAGAATCATAGACCTTTCGTGACTTAGTTTACTTGGCATAATGTCCTCTACGTTGATCCTTGTTGTAACATGTGTCAGAATGTCCTTCCTTTTTAAGGCTGAATAGTATTCCATTGTCTGTACACACCATATTTGCTTATCTGTTCATCCATCAGTGTGCATACAAGCTTTTGTCTGAATTTGGGGCTCTCTAGAATAGATTCATAGTTATCCAGTCAAAAGGGCAGGAAAAGTTCAGACATATCACCAAATTGCTTTCCAAAAACATTTTTACAGAGTGTTTTACACTACTTTACATTACTTCTGTCGGTGCAAGAGTGTGCATGTCAGCATTGGGTATTATTATTTGGTTTATTTTTCTTACCCTGATACTAGAAATATGGCGTGTCATTTTTTTAATATGCATTTCTTTGAGCGTTCTTAATGAAGGTGAAATTTTTTAGTACATCTTCATTAGCTGGAGTGTGTTTCCTCTTTGTAAATTGTCTTTTTATGTCCTCTGGTCATTTTCCTATTAAAGAGGTAGTGTTTCACTTATTACTTTATATGCACTCCTTAGAGATGAAACAATCACCAGGAGATACTACTGCAAACCACCAGGCAAAAATCTCTGACCCTCATGGAGTTTATATCCTAGTGAAGGAGAGACACATTGAACAACATAAGGTCTCTGTGAAATCAGAGCCAGAGATCATGTTGGCCCTGCGGGCTATGTCTTATCCATTTTCTGTTGCTATCACAGAATATCTGAGACTGGATAATTTATAAAGAAAAGAGATTCCACCAGGCATGGTGGCCTGTAATCCCAGTGACTCAGGAAGATGAAGGAGGCGGACGGCAAGTTCAAGGCCAGACCAGGCCACTTAGCAAGACTTGCTCTCAAAAAGAAAAAGAAAAGGACTGGGGAGGACTGGGGATGTAGCTCAGTGGAAAAATGTCCATGGGTCCATTGCCAGGACAAAAAGAGGAGGAGAAGAAGAAGAAAAAAAAAAGAGGTTCATTTTGGTTCACGGTTCTGGAGGCTGGGAAGTCCCAAACCAGGCAACCTCATTTGGTGAGGGCCACATGCTGCTTCAACTCATGACAGAAAGAGAAGCGCACATTCTTGTGCGTGCAGAAGGGAAACACGAGGGTCAGTCTGGCTTCCTAACAGCAGTTCTCCTGGTATCTCATCCAGTCCCGTGAGAAAGGCCTTAATCCCTCTTAGGGACCTGATCGCCTCTCCCAGCCCCACCTCCCCTTGCCACCACAAAGGCAGTCAATTTCAGCGTGACTTTCAAACCCTCGCAGGATGGCAGTTCCGACTTTGGCTTCTTTCTTCGAGGCCCAGGAAGGCCGTTCCGAGAGGGATTTTGAGCCAGAGGGTGACGCGCCGTGACTCACACTTTGAAAGCGTTGCTCTGACTCTCAGGTTGGAAATAGACGGAAGGAAGGAAAGATGGGAAGTAGGGAGAACTGGGGGCACGTCCTCACGGGGATCCACATGGAAGATGGGGCTCAGACTAGGTGGGAAATGACCGGTGTCGTCTGCACTGGGCGGCAGGACCAGTAGGGTCTGCTGGCGGGTTGGAGGTGGGCGTGACAGGGGGAGGACTGCAAGCCTTGGGCCTGAGCACCTGGAATTCAGACACGGAGAAGGAAAGACAGCGGGAGTAAGATCCAGAGGGGTGATCGGGAGCTCAGTTTTTGACAAGTTAAGTTTGAAACGTCCATTAAACATTCAAGAGCAGTGTCGAGTAGGCAGTTGGATGTATGAGTCTGGAGTTCAGGGAAGAGGGCTGGGGTGGAGATATAAATTTGGGAGTTGTCAGCGTAGAGATGGTATTTAAAGCCCTGATACCGTGTGAGGTCACTCAGGAGTGAGCAGGGGTAGAAGAGAGTGGAGAGGCCCCCACACGGGGCCTGCTGCTGCCGATCTCAGGAGAGCTGTAGGCCCGTGGACATCTGGGGCTCCGTGAGGGGTGCCAGCCTGGGAGTGCGCATGGGCAGGGAGAACACACTTGATCCCATCTGCGTCTCACATCAGTGGCTTGGGAGGGTCACCGTGGTTTATCCCATCTCTCCTGAGCGGAGGGAATCTGAGAGCTTCCCATCAGAGGTCCCCAGCAGGCAATGGTTAATGTCTCAGATTTCCATGGTTACGTTTGACCAAAGATCAGCTAACTCTTTAATCTCAAGACTCATCATCAACGGGGAGAAGCGCCTTGGCAGCCCTTTGATTTTAGCAGGGGAAAATGCAGACTTGGGAGAAAGAAAGGAAGATAAAGAGAAAGGAAGGGCACAGGGCCCACGGGGAGGCTCGGGGCCGGGAGGGCAGCCCTGCCCTATCTGCCAGCCACTTCTTTTAAGTCGTGATTATTAAGGGGCTGGGACAGGGAGGAACATCTAAATCCCTGGGAAGCTTTGTCAGTTTTTCCCCCCGGCCCCCAAGTCAACCTGAACCCAGGAATTCCAGAACCTTCTCCTGCCCCAGCTGAGAACATTCACTTTTTTTTTCTTTTTTTTTTTTAATGGACACAATATCTTTTGTTGTTGTTTATTTATTTATTTTTATGTGGTGCTAAGGATCGAACCCAGGGCCTCACGTATGCAAGGCAAGCGCTCTACCACTGAGCCATAAACCCCAGTCACCCCCTGCCAGAACCTTCACTTTTGATGGTGAATCTGCTCTCAGATTAGAGCTGGGACGAACAGGCATGCTGAACCAGAAAGGGTGCCCACTAAGAAGCCACGTATTGGTGTTATAGCTCAATGCTAAGAGTGACCATATAATTTGTCACCTACACTAGGGCACTTTTGACATGGTGGGGGGACCTTCTAATAGTTACCCAGGGCAACGAGTATGAACTGGGAGTGTCCTAGGCAAACACCTGTATGAAGATCCCATTGGAAGCCAGGTACAATGGCACAGGTCTGTAATCCCAGTGGCTCAGGAGGCTGAGGCAGGAGGATGGAGTTCAAAGCCAGCCTCAGCAAAAGCGAGGCACTAAGCAACTCAGTGAGACCCTGTCTCTAAATAAAATACAAAACAGGGCTGGGGATGTGGCTCAGTGGTTAAGTGCCTCTGAGTTCAATCCCCAGTACACACACCACGCCCCCTCAAAAAAAAAAATCCCATTGGAGTTCCATATGTGGTTGAGAAAGTCCTGTATCAGCATCACCTAGGGAGAGGATTTAAATAAGTCTCTGAGCTCATCTCCAGATGTACTGACTCAAAATCCTCGGGGACGGGCCCCACAGTGTGCATATTTAGTGAGCACTCGCTGGTGTAGGAATTGTCTCTCCAGCCCTTCATCTGTATTCTTTCCTCCAGAGGTGATTGATGGTCCTTTGGGCGAAGACTTTAGCAATGAGGAAGCTTTTAGCAAAGAGAGATCCTCTTGCCTGCAGAGAGTGGCCGTCCCACACCCTAAAACCGGGGTGCACTGCCTTCCTGGGAGCTCCGCTTCTCTTTGTGTTCAGGACAGTCAATTCCTTGTTTGCTTCTCTTGGATTCTCAACTACCCCATTTGCCCTGACTAGTCTTTGGGCTATTGCAGTAAAACCCAAAGAATTATCCTTCTACCTAGGACTCTTAAAGGGAACTGGAAGATTAACCCCTGAGATGCCAACACCCTGGGCAAGTGTCCCTCCCACAAGCCAGCAGCGTCCGACTCCTCTCATAATCCATTCCGACTATGTCATCTGTGAATTTAAAACCTGTTGGCGCCTCATTTATATTTTAAGCCTATTTTCTCTTCTTCGGGTTACAAATGCCATAAATTTCCCACCTGTTGAATAGTGCATCCTCTGTTGGTCCTAAATGCCAGTTCTTTCTCCTTGCCAATACCTCAGACTTCTGCAAGCTGGAAGACAATGAATCCCCCAGGAAAACCACATATGCCCCATCTGTGCCTTTGCACTTCTGTCTCAACAGTTACAGGGCTGGGAGGGACCTCGAACACTGCTCAATTGAACTTACTTTTCCAATTCTGCCACCAGGTTTTCCCCTCCTTACAGATAACCAGTCTGCTTGAATATAGTCAGCGACAGAGAACTTGACTACCTCCAGAGGCCATCAGTGCCAACTTGGAGGAATTCTTTTTGATGTTTGAAATCAGCCTCCCCTAGGATAGAATGATCATGTGGTAATGGAGTAGTTGGAGACATCAGTGTGAACTCAAATTTAGCTTAACATAGATCCAGATGGCCACCTACAGAAACGTTAGGACGTGTGTATATGCATGGGTTGATAAATACACCTGTATTTCCTTGCTCGGTGATCTCAGAGGCCCTGCAAGCAACTGATACCCCAGTAGCCACAAACCCATCTAGCCCCCAGACCTTGGTTTATAATACCATTCTCTAATAAAAGGCACTGGGGCTCCGTGGAGAATGTCTGATTTTAGGACGGGGGCAGGAAACACACAAGATGAGCCCGGAGCATCTGGGAGTGCCAGAAGTAAGGAAGTGCTCAAAAAAGCCACAATGATGGGGTATGTCAGAGAGACACAGGAACCAAAACAAGAGCCAAAAAGACACAAAGAGCTTCCGAGAGCTAAAGCTGGAGCACTGGAGCAACCAGGCAAGTGACGTGGTATTGGATGATAACCCAAAGTGTAAAATAAATATCAATGAGTCTCCACTGATATGAATAAATGATTGCATAAATAAATAAATGAGGGAGAATAGATAAATTTTCCAGGTAGAAGAATTCCAAATAATTTATGTGAATACTCCATCCTCAGGAGAGGAAGCAGAACTACTCCCTACTCCTTAAGCCCAGGCCCTGCACAGGGACTTCCTTCCAAAGTGTGCAGTATTGACGGGGAGGATGGAGCCCCACGGTGGAGGACCCCACAGCCTCACCTCAGCCGGGTGATCAAAGTCAGCATCAGCTGGAGGAAGTGGTGGAGATAGAACGGACCCGGGGTGTACCGTGATGAGATGACACTTGGTCCTCGTGGTCTCCTCCCAAGACCCACTAGCCTCATTGTAACCAAGAGAAAGCCATCCAACAAATCTCAATTAAGGGACATTCTTCAAAATACCTAGCCACTCCAGACCATCCAGGTCATTAAAACCAAGGAAACTGAGGATGGTGACAGCCAAAGGGGGGCCCAGGAGACAGGACAACCACATATAACGTGAAGCCCTGGGTGGGATCCTGCAACAGAAAAAGAACGATGGGCAGATACTCAGGAAGTCGGACTGAAGTCTAGATGTGAGTCAGGAAGCATGAACTCACATTGGCCCGGAAATCACGGCAAGTGTAAGAGACTATGGTAGGATATCAATGATAGGGGAAACCGGGTGTGGCACACATGGGAACTCTCTGTACTGTGGTTGCAATTTTTCCATGAATCTAAAATGATCCCAAAACTTAAAAGTTTCTTTAAAAAGAAAGAAAAAAAAAAGTCAGCTTCCCTTACCTATGTGCTGGCCTTGGCTCCGTCTCTGACCTGAAGCAACTCAGGACAGCCGAGGACAGGCCTGCTCGTCAGTTTTGTGTTACTGTAACAAAGACTTGAGACACTTTATAAAGAGAGAAGGTTGGCTTGGCTCAGAGTTCTGGAGGTTCCAGTCCTTGATTTATTGACTCTGTTGCTTCGGGCCTTGGGGGAGGAAGCCCATGATGACAGGAGCATGTAGCAGAGAGGAAGTATCGACCTCACAGTCAGGAAGCAGAAGAAGCCATCCCCTCCTCGGGCACGCCCCCCACCCAATGACCTAAAGACCTCCCGCTAGGCCCCACCTCTTACAGTCTACACTACCTCCCAACACCATCTTCCTGGGGATCGCCAACACAGGGCTTTGAGGCACATTTAAGATCTGAACTCTAGCAACAGGCCAGCCCTGTGTCCCTCGAGGAGGCTCCCCAGTGGCAGCCATCAGACTGACCTCTTTCCTGCCCACCTGTCATCTCATTTCCAAGTCAGATCTCCCTGTCTCCTTCATCAGATCCACTGAGATCTGGTTTCAGTGACCAGATCAACTCACTGATCAGATCGCCCTTCCTTGGCCACAGAGCAGTTTGACAACTAACTGCTTGCTCAAGTTCATTGAGGTGCCTAGAACTGAACCCAACACTCTGAGTGTGGTTGTCTACTTCAGGGAAGAGCCCATCTGTCACCTCCTTCAGTTCATATACTTATATCTCTATTAGTAGAGCCCACAATGAACGACTTTAGTGACTTACTTCAAGGGGGCAGCCATCTCACACTAATATCTCCAACCCAGCTATCCAACTTTTGTTCAAACAGCTCCAGTACCATCAACATAAAGAATGACTTTCTTCAAAGTTAAAGCTTTATTTATAAAATTAATAAAGACAGGGAGAAAGAAACGGGGTTTTTAGCAGTAGCAAGCATTCGGATATTGGGAGTGCTCAAGTATGCTGGCGGCTACAAAGGGGACTTGGTGGGTGGACCTGGAAAAAGGAAGCTGAATCCAATTATGTTTACCATCCC
Source organism: Urocitellus parryii (assembly GCF_045843805.1). Lineage (NCBI taxonomy): Eukaryota > Metazoa > Chordata > Mammalia > Rodentia > Sciuridae > Urocitellus > Urocitellus parryii. Next base: position 182,011,659 of record NC_135535.1, on the reverse strand, counting down.
CTGCGTAGGTGACTTAACTGCTCTTACCTCTGTTTCCTTGGGTTTAAAATGAGGACAATAATAGAACCTACCTCGTAGGGTGTGGGGCATTAAATGGATAAATATGTGTGCTAGGTACGTGTTTGCTATTGTTTACCATTGTTTCAATATGTGTTCAGAGAGTGGAAGTAATCCAAGTAGACCTCACGCCAGCCCCTGGTAAATCACTCCTGATTCATGGGTCCCTTTTGGATCCCCACTTGGACGTCCACCCCTAGCTTCCTCTTTGAACTTGATGTCATCTGCCCATTTGATCAGTGAGCCCATCGGGGTCCCCTTCCAAGTCATCTGTGTGAATCCTGAATAGACAGAGGCGGAGGGCAGAGCCTGGTGGCAAGTGTGATGGGGTGATAAGGCTGGGTCTCCTACCAGCTGGGCTGGTGTCAGGCCAAGCAGTGAAATACCCTCCATCTCTGGGCACCCGATTCCTCTTACCACAAATCACGATGAGCGCCTCACAAATGCAAATGACCACCTTCCCTTGTGTTTAAAGACCTGTCATTTCTGGAGCATCACGGGTAAATGACGGGCTTGGTAGCCATCAGAAAGAAGTCAGAGGTGCTGGCATCGGAACTTAATTAGACACCTGCGCTCTTTATACGGCCTGATAAGGTCAGGCCCATACGCTCAGTGTTAATAACATTATCAGCACCGCGTGGTCGGCAAGCCTGGCCAAAGTCGATACGTCAAGTTTTTGTGGCTGGGAACATGTGTCTTCTGTTCGCGCTCAGGCTTGTTTCCTACATGCCAACAGCTGGTGCCACATCTGGAGAGGCTGTTTCTGCTGCGGCTTCTTTTCTCCTCTGAGTATTTTATGGGACACCCTATCCCACCTCAATCCTTTTAAGAGAAAAGGGCTCATTCATTCATTCTCTGATGGCCTGTCAAGTGGCAGCCCCTCGCGTTTGCCGCAAGCAACCAATGTGAATAAGACCAGCTCACGCCTGGGGCAGGGGTCCTCCAGCACAGCATGGGCAGCATGATCATGGGGGAGTGGGGCGCTCAGGAAAGAGGCATTTCCAGCCCACTCCAAGCCCCGCTGTGTTAGAATTTGGGGGCGTGAAGGATGCACGGCCTGGGGCTCTGCATTTCTCATTTGCTCCCCAGGTGATCTGATACAAGTGATCTGAGGACCAACCCTCGTCTAGGGGGCTTTTAGCCCCCAGCATAAAAGCCACCAGCATAAAGCACTGGATGGTTAGTATAATCAGCGAGTCGTTCCCTGTGTCCTGAATGAAGATCAGAGAGACTTTAGATGGCTCTCAGTTCTCCAGTTAGGAGAGGAGGGAAAGGGTGCGTCAGAGAGAGGAACCAGCTCAGGCCAAACCGGGGAGCCCTGGAACAGCAGCTGGCGAGAGTGTGGGAAGGGCAAAGAAGTCTGACGTTGGAAAGGCAAACAGTGAAGGCACTGGCCTTGGAGACAACCCCGGACTTGAACTCCAGCTCTTCACTAGCTACTTTGCTTGTCCTTAGGCAAGTTTCACAACCTCTCTGATCCCCAATTTTTCCTTCTGTAATGGGTGGCTGCCTTCCTCTGCCTTTCAAGAGTGAGAGATACCAAAGAAAAAATTCAGATGTGATGTCGACCAAAGGGCCCACCCAGAGTGATGTAGATGCTGCACAGATGGTAGGTACCAATAAAAATAGTGCTAATGAGAAATAACAACCAGATAAATATTATCCTACCTTGCCGAGAGGTTTCTACTTTTTCGAGGCCATGAATAGCCATCCAAGCTTTAAAAGCAGAAGTCATATTTCATATAGTCAGTCCACAAATATTGATAGCATACCCACTAGGTACCATGCGGTTCCAGGCATGGGAGCTTGTGTTTTAGAAAGCCACTCTGGTTGCAGATGAGGGCTGAATTGGAGACAGAAACCACTACCAGCTGTCACGGTCGTCCAATCCAGTGGTTCTCAAAGCTGACAGTGACTCATAGTCACTGGATGGGTTTGCTAAAAATGCACAAATCTCAGGCCCTACCCCAGACTTGGTTGGACAGATTGCCGGGGCCTCATCCTCAGAATTTCTGATTTGAAAAGCCTGGATGGGACCTCAGAAATGTGCCTTTTGATCAAGCTCCCAGCTGATGTCGATGCCTCTGGTCAGGGGACCACACTTTGAGAACCACTGGTCCAGGCCACAGAAGGCACGACCCAAGCTCGGAGACAGAGGTCCCCAGCACCAACTAGGGAGGGAGGGAACACACTGGTTCTGAGCAAGGTCTTAGTGGTGCAGTGGACAAAGAATGATGACAACGAGGGACCCAGGGACACCGGGGCCCGGCCACCTCTAAGTCTGGCCTCAGGATGGCCTGCACACCTTCAGGGTCCTGCCAGTCCTCCAGCATCTGGGGAGAGGGGGAGCTGCGGCTGCAGCGGGCCTGGTTTTCCTGGGTGGTGTCTTTAATTCTCGGCTTGTCCAGAGGGGTGGCATCTTTCACTCTGTTCTTCCCCCCCCCCGCCCCCCGCCCTCCGCTATTCTTTTCCTCCTGGGATGCTGATGCCACCGAGATGCGCGGGTACCGTTCCGCAAGAGTGCCTGAGGTGTGTATTGAATTTCGGTCCCGGATCATTTAATGCGTGGTGACAGAGGGAGCGGATGTTGTTTGGATTCATGTGGAACTCTGCCTTTTCTATTTTCTGTACTGCAAGCCGGCCCCGATCTCCCTGCCTGTGAAAACCTTGTGGCACCAGGAACACACGCACACACACACGAACACACACACACACACACACACACACACACGTCCCTGCGGCATTGCCAAGCTCCTCGTGACACCCAGTGGAAAATTGGAAGGTTTGTGCAGGTCTTCAGAGCATCCGTTTCATTTAAAGTCCTCCACAACCCGAGTGGTTACTGAATTAAACATCGAAACAAACAACGATCAATGGCCTAATAATATTATGCTCTGAAATGTGCCCTTTAATAACGACGGTGAAGCTCTTTGAGGGGGGAATGAGTCTGCGTGTGCACTAAATGGTGATCTATGTTAATTCCTTCACAGCTGCTAGTCTTGAAAAATGGTCCTGTTTTCTGTGGATCAGAAACTTCTCCTAGGAAGTTGCCTGAGATCTGCCCCCTTTCCTCTGGGTCTTGCTGGGAAAGGCTGCTTCAGATCCACTCAGTGTCTCTTTCCTTGCTGTGGCCTGGTGGGTTGAAATAGAAACGGGACAGTGAGACCTCCAGTCCTAGTGACCCGAGGCCCGACTACCTAGGTCGCAGGCAGGAGAAACAGCAAGCGTGGAGAACAGGAATATGCTTGGTGTCTGGGCACCGTCACCTCCCACAGCTTTCTGAAGAAAGTTAGAGACATGGAAACTGTCTCCTGGGATCTAGTGTTCCTAAAGAAGACACCAAAGAGAGCAGATGTAAAAAGAGATGCAAGTTCTAAGGACTTGTGGAAATTAACCAGTTACCTTTAAAATGAGGCAATAGGCATGCTTATCCAGGGGAAGCCGTCAGATCAATGCCCAAAGCATTGAAGTGTCTCTGCTTAAATAGACAGAATTCTCTTTAACCCTCACCACCCTCAGGGGGAAGAATGAGGAAAGAGTGCATTTTGGCTTTAGGGGCTAGGATTATCAGACCCTACAGAAGTTAATCATTTGTGCCAGCTCCTGTGACTTACTTGGTCTGCTCCTTGTTTGCCTGCCAAGGCCTCCCTCTCTTTTCCGTCAGACTTGAGATTCACACTGACCACATATGTTTTCTAAGACTGTTGACATGATTTCAGTTGATTTTGGGGAAAGATATATATTTAAAATATCTAAACATATACAAATGGCCCCAATAGTATGATGAACCCCTGTAATTGGGTGGACTTCTAATGACACTTTCCCCTAATGGTTGATGTCTTAGAGTGCAGTGTTGTTAAGTCTTGTTTGAAGAAGCAAAAAGATGAGAAAGCGAGTAGGTTGTTTGAGGGGTAAAAATGATGTTGCAAGTGAGAGGAAGCAGGTAGAACTCACCACTTCCGTGGACTCCCGTCTCCTGCAAACTTGTGTAGGCAACACCAGTGTCTACAAAGGGGCGTGCAGCCTGAGGCAGGTGAGGTGCACACCTGGTCATCGGAAATAAAATTACAAGACAAGGT